>NC_134929.1:3871180-4208247 GCF_051020765.1 Lasioglossum baleicum | reverse complement strand
GTTTTGAAATTGTCTGAATGTCAGCTATAAGAATATATGAAAAAAATAACCCTTTTTTCAAAAATTGACCCGTGACCTTCGCAGGACGTTTCAAGGTCACTAATAAGTCAAACGCATACCATCGTCAAATGTGTTCCTTCAGACCGTAAAATTTTTATTTCAAACATTTTTTAGTATCATTCATACTTTCCGAGATATTTTGGTGAAAGCTAATAAAATGCTTACACTGAGTTAAATAAAATGGTGGTACGTGAGAAATGGCATTACTCGGCAGTTAAGATTTTAGATTTTGCAGAATAATAGTATAATCTAAGACCCTATGTAAGTTATTTGCTGGAGGTGTTTGGAGGTTTTAACTTATCACTACATCTTTAAAATGTATGCGTCAAAATTTACGTTCCCCTTCCGTGTAACTATTAACCGGTTAACATTAACAATTCAGCACTAAAAACGATTGAACTTACCTCCACAAACTGTATCCATTATGTAGTATAAAAATCAGTAGCTTCCAATATAACTTATACACTTTGCACTTATATTTCGTACGTACGCCCACGCGCGTGAAAAATGCCTGTCTAACGAAAGCGAAGTTTCGACTACGACTGCAACTCAGGTAAAAAAATGCAAGAATTTTCCCGTTTACCCCACTACGGAGTCACTATTAGAGTACCCATCCCAATGGGTAAAAACGTCCTAGCTCATATTTCATTTTTGGGGTTTTGGCCAGCTTTTGGGCGTTTGGAACCACTGTGCATCGCGTCGTGTCGAGTGCCTCAAGCTATTGCAGCCGACTGTGTCTAATATATGTATATATCTAAATCTCACGTTCGATCTGCTTGAGGCCGAACAACGATTAAAATATTTACACTAAAGTACACACAAATTGACACGTTGCTGTTTCTTGTGTGAATGGGATAGCCGGGCTAGAACGAAGCATTATAAAGTCAAAACTTGGCCAGTAAGAAAGACCCATATTCCAGGGCAGAAAAATATTAAGTACGAACGTTTAGTCCATCCGAATAAAATATACTTACCTCCATTATATACATATAAAATTAGGTCTAACAAGAGGGTTATTGTTGCTCGCTCGCTCGCGAGTAGGGTTGTTTTTATTTAGGGTTATATTAATAGAATGGGAATAGAGTAAAAAATAATAAATAACAATAATAAATAAAACATCTAAATAAGCTGACATAATTGCGCGCTTAAGGGTCTTTGCCCACTAGACGCCTCCTCTGCCTACCTATGCCATCGCTCCGTCCCCGTTTTGGGTTTCTTCTGTGTATTTCAATGGGACTGCGCCTACTATACCTGCCTATACCTGCCTATGGTGCCATTGCCGGTATAGCAGGCGCAGTCCCATTGAAATACACAGAAGAAACCCAAAACGGGGACGGAGCGATGGCGCAGGTAGGCAGAGGAGGCGTCTAGTGGGCAAAGACCCTAAAGGTCGTTGCCCACTATGACTGCCCCTCTGTATACCTGCGCCATCGCTCCGTCCCCGTTTTGGGTCTCTTCTGTGTATTTCAATGGGACTGCACCTACTATACCTGCCATGGCGCAGCAATAGCGCAGCCCCAGCGTGCCTACTCGTCGCCCCGGAAAAAGTGCACCCACTAGACTCTAGCGCGGATTGACCGCTCTGCCGCACCTCGCCGTTTTGGGTCTCTCCTGTGTATTTCAATGGGACTGCGCCTACTGTACCTGCAACGGCGCAGCAATAGCGCGCCTCGACAGAAGGAACATTCTCGGCGAGAATGTTTAGCTCGCCAGCACCGTTATTTCAAGGTTTATAATGTTATATTGTTATAGGTTGTTGAATTCGTCTCGATACCAGTTAGAATATTATGAAATAAAAAATATATGTTAATGTTTAAAAAATTAAGGTAACCTTCAGTTTTTTATAAAAAAAAATTTACTTTTAATTTTTGATATCGAGATTTGTACAAAAGTGAATACTGATCAACTTTTGTTGGAAACATTTTTGCAGACACCATAAACAATAGTCTCTTTTTAATTTAATAAAAAAAATCATTTGTAAAAAGTTCATATTATTATATCGCAAGGAATGCAGTAATCGTTGACTTTCATAGAAATTATTCGGGAAATCTAGTTTATTAAAAATATTAATTTGCATATGTTCTAGTTACAAATAATCATTATCGATGATAATCTGACTTGGACCTTATCGATGATAATTTGACTTAGACCTAATCTGACTCTCGCATGATCAGTAGCACAAATAAATTTCTGTCCTCGACAATGCGATTACTAATACTAATAGCCAAAAATTATTTCCATCATCGATAACGGCTCCTTATGACCACAAAGAATTGTTGTCGTTTATAATGGATATTTATCAGTCAAAGATAGTCTGTCATCGATAATAATTATTTGTAAGTAGAACATATGCAAATTAATATTTTAAAACAACTAGATTTTCCGAATAATTTCTGTGAAATTCAACGATTACTGCCTTCCTTGCGATATAATAATATGAACTTTTTACAAATGATTTTTTTTTATTAAATTAAAAATAACTATTATTTATGGTGTCTGGATAACAATTATCGCAAAATTGGCAGTATATTTTAAGTTATGTGAATACAATTTCTTTTATAAGTATTTAAAATTTGAAAATTAGTATAACTAAATTGGTCATTGACTGACAAATATACGAAATCGACGAACCAATTCTAGTGTTTGCGATCTTCATTTTAGTCGGTTTTACGAATCGTTAAGATCGTCTCTCGCATACCGTACGAACAGCACATCCAGCAACCGGCAAAACATTCTCGCCGAGAATGTCCCTTCTGTTAATGGAAAATTGCGGGAAAAAAATAAGATACGAAAACCGCGGGAATTTATTACACAACCCAATAGTTGCAAATAATCATTATCGATGATAGACGTTATCTTTGACTGGTAAACAACCATTATAAATGACAACAATTCTTTTTGGTCATAAAGAACCGTTATCGATGATGGAAATAATTTTTGGCTATTAGTAGTAGTAACCATTGTCGAGGACAGAAAGTTTATTGGGCTACTAATTATGCGAGAGTCAGAATAGATCCAAGTCAAAATCATGTTTGTGGATATATCCGAAATAGCACGTTGATGTGGAAAACAAAAGGAAGGACTCGCGCGAGCTTCGAAAATTTTCTTGTCGTCCCTCTAATGAAATCGTACTCGTTACAGTAAAATAAGAAGCGATTGTGTAGGCAGTGCTAAGTGCTAATGTTCGCCACTCGAAAGTAACTGCGCCCAAACCCCGGTAATCCGCAATAACCAAATCACTTCAGCGTGTCTTTAGAATACATTAACTATCGCCAGAAAACTCCGAAAAAGTCCACGATGTCACCGAGTCATAAAGCAATAAAAACTCGACCGTACGCCCCAACATTATTACTATTGTCGGACTCGCACCCGGACCGTCTACCTGCGTATAGTGAACTGGTGCCCTACCGTCGAACCTACAGAGGGGTGTCTTGGCAAAATATCTTCGCTCGACACGAGTTGCCGCCAGCGCAGTGGTGTTCACCACTAGAACGGTCTGGATTAGCTCGTTCGACGGGTTACGGCGCGACGAACGACCGCGCTAGTGGTGAGCGCCACTGAAAGTTCTGGCGCGGTGCTGGCGCGGTGCTAGAGCAGTCTAGTAGGCGGAAAAACTACCAGCGCAGCGTCAACTTGCGGACGGAGCGATGGCGCAGGTATACAGAGGGGCAGTCATAGTGGGCAACGACCTTAAGGGTGAGCGCATACTAGAGGATCTCGAGAATGCCGCGGATCGTTTCGAGAAGGCAGGGGCCTTGGAGGAAGGGAGCAAGGGGTCCATGCGGCAACAAATCTCTAGCAGGTAGACGGAGAGCAAGGCTCCGCGGCCTTCTCGAGATCATCTAGTATGCGCCCACCCTAAAGCGACTCCATCGCCGTTACGGCGCACAGTGGTCTGAGAGCGGCAGAAAACGGCAAAAACCTTAGGAAAGCTTTATTTCGGGGAAAATCTCGACAAAAAATGTTTGTAACCGTTCTTGATCACGAAAAATAATAAATACATTAAAAAATAAGTAATAAATTAATAATAAATAATAAATTTTATACTTAAATTGAATATAAAATAAATTTAAAATGAAATATAATTCAATTTAAATTAAAGATAATAAAAAATGATTCCTCTCCATATAAAATAACTACTTAATTTAAAAAACAATAATTTCATGTCAAATAAAATAAAATGAAGTTATTTCATGGAAAGGGTATAGCCGGATAAGGTAGTCAAAAATGCCCTTGAACCGAATTTTATCGACGATGTGCCATTCGATAGAGCACCAAGAAAAAACATACTGTGCAAAATTTCAACCCTGTATCTCGATCGGGAGGGTAGTTATGGGGTAAAATCGAAAAATCAGTTTTTGGCCTATTTTCCCTAGTTAATGACGTTTAGAAATTCTGAAAAAAATCTGACACATGTCAAGAACCCAAATACATACTTTGCAATTAGTTTCGGATTTTTAAAATGGAAATCCTGCTTGTAAAAAATCAAAAACCTCAAAAAAATCGAAAAAATGCAGATTTTACATGGAAGTTCTCGAGTGTCCACTTTTATATTTTTACAGTAGCAGTATATTGTTATAAGTATTGTTCATGAATTTTTTCAGATTTTTCGGTTTGGTGCGCCGTTGTTAAAAAAAATAAAAACCGATTTTTTCGACGTTTTTTCCGTGAAGAACTAAGCTAACCTTAAAATTGTTACGTTCTATTTATTCTGTAAGTCTATCAGGTTCTGATAAACCTTGAGCATTCTACAGAAGTAATTAAAAAATGAAATCAACTTAATTAATATTTCTACAGTATAATCATTACATCTAGAAATATAAATCACGTTTCCAACAATTCAGTTGACTCAGTGCGTTAGGCGTTCGATTGTGGACCGGCCTATGCTAGGTTCGCTCCCTGCATAGGTATACATTTTTTTTTACTTGATTAATTCTTTTTTTTTATGTCTGACTATGTATTATAATTTTTTTGCGAATTTCACCTATAATATTTTTTTTGAATATGTAGATATTGCTTCTAAAAGAATTCTACAAACACACCATTGATTATTATATAGTCAGACATAAAAAAAAAGAATTAATCAAGTAAAAAAAATGTATACCTATGCAGGGAGCGAACCTAGCATAGGCCGGTCCACAATCGAACGCCTAACGCACTGAGTCAACTGAATTGTTGGAAACGTGATTTATATTTCTAGATGTTAGTCCAGTCATTTGGTAGTTTTACCTGGAAAGTTTTCCGGGAGTTTTGAAAATTGGTAATTTTATAGATTTTGATGTGCTCTTTCCGAATTTCAACTTTGCCACCTCGTATCTTTGCCGCTCGCGCCGCCATATTGGAAAAATGGCGCCTAATAGCAGTTTTTTGACAATATCTCCTTTCCGACTCGTTTTACGATAAAAATATTTATATACAAAATTAAACTAGAGAAAATTTCCTACAATTTATGTAATAACAATTTTTTTGTAAAATCAATAGTTTTGGCGTACAAGCGCCGCGAAGTGTACTTCAACATACGTTTTGGCTAAAAAACTCATTTCCACACCACCTTGAGCTAGAGTAAGCGGCGCGTTTTTTTTATCGTGGTGTCCCTGGTAAGCCTAATCCACATGCAATGCACAATTCCGAAATTTAGCGCAATCTTCTCCTCTTTGTTGTTTTTGATGGACCAGGTGTTGCGAGTTCATTGTCTTCAATATCGATTGAGACGTCACAGACCGAAATTTCTTCCGCATCATCCGCGATAGGATTATCAGATTCATCGCGATCCTCTTCGTTTTCGATTTGATCATACGTTTGTTCGAAAACAGTCTCCGTTTCTTCCTCTTCATTGCTATCATATGATGGAACTTGCGAATTATCACAGATGCTATTACAATTCGTGCATAAAACGGAGCATTTTAACCCAGCTTTTCTGCATCCACAGGCTTTCTGACATCCCTTTTTGCATTTGCAATAAATAAGTTTCAACAAGGTTTCTGGAGCTGGGGGCTCGAGTGTTGTAACAGGAATTAGCCCACTATTGTTTCTGTTCCATCCCCATTGCTCTGCATTTTGTTCATTCCCATACCACTGCTGAACCTGGTGATAGGTTCGGAACGAATGTTGTCGTGCTGCTGCTTCTGTTGGTGGTAGCGACGCAATATTAAATTTACTTTTATATGCTGATTTTGTGAAGCATGCATATCTATAGTCGTTTAAGGACATGCTTTTCTTACTTTTCACATCACTATTACCGTATAATTCAAGAAGGAAGCGTTCTCCAGCTTTAGCAATGATCTCTGGATCAGCGTCTGGATTTTTAAATACCTGGATAACCTCGTTTAAATTTGGATTTTTTCGGAGTACATTAATAAATTTCATTTTTCCTTGATTAAAGAGTGCAGATGTTGTATCACAGCCACTAAAGGCATGCAAGAATAAAATATGATTTGCGGCTGTTTTATCTATGATACTTTCAGTTGAATATATTTGTTGCGAAATTTTTCCTTTTCCTGGTTTGAGAATATATATGTTTGATCGCGTAGATAGAGCTGTCAAAAGAATAAGAAGATCTACATCTTCGCCGACAACTATTATGGAATCGAATGCTGATGAAACAGTTATTGCCGTATTGATTATTAGAGTATCCGCATCTTCCGTGGCTTGTTTGACCATGAAATTCTCAGCTTCAAATTTTGTCTTCAACATTCTAATGAGGCGGTTCTTATTTGCATCATTCCCCAGGAATTTGTTTTGTGACACAGTTGGAATCATTGTCTCGTCAAAAAGTATGTCTACTGAAGCAGTTTTTCGTGATCGTCGGGATCGCTCCGCATATTTGGTACTACGGTTTGCTACATCTTCCGGATATCCGTCGAATACAATTATGGCATTGGATGTATATTTCGATCGAACGTATGTAACGTAGTTATTGCAAATAGATGAAAACGATTCACCGCGATGCCAAATGACTCGGTGTAATAAGTGTCCTCCGTCGATGACATATATTGTATCTCCAAAATTTATATCTCCAGAATGTTGCTCAAATGCCTTATACATAGAAGATTTAACGCATTTACGCATGCCTTCGTCATTGAAAAGAGATAATGGAAATGGGGCAAGTTCGTATGTAAGGAACTTTTCAAGTTCCTTTTCAGATTCTTTTGCAATGCACATTCTTTGAAAAATTAATAAAGGATTAATCGGGACAATTTCACCTTCTACCCGGATGCCTGCATTCATAACACCAAGTGATTTTATTCTGTCATTCCGTTTGAATTTTACGGTATAGAAATCGCTGCCAATGATTTTAGAGATGCCAGTACAACCAATTTCTTGAGACATGTGACAGTTTATCTTTTCATCTCCGAGAATTCCAGTGCTTATTGACATGATATCCTTTACTTCTGGAAAAGGTGGATGGTTGCACAACCAATCCATCAGTTTTTTTACGTCGTCGTTGTCACGATTAACCCGCGAACTTCTCGTTTCGACATGCTGCTCAGAACTGGAAAAAGCTACATTACAAAACTTTTCAACTTCGTCACAAATATTGTGCAGGAATACCATTCCTAAAGTCCACTTGGAAAGCACGCTTTCCTTGACTCCTCGTCCATGAGTAAGACCGCCAAGGCATTTCATCGTCCTCATCAATGATTGCTCAATCGTCATATCTGGCCATGTACCACACCAAAATTTGTCGGAACGTCTAATTGTAAAGTATCCTTTAGTTGTAAAAAGTTCATATTCTTCAGCTGTCATTCTTTCCTTCAAATCAAACATGTCTTGCAAATATAAATGGCTAGATTTTGCATATAGGAAGTGGCCACTGGCATGAAAATAAGGCATCATTTTCTGGACAGTGTCAAGATGTAAATTCCAGTTGCCCATTCTTTCTGCTTCGATGAATTGTTTAACAAGTGTAACCATCCGGAAATACTGTACCCATAATTTCGCTGTAGCGCCACGTTGTTCAAATTTAACCAATTGATTCTCAAATTTCTCAGCAAGTTCTTTGTAGAATTCTTCCTGGTCAGCCTTGAATATCACTGACCTATCGAAATTGTATAAAATTCTTTCTAATTCTGCACTGAGATCGGGTGTGAAATCTATTGATTGCAGTATAATTTTAGCAATTGAAAGATGAGTCAATATATGTGCTCTTACCGCACGCGAATACGCATGCCCGGCCATAATTTTTTCAATTGAATTTAATGCGTAAATGGTGTTAAAGAGCTCTTTCAATCCGCTTCCAGTCATTATGTATCCGATTGATCCCATGAACGACATTAACAAATGGAATCCACCGAGTCTTACGACAGTATTACTTAATTTGGAGTCCTCATCATACGAGGAAATGATTTCTCGCGCTTTGAAATACAGGGGCTGGTCAAATGTAACGAAACAAGTATGCTGGTGTAATGACTCACATTTTTCAGAAGCAGATAAGAGAGCAGTCAAAATTGTGTCGTAATCATTCGGTGGAGCATTAATGAAGGGTAAGCATCCTACAAATGATTTTTGGAAGGGGAGTTCCGCTGTCGCTTGTTCCATGAATCCACTCCATCCAGGTATGTTAGGCAGGTCGACCCATTTTCCATATAGCCATAATAAGTCCGAAACGGATGGCATAACTACTTCCGAAACAGCACGAATGCTACCGAGGTTTTGAATCTTTATTGTTTCCAAGCCCGTATCGTTTTTCTTCACAAATGTTTTTAATGCAATGGTACCACAACTACCTACGACTTTTGCAGACGGCATTTGCTTTAATCGTTGAATCTTTTGATCGGGAGCGATAGCATTTCTAGGTGTTACACAATGGATACCGCCCATGGCATGGAAAGTGTTATGACCATCTAATGTCTGCGTGTTGAAATCAGCGTTGTCAAAAACAAATTGTCAAAATGCGTTATCATCGATATGCAACGGTGAGCGCATAATAGCTGAAACTTCGAACAGCATTGTTTCGGTGTACGAAGAGCAAAATCCGAGAGATGATAATGTATCTACTAATCGCCGAGATCCATACTTTTGAAACAAAAATGCAGCTACTCCGACCTGTAATGATGATACGAAAGATTTCGGCCTTGCCGCGGCAATTATAGAATGTGCGAGAGCAATGCTTTTTTTCTTCCATTTCTCAAGAGACGCACGTTTATTCTTCAAAATCACATCATCCAGAAAAACGCGTAAAGTTTCAGGTATATCTGACTCAGACTCTTGAAAAAAATTATCTGATGGAGGATAATGTTTTGTCTCATAGACCCTAGAGCGAATATCCTCTATAACGATTGCTGCTGCTGTCTTTACAATACGCCGACGTTCTTCTATCTTGTCATCACTTTTTTGATTGTACCAGGCTTCCGTCAATAGCTTAAACCCCGTATTTCGGAAACAAACTACAGGAGCCTTATTGGCAGTGACGGCAATTAAAATATCATCACCATATTTTTTGAGGAGTTGTGCTTTCACCGTTTTTGTGTGTGGATGATAATCACCTTCAATTTTGGCCATCAATTCATCCAGAGAAAACTGACACTCATCGGAATTCTGCTCGAGATAAGAATAAATGTACTGCATCGCAGTATCGATCTCGTTTGCATACGGACCTCTTTTTTTTATTTCTTCAGACGGTGGCGCTTGGTACAATTTCTTCATGCAGGAATTGTGATACTGTGCATCGGCTGCGACCAAATCATTGACATGCTCGAGACGCTCAACAATCGCTCGACCCCAATCATCATTACGAGCTCTAGCAAGTTCCGAAATACTGTTTTTCATCGATAGTTTACGTACACTATACACAACATTACGTTTGCACAAGCGCGTCTGTTTTTGTTTTGCTATAAACTCTGCTGTTGTCTCAGCAGCGCACAAAAAACAATTATTTTTGAATGAAAATGTTGGGTGCGTGGATCGCAGTTGCGGTTGAGAAGTCGTGACATCGCTTCCTCTACGCAATGATGCAGCGATTAACTTCTCATTGTTGTATCGTTTTCTACATACATCGTGAACCACTATCGATCTTAGTCCCTCTAAAAGTTTACCCTTGTTGTCCTTTCTTCTAATACTTGACGTACGAAAAGTCTCCAATCCTTTTTCCTTCACTTCAATTACTTCACTTTCTTGTAATGGATTCACACAAATAAAACAATTTACTTTTTTAGAAGCCATGGCTCTATAAACACAAACGACACTCTAAAACAATAGGCGTATACTGATTGTCAGACTAAATACTTCTATTGAATTTTGCCGGCATTTGTTTCGCAGGAGGGAGAGAGGGGGCCCGAAAACAATGGCGACACATTGCCATGCGACACATTACATTCCCAGTAAAATATTTTTCGTAAATATACGAAAAACACGCATTGGTGTCGATGAATAATAGTTTGCGGCGCTCGTACGCCAAAACTATTGATTTTACAAAAAAATTGTTATTACATAAATTGTAGGAAATTTTCTCTAGTTTAATTTTGTATATAAATATTTTTATCGTAAAACGAGTCGGAAAGGAGATATTGTCAAAAAACTGCTATTAGGCGCCATTTTTCCAATATGGCGGCGCGAGCGGCAAAGATACGAGGTGGCAAAGTTGAAATTCGGAAAGAGCACATCAAAATCTATAAAATTACCAATTTTCAAAACTCCCGGAAAACTTTCCAGGTAAAACTACCAAATGACTGGACTAACATCTAGAAATATAAATCACGTTTCCAACAATTCAGTTGACTCAGTGCGTTAGGCGTTCGATTGTGGACCGGCCTATGCTAGGTTCGCTCCCTGCATAGGTATACATTTTTTTTACTTGATTAATTCTTTTTTTTTATGTCTGACTATATAATAATCAATGGTGTGTTTGTAGAATTCTTTTAGAAGCAATATCTACATATTCAAAAAAAATATTATAGGTGAAATTCGCAAAAAAATTATAATACATAGTCAGACATAAAAAAAAAGAATTAATCAAGTAAAAAAAAATGTATACCTATGCAGGGAGCGAACCTAGCATAGGCCGGTCCACAATCGAACGCCTAACGCACTGAGTCAACTGAATTGTTGGAAACGTGATTTATATTTCTAGATGTAATGATTATACTGTAGAAATATTAATTAAGTTGATTTCATTTTTTAATTACTTCTGTAGAATGCTCAAGGTTTATCAGAACCTGATAGACTTACAGAATAAATAGAACGTAACAATTTTAAGGTTAGCTTAGTTCTTCACGGAAAAAACGTCGAAAAAATCGGTTTTTATTTTTTTTAACAACGGCGCACCAAACCGAAAAATCTGAAAAAATTCATGAACAATACTTATAACAATATACTGCTACTGTAAAAATATAAAAGTGGACACTCGAGAACTTCCATGTAAAATCTGCATTTTTTCGATTTTTTTGAGGTTTTTGATTTTTTACAAGCAGGATTTCCATTTTAAAAATCCGAAACTAATTGCAAAGTATGTATTTGGGTTCTTGACATGTGTCAGATTTTTTTCAGAATTTCTAAACGTCATTAACTAGGGAAAATAGGCCAAAAACTGATTTTTCGATTTTACCCCATAACTACCCTCCCGATCGAGATACAGGGTTGAAATTTTGCACAGTATGTTTTTTCTTGGTGCTCTATCGAATGGCACATCGTCGATAAAATTCGGTTCAAGGGCATTTTTGACTACCTTATCCGGCTATACCCTTTATTATGTACAGTATACAGGTAAGGTTTATTTACATTTTGGTGACGAAAAATAATAAATAAATTAAAAAATAATAAATAAAATAATAATAAATAATACATTTTACACTTGTTTTTACATACAGTGGGTAACGGGTTCGCACAGGTTCTTTCAATAGTATGCATTGTGAGAATTGTTAACACGATTTTTCAAATATTTGCAATGATCTGACAAAAAATTTTTCAAACGAAAGTTTATCAGTGTTCACTTTTCTACAAACTTCAATACAAAAAATTAAAGAAAAATATCTTTTTGTATAAAAAATGAAGGTCATCTCAATTTTTTAAATATTAACATATATTTTTTACTTCATAATATTTTAAGTGATATCAAGACGAATCCAACGACCTATAATAATATAACATTAAACCTTGAAATAACGCTACAATAGTTTTGTCAATGTTCGGAACGTCAAGTGGTCCAGAAAGCGGAGCGTTCTTTGACGCGTTCTCGCCGACATTTCATGAGATAAAACCCAAAGCCGCAGGTTACCGCAGCTGAACTTTGCATTTATTGTTTACTTAGATATCTACAAACGTTATTTTGCCATTGGCACGTTGGCGCAGTTTGGCGCAAGAGAGATATCGTCTTTCAAACTTCATTAACGTTGCTCTTTTCCCCGTTTAATAGCATTATCTGCAAAACTACTTGAAAAAAGTAAAAATAAACATTTTTCGCGATTTACTCCGGGTCTTCATCCTTGAAGGAAGCCAGAAAAGGAAATATTATTTACATTACTATTTTTACAGGCGCATACGGTTTCTTCAAACATGCGCTTGAATTTATGCTGGAAACTAGGAATGCTTAGCATGGCCGACTTTAAGACGTTCTACAACGAAGTGAATTTGGATTTTGAACTGATTCATCCTTGAAACGTTTTGATTTACCCTCCTACTAGTCAAAAATATAAAAAATTTGGTTTTTTAATAAACTTGAAAATATGGGGTTTTTGCCGCTCTCAGACCACTGTGCGGCGCACAGTGGTGCCAAATGGCCAAAAAGCGGAAAAAAATCTATAAAAACCAAACCATCCAACACATTTGCTTGAAAATTTGTGGAAAGCATGCCACAGGTACAACGGTTATGTGGCAAGAAAATAAATATTTATTTATTTATTAATTAATTTATTTTTTCATTAAATTTTTTTTTACTTGTTTTACTGTTCTCCGATTTTGATGAAATTTAAATATGTTATAGATTTCAACATTTTGAACAACTTTTTCCTTTTCCAATATAGGGGGGTCGCTTTTAGTTTTCGAGATACTCGCATTTTCGTATGCAGGAACTGACCAGGAGCCGTAAGAGCTGTGTACATATACATATATGTGTTGTCACGTCGTTTCTAGTTTCTCACGAAACGATAGCGACACCGAGTATTTACAGGCGTTTCCGCCGGGCCACGTTCGGCCGCGCGAAACGTGGTCCACTCGGGACAAAAATTGTACGCAGGCTCGTCGTCTCTCAAGATATCTTACATGAAGCTCGGGCGCCAGGCACCGAAGGTGCCACGCGAAATCCGCTAATAATCACCGCGAGAGAGAGAGAGAGACCGACATACGAGCCTGCGACAATCGAAATTACGCGAAGATGTTCACGAATGGTCGCAGGATTCTACGCGGGTCGAACACGAGGCGTTCCCCGCGGCGGGAAGGTTTCTCACGCAATAAACACTCTCGTACTATCTTGGTTAACACAATTTATTGTTTCGGTGTTATAATGACGCAGCCGGCGGCGACCGGCAGCGTTTTGAGGTTAACCGGCGCGTAACAGGTGTTCGGCAACGAGAGCTCGTCGTACGCGCGCTTCGACCTTTCTTGGTCCGTTTCTGTTCGCTACGAATCCGGCAGCAACGTGATTTTATTGTCGGCGTTCACGATTTTCGCGTTCTACGCCCGAATTCGGATGGAATACGCGTTATCATTAGCTTCTCGTCGGCGGAACAAGTCGCGGAAATACGACGAGAGCACGTGGCGGCGTCGCACCGTGGGACGACTCGAGGTTCGAATTTAAACGATCAAGATACGCGGATCCTCGAAAAGAAATGGCGCCTAGCACTCGAAAAACCTCCTTCACCTCGTATAGCGAGGTCAACTATACTCGGATCCTCGCTAACCGACCTCTGGCACTAGCACCCGCGAAATTCCTCGCGCTCTTGATCTCCGACGGATTCTCGCCGTTCGCGGATTACTTTGAACCCGTCTCGAACACCGGCAGCTACGAATTCCCGTCGGTGCTTCTACAACGCGATCGCGGACACGACACACTACCGAGCCAACGCGAGAAGAATCACTTTAACGAAAAGAGAACTGGCAAAAGCTTACCCAGGGTAACGGTAGATGTTCGCTTCCTCGTCCCTCGTTTCCGGCAGCTTTCCTTAGCACGATTTACAACGCTAATCGATTATACAATGGTTCAGATTCTACGCACGACTACTCTATATTCGAGCCAACGAAGAAGTGATCCTTCGCGGCGTCTCTCGGGAACGCGGAAGAGAAGCGTCCCCCCCTTGCCGCTCTAATCCCCCCGCACGCAGTTCGACCTATCGCGGATAGATTTTCGGACAGGGCCTAGCCCTGCGTGACGGTCCCTGGCGCTCGGCGATTCGGTGGCTCTCCGGCAGCGACGCGTGTGTATTGGCTGCTTCCCGCAGAGGTGATCGACGGGAGCCAATCCGGTAGCGATCCGGTAGCGATCCGGTATCTCTCCGGATGAGGCGGCGGCAAGACAGCTGAGATTCCTTGCTTGGCATCGTCCGTCCTTGTCGGCGCCTCCAGGTTGATTCTCCTGTGCCACGTCGATTCCTCTTTCTTTGCGGTGTTGCAATTGTCGCCGGCGCCGGTCTCTGTGCCTTCCTCGGCGGGAGAGGTGCTTCGGGTCCCCCCTCGGGGCCCGACTACGGTCCTGCAGATACGCGTCACGCAATTGGCGCGACGCTCAAAAATATTAGAACTCGCCCATGGGTCTCGTTCGCACCCAGGGCGAGCGCTCGCCACGGCGCCTCTCGCGTATTAGGCTGCCAGAGGGTGACCCGGTCTTCCGATAAACGCATCGGGTGACGTTGGCAAAACTGCCACGTCACAACTCCTCCCCCCCTGGGAGAGACCGGGTCATACCCGTGGGAAGCCTCCGCCAGATCTCTGGTAGGCTCGGTAGCGAACGCTCGACCTCGGTCGTTCCTCGGTATTTCAACAAACACAATACCCGTGCACCATTACCCAGACGATAACAGAAACAAATACTTACGCTCACATGTACAGTGTTTCGGACGAGGCCTCCTATTCTACCGGCAGCTATCTGAAACGCTCGCCTTACATCGCTAAAGTCACGTAAACGGGTTCGAGGTGGGCTTCGGGAATGAAATGACAAAAGAGTATCTATCGCCTTTCTTACTGCCGGCAGCTATGGCCGTTTTAATAGTTCCTCGGTAATACAAAAATAAACAACTTTTTCTTACGGCTAATCAGTCTTCCGGTTTCCGGCAGCCAACAAAAATCACACCACCCAAAACAACCTTTCTTTTTCCCCCCTCGTCTCCTTTTCGCGACTCCGATTGCCCCTCTTGACTACCCGGCACTACCAAGGGTCGTGTGGGCCTCCCACCTTCCAACGTGGCCCGCACAAGGGGCACGATTTAACCGAAAATCCGGGGCGCCCACATCTGAAGCAATAATCGCTCCGTGGGTTCCGGCAGCTTCTTTGGCGGTGGTCGAGGGAACCACAGCTCCAACATCCTTCCTGCCTGGCCCTCAGGTCCTCTTCGGTATATCTTTGACCCGGACCTGCCTTGCGGATGGTTGTTCGAGGCTCCTCTGCCCTTCCCCTTGGTACTAGGTGTGGTTGCCGTACCTTTGGTGCCTCCATTCTGGGTTCCGGGGTGGGTACGAACCATTCCAGTGTTGGGACCGTGGACCCTTTAGAATAAACCCATACGGGCGTTGCCCCTTCTGGTCTTCCGGCAGCTTCTTCTTTCGCTTGTTGGGAGGTGCCCGCTAGGGGTGTCGGTGCTTTTGGTGATTTTTCCGTTTCTCTTATCCCGGTAGTGGGGTCCCCTTTTTTCATTACCGAGGCCCTTGCCTTTTCTAGCCTTAGGCGGGCCAATCCCTTACGGTGGACCCAGGCAAAGTCATTGCCGTCCTCCGGCTGTTGGTCCTCTGCTATCGGCGGTGTTTCGACGTTGGCCGCCTCTTCAGGTTTGGTCCCCTCACCGGTTCCGGCAGCTTCCTTGGCCCCGTCCTCTTGCTTATCACCGGCAGTCTCGATTGGTTCGGTCGCTTCTGACGTACTTTTCTCCGTTGTTCCTTGGCCGTGGGATCCCGAGCCCTCCGATTCATCCGCCCATACTAGGGGTTCTGTTGGTCCGGCGGGACCTTCCGGCAGTGGTTTCCCCAATTCCTCCTTCGTTTCTTCCGGCAGCGGTTCGCCCTCTTCCTTTGTTGGCAGGTCTTCGGGTAGATCTTCGATCTCCTCGAGGGTCGCATCCAGGTCTTCTATTATTTCGACCTTCCATTGGTCCGATTCTGGCCGGTCGTCGGCCGATTTGTAGACCGATGTCCTGGTCCTTTCGGACTCCGGCAGCCGTTGCGGTGGGGTTTGGGTTGCCACCGTTCTCTGGTGACCCCTCGCTAAATACTGCTGGAGCAGCCCCCTCACTGCTCTCCAATCTTCCGTGCCGTGGATCCTCTCCAGCGCGGCACACAACTCCCCAATGGGCGACAGAGCCATCGTTCCGGTAGTTCCTCCCGATCCGGCAGCCCTTTTCCGTCCGGCAGCGATGCTTGTGAATTCTGTTGGGAAATCTCAAACGGTCAGCTACTAGTTTCTGGTGCGTATGATGGACGGTACGCTTTAAGGTCGCTGACGTGCGCTTTCCCCAAATCTTTGCCGTCTTCGGTCGACAACCCATATACCACTGGTGATAACTTTCGCGTTATCACGACGGGACCGGTGTATTTGGGGGCTAATTTCGCTGCGACGTGCTGTGCCGCAGATGAAAGGATTCTTTGTCTTTTCATTACTTTATCCCCGACCTCGAATTCTACCTCCCTATGCTTTTCGTTATAATACCGCGCCTGA
The DNA here is from genome assembly GCF_051020765.1 of Lasioglossum baleicum. Classification (NCBI taxonomy): domain Eukaryota; kingdom Metazoa; phylum Arthropoda; class Insecta; order Hymenoptera; family Halictidae; genus Lasioglossum; species Lasioglossum baleicum. Next base: position 4,191,395 of record NC_134929.1, on the reverse strand, counting down.
TTATTGTACGCATCCTCAAGATTTTCTACAACCCAACTGCGTAACGTTTGCAGTTGGGCAACCCTGCCTTTCCACTGTTCTGTGGATTCGACATCTATTTCTAGCGGCGGCTCGCTGCTCGCCCGCAAGCATTTCGCTGGCCTCGGCTCTCGCCCGAAATTTAAAAATGCTGGAGAAGTCTTTAGAACCGAATGATGCGCCGTGTTGTACGCGAATCTGAATTTATCTAAGTGGACATCCCATTCTCGGTGATCCCTCCCGATGTACGCCACCATCATGGTTTTTAAGATTCGATTGACTCTTTCTACGGGGTTTGCCTGCGGGTGGTACGGAGGGGTCGTAGTAATCCGAATACCATATTCTCTCGCTAACTCTTGCAAACATTTGTTTGCGAATTCCGTCCCGTTATCGGTGAGGAGCACATCTGGTGTCCCCCACCGTGAAAAAATGAGGCTTTCGAGGGCCTCCGCAATCTTAGGACCGGTCGCCTTCCGGAGTGGGGCGCACTCAATCCATTTAGTAAATAAGTCCTGCATCACGAGGAGGTATGCATGACCGGACTTGCTAGGAGGGAATGGTCCCATGATATCGGCAGCGACTACTGACCAGGGCATGTCGATACGGCGCCGACCCATCAGCCCTGAAGGGAGCGACTGCTCCACCTTCGTCAGCTGGCAAGTGGTACAGCGTCTTACGTATTCCACCGTTGTTCGGTACATGCCCGGCCAGTAGTATCTGGTCGCGACGCGGTGGTATGTCTTCTCGATACCTAAGTGTCCGGCTTGGGGACCATCATGTGCCTCCTGCAAGATCTCGGTCCTGCGCTCCTCGGGGACCACCAATTTCCACTCGTCCCCATCTCGACCCAAGGTCTCCGCGATCAGGGGGTCGGTTCTCCGGCAAAATAATTCCCCATTCCGAATCGACCAGTCCTTAAATTTTTGAGGGTTCCCCTCTACCTCCGCGAACTTGCTCTCGTACCACCTCGCACGCACGGCAGCCGCAATCTCTACTTCCCCCTCGATGACCTCCCTCCCTTCATACGCTCGCGAGAGTGCATCCGGCACTCGGTTGAGGGCACCCTGCCGATATACGACCTCGAAGTCGTATTCGAGGAGTTGTAAAGCCCATCGCGCCAACCTCCCCGAGGGGTTTTGTAATTTGCGCAGCCACCGTAAGCTATGGTGATCCGTGATCACCGTGAATTTATACCCCTCCAGATACGGCCTAAATTTCTGTACCGCCCAGACTATCGCTAAGCATTCCAACTCCGTGGCCGAATACTTTCTTTCCGGCAGCGTAAGAGCGCGACTCGCGAATGCAATCACTTTCTCAGTACCGTCGATCTCCTGTGTCAGCACAGCGCCTAACCCGACAGTACTCGCGTCGGTTTGTACCGTAAATGGTATTTCGAAGTCCGGACAGGATAGTGTCGGTGCGGTAGCTATCATTTCGCGGAGGGTTTCGAAGGCGGATTGCTGTCCGTCCTCCCAAACCCACTCGCAATCTTTCCGAAGCAGTTGGTTTAACGGCTCCGCAAGCGTAGCGAATCCCGGGATGAACCTCCTATACCAGGAAGCCATCCCTAAGAAACGCCGCACTTGCTTCACGTTCTTCGGGGCTGGGTATGACACAATCGGTTGGATTTTATCCGGATCGACCGTTAAGCCTTCTCTGCTGACAACAAAACCCAGATAACGTACCTCAGCGCGGCAAAACTCGCATTTTTCTGGGTTAATTATTAAACCGGCAGCTTTTATTCGGTCTAACACGCGTTTCAACCAGACTAGGTGTTCCTCGAACGTTTTTGTGACGATGATTACGTCATCTAAATAGGAAAACGCGTGGGGTTCCATTTCAGGCCCAATCAGACGGTCTAATAATCGTTGAAATGTAGCCGGGGCTCCTGTCAGCCCATACGGCATTCTACGGAAATGAAAAAGACCTTTACCCGGCACCGTAAACGCGGTTATCTCGCGACTGTTCGATTCCAACGGGATCTGAAAGTAGGCCTGACTGAGATCGAGGGTCGAGATGTATTTTGCGGATCGCAGTTTATCTAATATCTGAGTCATGAGCGGTAAGGGGTACGCGTCTTTCCTCGAGACCTCGTTCACCTTTCTAAAGTCCAAACAGAAACGATATTTCCCGTTGGGCTTCTTCACCATGACTATTGGGCTTGACCAGCCACTCTGTGACGGCTCTATTATGCCGTCCGCCAGTAAGGTGTCAACTTCGGCGTAAATTGCCTCCTGAATCTTCGGAGAGACGGCATAATAGCGCTGTTTAATGGGTGGGTGACCGTCCACGTCTATTCGGTGGCTGATCAAGTCGGTCAATCCCTTGATCTTTTTAAACTCCGGCAGCTCGGTCTCGAGGAATTTCGTTAACTGATCTTGTTCCGCATCACTCAAGATCTGTAACCCACAACATACGGCGGCTGGCGAAGTGTCATCGAAGGGAAATTTCTCATCCGGGTGAGACGCAAAATACCAGATTGCCTTATGAAACTCTGCAACAATCCCGAAGAGTGCAATCGAATCCGTACCCAACAGGAGAGGGGTCACGAGACGTTCCAAAACGCGCGCCGAGATCTGCTGTTCCTTTTTTCCAATTTTCAATACGAAACGGGCCCGCTCGACGGCTCGATCGATTGTCCCCGTGGCCAGGAGGAAGTAACACGGCTTTTCTGTATCTTCTATGGATACTACGCCGTCGTCAACCTGCTCTAATACTTCCCTACTAACGAAAGTGATCGACGACCCCGAATCCACTAGGGCGCGAACCGGCAGCGTTCCTATCAGTGTTTCGACAGTTAATAGTGGCGGTCTCTTTTCTCCGAATGGTAATACTCGGGCCGATACTAATTCCGGCGGAGTCCCTCTGGCCCCTTCGAGTAACTCCTCCCCCCGTTTCCCGCTGACCTTTCGCATTTCCGGCAATTCTGGCTGGTTATGCCCGGCGCTCCACACCCGTAGCAATGTATTTGCGGGGCTTCCCGGCAATCCCGCGACCTATGTCCTATCTTCCGACAGTTCCAGCACTCGAACGACGAATTCCCGGTGGCGCGTTGTCTGTCGCGCGTCGGTCCCGTTCGCCGCTCGGTGTTCGCGGTTTCTTCCGGTTTTCCGGGTGGGGATCTATACGATTGGTCCCTCGACTCTGACCGGTAGCCCGATTCCCTTCGCCCGGCAGCTGAAAAATTTTTCGCGCACGGCGCTAAAGAGTCCCGTTTACCCGGTCCGAGACGGGATTTTCCGTATTCGGGGTTGGGTGATCGGTTACTCGTTTCGCCACTTCCGGCAGCTATCGCGTTTGCGTATTCGAATTGCACGTTCCTCCCTCTCCCCGGTTGTTTATGAGAGGCGTGGCGGTTGGGGTCATACGCGAATATCGGATGGGCCATCTCTGATGGCTTCGGATTACGTTTTAATTTCTGACTATCGGATTCGCGTTCTGCCACTATTAACGCCTTCTCCAGCTGAGGGAATCTGGTGATATTGGCTCACGAAATCGCGTTTCTAATGAGCGGCTTCGCTCCCCAGTATGTCCGATTCACCTTCTTATCCTCCGGCCACGGTGGTACTAATCTATCGAACATCCCTCCCATGCTCGTGAGGTAGTCGCGAACGGGTTCATGTTCCCCTTGCGAACGATCTTTAATGTTTCGCGTTAAGGTGTCCTGGTATTCCGGGTCGCCGAAATAATCCCAGAACTCGTGTACGAACTCGGTCCACGTATCTATTTCCGCGGTCCTCCTCTTGTACCAGTGTAATGCCGTACTCTCTAAACAGACGGTCAGGCAGCGGAGCAAATATCTATCCGGGATGTTGCTGTTTCTCCGGTGATCCTCGAGGCGTTCGAGGAAGGCTGCAGAGTCTTCCCCGGGCGCCCCGGAAAATTTTGTACGCCACCGCCGCATGACCTCCGTTAACGGAGTCCCCCGGCAATACATTTCCCCGCTGATACCCGGGGAGGGTTGCGTCGAGGTTCTAGGGAAAGTTTCCGGCCTCCGTTCTTCGGTATTCCGCGGAGGGGAATACGAGGGTTGTGGTGTTTTTCTATCGAAGAGCGGTACCGGTAGATTGAAGTTGCGCGGTGGCGACCTCCCCTCCTCGGCCCGCTCCAAGTCCGAGGCTATCGCGTCCGGATTATCATCCCCGTCCGCGCCATCTTCGTTCTGGGAAAAGTATTCGTATTCGTCCCCCTCCGGTCGGCCCGGTTCCAACATGGTTTCCCGGCAGCGCAAAACCCTTGACCGTTCGACTTCCTAATCTCGTCCTAATCTGCCCCGGCAATAAACACGGCGTGTTTATAGTGTCGGTCGTACTCGGGCGAGATAATCCCTCTCGAAGGTCTCGCTTCCCAACACGCGAACAAAAGGAACCCAGTCTCGACCGCGTCTCGCTAACAACACGCGCTTCAAAAAAATTCTCGAATTCCGATAGTACTACACCGGTTGGCCTAAATGCTTTCCTATCCCGGCAGCGGGAATATATTTTCTCGACAAACCGCAACTTCTCCAGCAATTCTCACAAAATCGTACCGATGTAACTCGCAAAAGTCTCTCGTAAATCCAAAATTGGTGATCGTTCAACGATCTCGCTAATGAACGTTTCTGCCCGGCAGCTTTCCAAACCGGCAGCAAAATATCGTTCCGCAAATAATTTTATCACCCTTAGGTGATCGCAAAGGGCCGCTCCTTCCGGCAGCTAATAGCCCGTATCGCAAAAGAATTTTAATTTTGTGAGCGTAGTATTATTCTAACGATGACAACAAAACGACACGTGACGTTACTCTCTACGACGGCACAGCTCCTTAACACGCCCCGTCCATCACCACAGTTTATATCGGGTCCCTCCGTACCAGAGGAACCACACACAAGAAAAAATATACACAGGATTCAGCAATAATTTGAAAATGTTCACATAATATGGGGTCTCCCCGGTGCTATTACTGGGGCTCGAACGCGTCTGAGCCGTAGAAATTAACGAGGAATAGAATAAAAAAAAATTTTATAGTTTACCCGATCACTAAGTAAATATTACAAAAAAATTAACTAAACTACACGGAATAAATTAGATATCACAACAAATAAAACAAAGAATATTTACAATTTATCATATTTACAATTTAAACACGAACGTACGAAAAAAAATTTACCGTAATAAATAGAGACAAGAACCAGAAGGAATAAATAACGAGAATAAATAGAGGAAAATAAATATCAAAATTGAATAAATAATCGACTGACCAATTCACGAGTAGCACGGGGAAGACCGAATTAATCAAAATGTCAGATAATAAATGAAGTCAAGATTGTTCCTTTCCACACCGAACATCATGGAATCTACTAGAACTTCTCACCGAAGTCGCATGCCCAATCTCCTCTTACAGAGAACAGTTTACCATTCTCCTTGAGCAGAATTGCGCATGAGACAACTGATCGCGTTTCTAGTTATTCTCAGCTCGATGTGCGTTCCACAGCAAAATTACACAGCAAAAGAAAATATTTCAAATATCACATAATACATGGATTCAATTAAATAATCAACTGCAACAATACCCAATCGAAACCGGCAGCTGTAGTTGAAATCAATTTCGGAAATTTACATCCGAAATTAAATTCAACCACCACCACAACAAATCAAATAAATTCCAGTGAGGACAAGGTAACATAAGAAATGTGCTCGCTTCGTTGGCTCTGCGAAGGTCGTAAACGTTTCACGGTCGGAACGGGTGTTTGTCTTTCGACGCCTGTACGGCCTCGCTCGCGTACCGACTTTGTTCGTTCGACGAGAAGCAAATTGAAAAAGTCGAATACTACGTGAGAGCCTCGCGTCGTTCCGCGTATCTCTTTCGAAACAGCCCTTTTACAAGTCGCTTTTTCAGCGAGAGGTCCCTGTTCGGGCGCCAAATTTGTCACGTCGTTTCTCGTTTCTCACGAAACGATAGCGACACCGAGTATTTACAGGCGTTTCCGCCGGGCCACGTTCGGCCGCGCGAAACGTGGTCCACTCGGGACAAAAATTGTACGCAGGCTCGTCGTCTCTCAAGATATCTTACATGAAGCTCGGGCGCCAGGCACCGAAGGTGCCACGCGAAATCCGCTAATAATCACCGCGAGAGAGAGAGAGAGACCGACATACGAGCCTGCGACAATCGAAATTACGCGAAGATGTTCACGAATGGTCGCAGGATTCTACGCGGGTCGAACACGAGGCGTTCCCCGCGGCGGGAAGGTTTCTCACGCAATAAACACTCTCGTACTATCTTGGTTAACACAATTTATTGTTTCGGTGTTATAATGACGCAGCCGGCGGCGACCGGCAGCGTTTTGAGGTTAACCGGCGCGTAACAGGTGTTCGGCAACGAGAGCTCGTCGTACGCGCGCTTCGACCTTTCTTGGTCCGTTTCTGTTCGCTACGAATCCGGCAGCAACGTGATTTTATTGTCGGCGTTCACGATTTTCGCGTTCTACGCCCGAATTCGGATGGAATACGCGTTATCATTAGCTTCTCGTCGGCGGAACAAGTCGCGGAAATACGACGAGAGCACGTGGCGGCGTCGCACCGTGGGACGACTCGAGGTTCGAATTTAAACGATCAAGATACGCGGATCCTCGAAAAGAAATGGCGCCTAGCACTCGAAAAACCTCCTTCACCTCGTATAGCGAGGTCAACTATACTCGGATCCTCGCTAACCGACCTCTGGCACTAGCACCCGCGAAATTCCTCGCGCTCTTGATCTCCGACGGATTCTCGCCGTTCGCGGATTACTTTGAACCCGTCTCGAACACCGGCAGCTACGAATTCCCGTCGGTGCTTCTACAACGCGATCGCGGACACGACACACTACCGAGCCAACGCGAGAAGAATCACTTTAACGAAAAGAGAACTGGCAAAAGCTTACCCAGGGTAACGGTAGATGTTCGCTTCCTCGTCCCTCGTTTCCGGCAGCTTTCCTTAGCACGATTTACAACGCTAATCGATTATACAATGGTTCAGATTCTACGCACGACTACTCTATATTCGAGCCAACGAAGAAGTGATCCTTCGCGGCGTCTCTCGGGAACGCGGAAGAGAAGCGTCCCCCCCTTGCCGCTCTAATCCCCCCGCACGCAGTTCGACCTATCGCGGATAGATTTTCGGACAGGGCCTAGCCCTGCGTGACGGTCCCTGGCGCTCGGCGATTCGGTGGCTCTCCGGCAGCGACGCGTGTGTATTGGCTGCTTCCCGCAGAGGTGATCGACGGGAGCCAATCCGGTAGCGATCCGGTAGCGATCCGGTATCTCTCCGGATGAGGCGGCGGCAAGACAGCTGAGATTCCTTGCTTGGCATCGTCCGTCCTTGTCGGCGCCTCCAGGTTGATTCTCCTGTGCCACGTCGATTCCTCTTTCTTTGCGGTGTTGCAATTGTCGCCGGCGCCGGTCTCTGTGCCTTCCTCGGCGGGAGAGGTGCTTCGGGTCCCCCCTCGGGGCCCGACTACGGTCCTGCAGATACGCGTCACGCAATTGGCGCGACGCTCAAAAATATTAGAACTCGCCCATGGGTCTCGTTCGCACCCAGGGCGAGCGCTCGCCACGGCGCCTCTCGCGTATTAGGCTGCCAGAGGGTGACCCGGTCTTCCGATAAACGCATCGGGTGACGTTGGCAAAACTGCCACGTCACAGTGTACATACCAAGATTTTCACCACTTTTAACCACTTATACCTCGTGTGTATGTTAATCAATTTCTATGAAATTTTCAGTATATATATAACTAAGATAGATCTACTAAACGTATATTTTAAATTTTCTATACGGGGACAAATAAAAAAAATTTTTAAACTGCCTTTTTTTACGTAATTGCTATTCTTTCAAAAAAATTTTTGCACGTTATTTAGTAAACAACTGCATTTAATTGATCACAAAAAATCAGATCGTTTGGTAAAAGTTTAGAAAAGTTATTCCGTTTTAGAGAGCGTACACGGATACATGCGTCTGACTATAGTTAGAAAAAATTGGTCGCAGAGCCAGGTTCGCAGGAGTTCGCAGCCAAAACCTGGTTGGATATGTACTTGAAAGTGTGTTGCATTATTTGCAACAAGTTTTATCTTGGCGCTTTTTGGCGCAAACAAGTTATGTCAAATTGAACTTTAATTCTACTATTCAAAATAGCTCTTTTTCAATTTGTGTTTTAGATAAATAAATGACACTTACATTAATTAAAGCTACGTTAAATAAATCATCTATTATAAACACAATCAAATTATAATATTGTTCAAGTGTTATAATGTTTTAGATTCTTGTGGCTGCGTTTATACGTAGACGAATTTATAAGCCAAAATCGCAGGTTTCCTTTTTCCAAACTTTCATGTCATATTATTCCTAGAAATAATTGATACTTATAAAAAATTTTTATTGGTTTAAATACTCCAACTATATAGTAAACGAAATTGCAATGAAAAATCTATGTACCCAACATTCGAAAAATTGATTTTTTTCCCTGCTCGCACCACTGTGCGGCGCGGCGCGCAACTCATGTCGGGCGAAGATATTTTGCTTTCTGGTTCGAAAAATACGTCGACCATGCAAACTTCACAGGGGGGTTTCTCAAGATAAAAGTCTGCTCTTTCGCGTGGTATAGTTCAATTTTTCGCTGGACCCTTATTTTTTGAGATAAATTCGAAAATATCCGCAAAAATTGGTGCAAAAGTGGTGCATCTCCGTCTTTAATCATTGTTTAAACATATTTAAACAATCATAATGTATTAATATTGGATATCACTGTATTCGGGAAAGTCTACAGAATCTTTTGCTGTAAAGAACAATTCAATATCTTTTATAATAACATCGGAATATTTGTTTAAAGTTGAAAAATATGTCTTTTTTTTAAACTCCATTTTCTCAAAAACTGGACGTATAGGAAAAAAATTAAAACCAGATTCGGAATCAGCGCGGAAAACTACAAGAATCGCATAGTGGGAATCGAAATACTTTTTGGCTGTTGGACAGTGTAATCTTAAATTGACGACGACCGTCGCCAAGTTATGGTAGTGCTAAAATTGTACAAAATATAATTCAATGTACACATTATCGTACAATATTGGAATTGAAAAATATAATAGATAGTTACAAAAATGGCAAAAACTAATGAAAACGAATCGATAATATGTTATTGAATAAAAGAATTCGATGATCAACGACTTCTAAGATCTTTCAATATGTTGTCAGGCTGAAGATTTCGAATTACCTTTTCTGGCAGAAACTGGAGAAATATGAAATTCGTGAATTCGTGACTACATATCCGTAAATGGATTATAGAACATGCTCTTGTAGAATCAGTGAATAATAATGATGTTGAAAGCGTACGTTCGGTGTCATTTGAGTGGAAAATTGGTCATTGCTAACGAGGTTAGATGTAGAATGAAAAATAGATGTTCTAACAAATTGATTTCAACAATCTCCGCTGATCGTTGGGGCGGCGAGGCCTGCCCATGTATACATAGAACAAACTCCATCTACGACTACTACTTCTACAGACGAGTACAGTGACAAGGTAGTAATGAATCAAATGACTTCGCATTCGAAGATGCGAGGCCATTGTAGTTGCCCTCTTGAGCGACAATTTGTCGGGGCCACTTCGGCGTATAACCTCTCCTTTTTCTTCGGCGGTTCACCAAACAACTGAAACCCTAAACGTGCTCGCAGTGAAAACGATCGACGACTTCCGAGACGAATCACAAGTTTCGAGAGAAGTCGATCGTTCCGCAGTTTCTGTATTTATTGTGTAAAGTAATAGATATCTTAATAGATTGATTTATTTATTCTGAATATTTATGGAAATATTTAAAAATCCTTGGATGATCCTTTAGACCAGACCTGGGCGACGGTGGCCTAAAAAATACATGTTGCTGCTACTCTGAGACTGTCTTACCGAGCAAGAGAAGGAAAGCTTACCGAGCAAGAGAAGGAGAGAAACAGCAACATGTGTTTTTCGGGCCACTGTCGCCCAGGTCTGCTTTAGACAAATCAAAATTTCTAAATAATCGAAAAAATACTTTACTAAATGTACTACTCAAAGTAATATAGGTTAATTTGCTTCGTCTAAAGAATCTATCCGTCGCGCATCGTCTTTTTGTACGTGGTATCTAATGTTTACGAGCAATTCAAACTAATTATAAAATACAAATGATCATCTTCATGATAAAAAGCGACACTGATAGTAGTAGTAGTATTTATTTATTTCAGCCTTGCGGCCAAGAAATTGGACTTGGATTACAAATCTCTAAGTCATTCATCCCTCTATTCCTCCATCCATCCATTCCTCCACTCACCCATCCATATCCCATACCACATCAAATGTCTTATTGTCTATAGTCTATGTTGATCTATCTAACTGTACCCCCGCTAATTTTGCCTCTCTCTCTTTCCTTTTGATTATTTCATTCCTTTTTTTCTCTATACTCCTAAGCCATTCTACTGTTTCTCCCCCTCTTTTCTCCTGTACTATCTTTTCTATACTTATGTTAATTCTTTTCACCCCTTCACAGTCTTCTGCCAGGTGTTTTAATTTCCCCAGGTGTCTCTCACATATCCCGCACATTCTCTCTTCCTCCTTTCTCCAGTATTTGTTCCCTTCTTCCATATTTCCACATCTTGCTCTCGCTATTAGGCTCTGACTGTCTCCTTCTCCTTTCTCCTCTAGATACTTTGGTACCCTAGCTTCACATATATATATATATATATATATATATATATATATATGTAAAGAAAGTGCGTAAGTGCATTTCTTTGATTTGAATTTGCCGCGCACTGACGAACGCGGCCAATGAGAACGATACAAGTCGACATCTACAACACGCGATCAAGCGTACGATATAAATAAAGAAGTGAATAAAGTTAATAAAACTAAACAAGGGAATTGACATCAAGGATAGAATAAACTTTAATGTCGTTTCTCTCTGTTACAGGTAGCTATAAGATAAAGCAATGTAAATAGTAGTCATACATAAGTTACGAATATATTAACCTCTTTGTTACAGAAACTCAGTATTGTTTATTTGACCGTGTCAAAAACCCTACGATATAACAATAGACATTATATATATATATTTATATATATATTATATATATATTTTATTATATATATTATATATATATATTGTAGCATGTATAGAATATTCTAGAAGAAATTCAGAATCGACAAGTTTCTAGAAGCTTCTAGAAGCATAGTTTGTAGACGACCGACGTGAGGTAGCGGCGTAAGGGGAGCGCGCGAAAAGACGAATCGCGCTTAACGACCGCTGTTGATTTCTCGTTCGCGGATAGTAACGGATTTATATAAATAGAGGGTTCACGGAGGGACTCGGCCTATTTGCTATTCCGAGAGAGAGGACGAGGTAAGGACCACGGCCGCTCTTGGTTAGCAGTAACGCCCCGGCACACAGTGTGCCAAATGGCCTTTTTAGCTGGACAAAACTCTAAATCGCCTATTTCTCTATATTTATCAATTGATATGTTTACAGTTGTATAAAATATGAATAATTATTAACTTTTTACAACATTTAGTTGGTTTTTGTTAATTAAACAATATATTTTAAGTTATTTAAAATTAAATATAAATTACAACAAAGTTAGTAATGGACCTATATAGCACAGAATGATTTAAATGATGTAATTTTTAATTATGGACAAACTGAATGTAAATATAATTTATTTATTTATTTGTTTTTTGCAGATTCAGATATATTCTAACGGGAAAAATTTATTTTTTGGTTTAGTATAAGGTTTCAATTTACAAATAACAAATCTGGTTCATATTATAGTTTATTATGTTAATAAAAATATAATAACAAAAATATAATAACAAAAATATAATAACAAAAATATAAATTATACAAAAATATAAATTATACAAAAAAAATAACAGAGATCAAAATCAAAGTATTAAATAGTGTAGTAAAGAACAGTTCGAGTTGTCAGGACAATATACATTTATTTGCACACGAACTTACAGCAGTTAGATTAGCAGTTAGATTCTAGGAGAAAAGAATATATATGTATATATATATATTGAATGTTTAACAAGATATCGTCTACGGTCCTTTGTAGTTTCTATCTCTCTCACTATCGCACACACACACGAACAGTCCTTCGTCGTGACAACAATTATCTATTCAGTTCAAAGCCTCAACTCTATCTCTCTTCTACTCTCGAATACCTGTCTATATAAACATCTTACACAATTCGCGTCTTCCGCGTTAGCCTACAGGGGGCAGCGGCCACCAGTCGCGAATAACACACCGCATTACTCATAGTTACATAGTTCGCGCCTACAGATTCGGCCATCCTGATCTCTAGTTCGACCACGAACGTAAATACAATACAATAATTAAAGAAAACCATTACCAAAAGTGAAAATACATATACATATACTTAAAGCTATTCATCACTTATTCTAATCCATGGTTTCAATTTATCCGACGAAAAAATAGTATTCAATGGTTTCTGCGTTAAACTAAAACCTGGTATATCAGTAACAACGAATCTGTTCTTTTTCAAAACAGCTTTAATTTGATAAGGTCCCTTGTATTTTGGGAGCAGTTTTTGATTTATTCCCGGTGAGTGTTGCAAAATTCTCACCAATACTAAATCTCCTTCTTTATATTGTGAGGGTTTTCTATGTTTTTCGTCGTATTTCGATTTATTATATTCCTGAATCGCACGGTTTACAATTTGAGCCGAATCCCGCAACTTAGTACGCTCCTCTTCTAAGTTTACATCTATTTCCGTTAACTGTTCAATGAACGTACAAAGTTCTTTATCGCTATTTTGCCTTTGGTCGTAACCTAATAATAATTTGCTCGGATTTATATTTATTTTTTTCATCGCCTGCACTAATGAATTACAATCAGTAACAACGCGAAACTTTATGCCATGGATATATACATGAAAACGCTCTATAGCTCGTACAATAGCAAGCGTTTCTAATTCATAACTGTGATAGTTTTTCTCGGCATCGGAAGTTGCCTTACTGAAATAACCAATTGGACGCATATGACCATCGGATTGTTTTTGAAGCAAAATGGCTCCAAAGCCTAGACTACTAGCGTCTGTATGTAATTCTGTATCCGCAACAGGGTTATATATACATAATACCGGCGGGTTTGTTAATTCTATTTTTAATTCTTGAAATGCTGTCATGCACTCTTGATTAAATACAAATTCTACATCCTTTTTAATCAACGCCTGAAGTGGTTTAGTTTTAACAGAATAATCTTTAATAAATTTTCTAAAGTAGTTTGATAACCCTAAGAAACTTCTTAACTCTTTAATATTTCTAGGACACGGAAAATCTAATATAGCTTGAACATGACGTTTGCATAGCGTAATACCCTTTGATGAAATTAGATAACCTAAATATTCAATTTCTTTACTTAAGAATGTACATTTGGCTAAATTCAATTCCAATCCGTATTTTTTCAAATAAATCAATACTTCCTTTAATATTTTTAGATTTTCCTTAATCGACACAGTAGGAATGAGAATATCATCAATGTAAATTAAAATCTTTCCTTCTCTAATTAATGAATCAAAAATTTGAAGAACCCGTTTTTGAAATTCTGCTGGTGCTTCTGAATAACCAAATGGCATTTTGACAAACTCATATTGTCCAGAATGCGTAGCAAAAGAAAAATATCGTGTATGCTCTGGATGGATATCCAGTTGATGAAAACTATCTTTCAGATCCAGCTTGGTAAAAACACTCTTACCATACAATTTATCCAGCTGATCTTCGATTATTGGAAACGGATATTTTTGAGGAAATATCCTTTGATTGAGTGGTCTTAAATCGACACACATCCTCTTTTTACCATTCCTTTTTGATACTAATACAATCCTAGAACAGTATGGAGAAATACTTGATTTAATAATACCCTTTTCAAGCAAGTCGTCTATTATATCCTGTAGCTCTTTCTTTTCTGTCATCGACATACGTCTTGGTGTGTATCTAAAAAAAGAGTGGTCCTTTAAATGTACATATACGCAATGACCGTCTTCTACTCTATCGATTTCCATGTTTTCAACCTCTCTAAATGTATTTAACAAATCCTGTCGATCCTTTAAGCAAAGGTTTTTATCTAAATTTTCCGTTATTACATCATATTTCTCCCTCTTCTCAATAGCGTTAATAGTAAGAATACTTTTGACATCTTCATCGCAGCTGTAAGCGTGTTCGAAAGTACATTGGTTATTATAATAGGTAAACTTTAACTTAGAACTATTCACAAAATCTCTACCGATAATCGCATCGTATCTCATAGTTTTATCATCTACTACTAAAAAGACAATATCAAACCAAGAATCCTTAATATTCCCTAACACAATTTGGTCATAAATTTTACCATAAATTATAACAGGAGATTCGTTAATTCCATTATAGTTAATTTCCTTTTTAACCTTTAATAATCCGCGATCTCGAAATAAATTTTCGTACCCCGATTTTTTTAATAAGCTAACTGGGCTACCAGTGTCTATTAAAGTACGTATTTTTGTCTCATTACTCAATCTATAAATGTAAACAAATGGCTTATCACACTCATCCTGAGGCATTCGTCCGATTTGGGTGATTTCCTCTGCCTCCTGATTTCCCGCTGCTTCTTCCACGGAGAATGAGTCTGCATCACGACGCTGCACATGATTCAGAGCTGCACCCCGACGATTTTCTCTGTTTGGACACATTGGGCTGAGATGACCCGGTTGACCACACTTGAAACATTTCGGTCTGGCCATCGTACAATTTTGCGACAAATGTCCTGGCTTCCTACACGTAAAGCACACCTTCTCTTCTGTTGCATTGATTCTTCCTCCCACTTCATTTGCTCTTCTATTATCGTATTTCGAAAATGGTTCAGTCTTTCTGACGACCACATTGTCTTCTGTGATTTTTCGAACGTGTTCGATGAAATCCGGAACATTGTTTATCCAAGTACTTAGTACTAGTTTTCGGAGTGTAAAATCTTTCACCCCATCAGCCAAGAGTTCCACTTTTTCTTTCTCCGTCAACGTTAGAAATTGCATAAGATTCAATTTTGCTTCCGCATACTCCACAAATTTTTCCGTGTGTGATTTCCACGAACGGGCACGTATCCTTTCTAAAATTGTAGTATACGATTCTTTTCTTTCAAAATATCTTCTAATTTGAAATCTGAATTCATCCCATGTAGAAACTGACTCCAACGGTTGACGATTATACCATTCCAACGCCCGACCTTGTAGTTGGCTAATCGCCGCCAAAACCAACACATCATCCTTAAATCGATACATTCGAGCCACACATCCGACTCTCTCTAACCACCTTGTCACATTTTCTTCATCCTTTCCCGAAAAAGAAGGAATCAATTTTCCTGCGCATTTCACCTGCTGCCAAATATTCGATTGATTTGAATCCGTTCCTCTCACTGGCACTTGTTCCGTATTTACGCGGAGACTTTCCGTTGCAGTTAACGAAGATGAAGAACGCTGTCTCTCTTCCATAATATGCACTACCGCTTGCACAATTTCCTGCATATTAATTTCACTGACCGTTCTACTGTTCAATGCATTCCCTCTACTCTGCACTACTGCATCTGGATCGTTATGTGATCCTACATCTGGACTGTTTTCACCTAACATCATTTCCATTGAGGTTGGCCACCCTACACGCTCAAAATGATCTAATAATCGTTCCAAGATTTGTACACGGCTGCCTTTACTAGAAATTTTCAAGCGAGCTGCTATTCCTCGAAGGTCGTTTATCGATGAACTCTCCAATGTCGTTCGGTCCATACAAAACCGTACTGCTAGTTCAAGTGTTTACAAATCACCGGCAACTGTCGTACCAACAAAGACTTGTCTATAAGGATGTCCTTATTGTCTACCCAGAGGTGACTGCGTATCACTTTCAAAATGTCTCGAACGTTCTATCACCAACCGAAAATTTCACTTAGCACAAAATCGTTCTCTATCAATCCCATTAAGCACGATATGTTCATTGATCAATATCCTCGTAATGCTCGTTACCACCAATAGTTAAATCCTTATAATCAATCCAAGCAATAATCCCACTTCTGATATTTGAACTGTAGTAAAGAACAGTTCGAGTTGTCAGGACAATATACATTTATTTGCACACGAACTTACAGCAGTTAGATTAGCAGTTAGATTCTAGGAGAAAAGAATATATATGTATATATATATATTGAATGTTTAACAAGATATCGTCTACGGTCCTTTGTAGTTTCTATCTCTCTCACTATCGCACACACACACGAACAGTCCTTCGTCGTGACAACAATTATCTATTCAGTTCAAAGCCTCAACTCTATCTCTCTTCTACTCTCGAATACCTGTCTATATAAACATCTTACACAATTCGCGTCTTCCGCGTTAGCCTACAGGGGGCAGCGGCCACCAGTCGCGAATAACACACCGCATTACTCATAGTTACATAGTTCGCGCCTACAATAGTAACGTTCGATTGCAGGTACAAACATTTTCTAATAAATAATTATCAAAAAAAATATTAAAAAATGAATCGATTTCAGTATTATAACAAGATTTTAAGGAGAGTATTATAAGGAGATTGCCTTCTGAAACTACGTATCTTCACAGCTCGAATCACCATCAGAAGATTCAAGTTCTGTGAAACAATCTGTTTCTTCAATTCTCGACTCTACATTATCTTCTAATAATTGAAGATCTTCAGGGGACAGAGAACTTTTTTTTTTTTGTGGGATTGTGCGAAAATTATTTATTAATGGGTCGGACGTTATTAATAACATTGCTAATAAATCGAAATTGGTATCCGATCTCGACGTTTTTCGTGCATTTTTGAGTCTAAATCTACGACAATCTTTATGTCGTGCTTCTTGCGTCTCCTCTGTCATTTGACCAATTGGAACGATAAACGATTTAATAACATCTTTCGCGTGATAAAATAATTTATGTATCGATACGGGCATGTAATACCATGAATATAACTTTATATATAAATCTTTCGTCGATGAACAAAACTTTGAAAATTTTTTTATATTTATTTTCCGGCCACAGGATAACGTTCGTAATAATATTCCTAAATTTTTAATTAATGTTCTATCTACTCCGGTTATATCTGAACTTTTTTCAAAAAATTTAAAAAATCTTCTGGCTGTATTGCCATCGTTGGACGTGCCAAATCCTTGTTTTGGTTGATCTACTATTAAACCCATTTCCTTTTTAAATCTTTCTTGTATTAATAATTTTCGTTCTTTAAAATCTACTTTATCCACTTTTTTCCTTATTTGCCATTTTTTAATATTTAAACGATAACTTATATGTAATAGACATTCAAAAGTGCGGATCCATAAATGAAGGGTTGATAACCCAAATCGATAATTTTCAATATTTATATTTTCTTCTTTAGGCTCATTATTTAAAAATTTCGGTGTCGCTCCGCAAATGTAACACGTCATCGATGAAGATGTTTCTGTAACTACATTACACACCTTCCCATCTACCATTGTCAGAAAAAATTTATACTTTATTGTTACTTCCTTTCCATCAATTTCTAATTTTGTTGGGTTTAAATTATTTATTTGATTCTGAAAATTATCTATTTCGCTTTTAATTAAACTATCGCTTTCTTTTTCAAATAGGAATTTGTGCGGGCGGCAATATCTAGTTGAACCAGGGCTCGGATTTTCCCAGACTGAATGTGCTTCATTTGACATTTTAATTGGTACAAAAGATATTAAAAATAAAAATTGATCGTTTCCCTCGGTGGACGTATATTTCTGTTTGTATGCGCTGTGCCCTGCGCTCCCGTCACATCCCCATTTACAAAATAGTTCCAAATTATCTTGGTCATTGAATAGAATTGTATTACCATTTAATAATCGGGATGTCCAAAGGTTTAATCCTATTTGTAAGGGAATTTCTGCACTTTTTTCCGTTAAAATAATGCTGTTTTCAGGCGGTAGAAAATTATACTTTGCTTTTTGGACTTCATGATAGGACGGATACATTTTATGCCCTATGCTTAAAGCTTTTTTTCTATTTATTTTATATGCATGTACAGTACTTTTTGTGTCTATAAACAATGCTAAAGCCTCTTCCGGAGTCATTGATCTTTGCTGTGTCTTTTTTTCCCTTAAATACTTTAATTCTTTTGTGATCGATGAAGCATTACCTACTAAACTTGCAACACTTCTTTTTCCTTCTGCTCGTAAAGCGACTTCTGTAGCAAACGTTAATTTAGTCGCAGAATTTTCTTCGACAAGTGTCGAGACCCTACGCTTTTTAGTTTTATAAGAAGCATCTTCGAATGATGTCATTTTCCTTCCAGAAGAGCTTGAGGTTGAAGGTATTGCAACGTTTGCGTCAAATACACCTTCAAATAAAATAAAATTTTCTTCCTGAAGCCAGTCCGAATATCTTTCTACGAAATATTCTTTTCTTCGCTGACATTTGTTCCAGCGATCTCTCACTCGGCTTACTATTTTAGATATATTTTTCCTTATTGTAAGAATAACTGTGCTTGATGCATTAATACAGCCAATTTTGTGTAAAATTTTTTGGCACAATTGATCGAAATCATCTTTATTTCGAAAAGGTATCCAAATTTCAAAAAAATCCATCCTTGCGATAGTGACTAAAAATAATAATAAGATATACCCATTAGAACTAAAGAATCACTAAATCTCAACGGAAAAATTAACATTAATTAAATTACAGAATGGACTAGAGTATTACTTTCTATAAATAAAACATGTACAATACGTAATTACCTCGATTCATTTTAACGGTCTTAAGTGTCCTTTCAGTTTTTTCCCTTATGTTGTTTATACGAATGTTGTTAGATTAATCTAAAAATTTGTAT
Source organism: Lasioglossum baleicum (assembly GCF_051020765.1). Taxonomy (NCBI): domain Eukaryota; kingdom Metazoa; phylum Arthropoda; class Insecta; order Hymenoptera; family Halictidae; genus Lasioglossum; species Lasioglossum baleicum. The sequence goes on along the minus strand of NC_134929.1, from coordinate 4,172,513 downwards.
TTCCTATTTAAACTTTCCATAATTTTTATAAAGCATGAAATGTTTTGATTCAACGTACCTGATTATATCTAAGGAAGATTTTGATATAACGCTATCAAGCATAAAGTGATAACGTAACACATAAAACACTAACAACACTCACAGTAATAATAACAATAACAATAAAAAACAACAACAACAATAAAAATAACAAAACTGAAATATATATGAAAAACGCAAGGGAGATGTAGACTGCACGCTGATCGCTCTTAGACTGAAGAAACGAATTTTCATAGGAAGAAAGTTCAGAGGAAAACCTGACGATAGTATCATTGTATATTTCTTATATATACAATGAACGAAACCAATCCATAGGTTTCAACGAGTAGACTAAACAAATCGCTAAGTGGCGATGGTATCGGCTGCGTTCGGAACGCGCGCCCGGCCCGGGCTGTGATTGTCACGAGCGTGAACGTAAAACGACGTAACTTCATTGTAAAAATTAGTATCCATTAGCAGCGATTAGCAAGCTAAGTTGGGTACCAAAATAAAGTAGAGAATCTCTACTTTATAATAATGTAAATTTCATCGCGTGGACCGACGTGGACCATATACTAATTCATTAACGAAGAGGAGTAACATAAGCGTTTCTGTGGAAAAATAAGTACCGTCTTTGACACTTAATTTACAAAAATAGAGGAATGTTATCGATAATTTGGAATTACTAAAGTGAAAATACATGTTTTAAGATGCTATATCCATTATACAGAGAAAATTTAAATACTCCTTAGTACATTTTAACATATTTCTAGCGCGTATGGCAATGTGCCCATTCATTTATAGGTTAGGCGTCCGCTTTTTAGGTGAAGTTTACACGCTCTGTAAACATATAACAAAAGAATTTTCAGTTTTAATATTCAAGGATTTTAATCCAGGGTTATTTTAGAGCATATTGGCCCAGTTAGTTTTTGTTGATTTGAAAGTTCATTTTGTCCAGCTAAAAATGCCATTTGGCACACTGTGCGGCAGGAGAGTACGGCGATAATACCTGGACGCCTGCCGGGAGAACGGGAGAGGACGGGAGTCTGTTCCTGGTCGCTCGTTCGACATGGAGAGTACGGCGATAATACCTGGACGCCTGTCGAACGAGAGATAACGGGTCAACTCCTGGCCGCCCAGGCCTCGGCAGGAGAGTACGGTGACAATACCTGGACGCCTGCCGAGAGGGAACGAGAGAGTATTCCTGGCCGCTCGTCTCGTCAAGGAGAGTACGGCGATAATACCTGGACGCCTTGTCGAGCGAGAGAGGACAGAGTACCTTCTAGACGTTTGTGAGAGAGAGGATGAGAGAGAGTTTACATATTCTGTAATTCGAGCAATTGAATTATTTTATATACTTCACCTTCCTGTACCCATGTTCCTAATCCAAAATAAATTTGTGTGTCCAGCATATCCTACTTATTCCCTACCGTAATGGCTACAATATTTATATCTATCACATAACTTAGATGCCATTATTTTATTATATTGCCACTGTCCCTGCATTTGTCTATCCTTCTCCTTCAGGGTCTCGATAATTGCCATAGTTCCTTTTCCTTCCCTTCTTTCTTTTTCTATTCCCGCTTGACTGTATCCCTTGTCATATAGGTACTCCGTCCTCTCTTTGCTATTTCTTGTTATCTCCCCCATTTTTTCTCTTTCCCTCAGGCATTCTTTCACCAGAACTCTTCCTTCCGATCCCTCCACTCTTTCCTCGAATCTTAATGCTTTCTCTGCTGCTCTCATTCGTATCTTCTCTCATGGTTTCTCCCAGTATCATGTAGTCTGGTGTTGTTCTGTCCAGTTTCAGGCACCATTTGATGTGTTTTGTTTGTATCCTCTCCAGTTCCTCCCTTTCCTTCCACCCAAATATTTCTGCCCCATACATCATTATCCCTCCTACTAGAACGTCAAACAGAATCATTCTTTTCGTAAATTCATCCCTGAACAATCTTTCATTTATGCCCCACACTTGTCGTAATACCATATTTGCTAGTTTCGCTCTTTCTTTAACATGCCCCGTTATGTCCCCATTCTTCTGCAGTTTTACCTCCAAATATTTAAATTCTTGCACTTCCTCAATTTCTTCTTCTCCCCACTTCCACTCCCTCTTCTTCTTGCTCCCCCTCTCTTTACCAAACACCATCATCTTTGATTTCTGTGCATTTAATACCAGCTTTTTCCTTCCCAAGTATGTCTTCAGCCTTTTCAGCATCATCTTCATGTCTTCTTCTTTTTCCGCAATCATTGCCACGTCATCCGCATTCCCTAGTGTCCAGAATTTCTCCTTCCCAAAAGCGACACTAATAATTATGTAGCAAATTAGGAGCGACGTCTCGCAAATTGGAAACTCAATTATCGAAATTGTTATTGTTATATTTATAAAAAGAAAACGCGACGTACAAAAAGACCCTACCTAGCTAGAAAACAGATTACTACCCGCGGGAACGCCTGGCGTTCTCACGGTCACTGTACTTGTCAAAATATACTACGTGAGAAATAGAACAATAAAAAAACTGTTGTTTATTGACTCACTACTTGTTGGGGGATGAGAAGCTGCGTTAGAGTTCTGAAATCAAAAAATAAGACAAAAGATATTAAAATCGATTCGTAAAATTCCATTGGGATATGAAAAGATTTTAATGTAAATACTATTTAAATGATTTTCGAAATATAAAAAGTGTGTAGGTAGTACAATTTTTTATTAACACTTTGAAAAGAAAATGTTCAATAATAAAGATTAATTATTAAGATATCTCTTGGTAGTTACATTCTCTCCCCCTTGAAGAAAGCACGACACGTTGCACTATAGCTTTCGATGTCGTCTTTGGTAATCAAAGTAGGTAGCCTCAGGAGGTTGGCAGCTTCGAAGTATTCTGTACCCTTACGGTTTATGACAGAAAGAACAAATTCAATTAATCTTAATCGACCAATCGTCAAAAAATAAATAATTTAAGTCGTATCACATCGTCGCTACACGTCCCGTCATTCAAGTTACCCAATCGCGTCAAAAACTGAGACGGTTTCCCATCAGTGAGTACCTCGCCCTTCAATAATCTACTAAGCTACTTAAACAGCACATAGTTAAGGTGAAAGCTGCAGGTTTATGTGTAAGTGAAAGAAATTTGTGGTGGATTAACAGAGATTACAAAATTAGTCATTTTCTGAACAAATGTGACGCAGAAGTACAGATCATGAAGAGGAAGAAGATTTATAATAGCGGTGCTTCTTTTTACGATATTTTGACAAAAAATACAAGCGAATTAGCAAAAATTGAAAGTATTGTAAAGGCTTTGAAATCAGATGATTATAAGACAAAGTTTCCAATACAGGCTGAAGCGCTAGAAACTAGTACACTGAGAAAAAAATCCTGTCGAAACAAAAAAAATATATGTTGATTCAATAAGATGTACTATTGAATAGTGCCAATATCATATGAACTTATTTTAATATTTAATACTATTGAATTCAATAGCAAAACTCACTTCCGCCAATCATATAAACCAATAGTTTGACCATCAATGTTTTCAACAAGATAAGATATGGCCTCAAACCAATTGCAGTATTGACTGGTGAATAATATTTTGCATTTCTTTCTAACCTATTTATTATTAATCCATCATTTTATGAAGTTAAATGAACATAATCTGTAATAAAGATAACTTCGCTGTATGTTCTATGCAAATACTCAAACGATTACGTAAATCGATGTATGTATTAAAATATAAAAAGAAATTTTTGAATAACATATACATTTATTTGGTCCAAGTAAACGTTTTATCGATTCAGCAAGAGTCAATAAGCTATGTTATAGTCTGAACTAAACATGCTATTGAATAAATCGGAAAAGCTATTCAGTAAAAAAAAAATACCGACAAATAAATAAATATGATATTGATTTAATTGAAAATGTAATCGATTCAACTAAAAAATTTTGTTTAATAAATTAACAAAGCAACTGATGGAATAAAAATCGTATTAAATAAATAGAAAAAAATATCACACGAACTAAAAATGATATTTCATTGTTAACTGATCATAATAAACTATAATCAAGTATAGTCACGTCAATTGTACGTTTATTCACCCAGAGTATATAGTTCATGAATGGAACAGCGTTCACGATTCATGTAACCAAATTTGGATTTGTATTGATAATTGTTAGGGCTGTAAGAATAGATATACAGTTGACGAGATGTTGTGTTCTTGTTGCATAAATGGGAATGCATTTCAAAGTGGGTTCTTTTTTCAAAACAAAAGATATTAATTTCAATGAATTTTATTTTTAACAATACAAGAGAGTTATACATATCCATACATTTACAAGTTTTATGCGTATTAATTTAAGGTATCTTTGGAATGTACGTATCACCCGCAGCGACGACATGAATATTAAGTGGAGAGAAATCAATTATTTGTGTTTGAAGAATAAAGCCCCAAGAATCTGATGATGAAATTAAATATGCGTAATAATGATCGACAAATGTTATAATCTTTAAAATCTTGAAAACGAAGTAAACTTTACGATAAGAATCAGTCAAAATATATTTTATTTGGCCAACACGGTCACTTTCATTTATTTTAATTACCATATGTGGTTTATATTTTGTACCGTTAATTTGTGCCCAAGACACAGCCTTTAAGCTTGTAACTAACTCTGTAGGTATGACTGATTTAAAATCATCATAATCTTTTACATTTTTTAATATATCGCACATAGTAGGCCCTACATCAAGACGCTGACAGAAACCTTTGCGAGAAATAAATCTGTAATTAAGAAGTAATTGCTGCTTAATCGCTAATGTATATGATGGGTTACATCGAGATGTTATAACTTTAGCAGTTGCTTTCAATTCTTTATGTTTTGCTTCGAATCGGGCACTTGACATATACTTTATAGGACCTGTGGTTCGCATAATGCGCGGATAATGTAGTAATATATGATGCTTGAATTTTAATTGTTCCTGAAATACTTGACAATAGAGTTTGTGGTGTTCCGTTATTAATTTAGTCAACGTGTCAATGTTTTTTTCATTTACTTTGCGACACATGACAATTGAAACTATTTTGCGAAGAAATATATAAATTTCCCACACTTCATGTTTTTTTGGGACCAGGTCGCCAATCAGTAAACCAAAATAATAAAACAAACATGCCATCTCAGATGCTGAACAAATTATGTATCCCTTTTTTAAAGAATCTGCCGATATAAGAGTTGGAGTGTTTTGAGATTCTTGGGATCCATAATCAAAGAAACGAATTCGATGATTTAATATTTCGAGTGAAAATATTTTTTCATCGACAATAAACCTTTTCAATATTTTTCCAATTTCATAGCGGCAAATTCCTTCAAAAATGTCGTGCATTGGGTCAACTGAAATATTTATTACAGCGTGGAAATTTTTGATCGAATTAAAAGTACACTCTTCGTAAACACCTTTATCGAGGTTTTTTGCATTTCTTTCGTAATTTTCAATTGTTCGTATTAATTGAACATCTTCAACGACTTGTGATCGTTGCATCTTTTTATCAGCTTCGCAAATTCGACACGAAAAATTGCAGTTAAAGCTCTTGCTGAAGCCGAGGATCGTATTAAGACCCAAATTGTCACCAAGAATATGCAATAAAACAAAATTAATTTTCTTTTTCGTGTTTTTTATAGAAATTGTAATACCAGTCGTTTCGAGTTCTTTCAATTGTTCCACAATATTAAAGAATATTGACTTATTCTCACACTGTTTATGGTCTTCAGAATTATGCAATTGTACAAGAAATATATTCTCAAGCTGACTGGCGTATTGCTCAGGAATACAGCCAATAGTGCAATACACCACGCCAAGTTTATGCAATCCTCGATGGGTTCCCAGTGGGTTGTTTATTTGTAAGTCATCATAATACAGTATTAACGGTAAAACGACGTTATCGTATTGTTGCTCGATCGACTGCCACAATTCACCTTGCAAGTATGAAGTAAACGATTTTGTGCGTTTTGCATTTTCCACGTAAGATATAAAACAATCATAAACCCCCGGTAGCTCTAAAATATTTTGCAATATGGTTTTCAGTGGTATAACACTGATGTTTAGATATTTAGTACACATCTGACGTTTATTATTTACTCGTCTCGAAGCTAATGTCATATTAATTGGAACATTTATCGGTTCGACGTAGGAACCAATTTGTTTAAAATATTGTAAAGTTCTATACTCGGTCGAAAACTCTTTGAAAGCTTGTTCAACGACATGAAACATGGATAGTAAATCTTCGTCTGTAGACGATGACGTGGCCTGATATTTTTCTCGAAGATCGGTTACAAATTTGAAAAGTTCGGTTACCGATTTAATATTTTCGTCAGCAAATAAACGTGTCAAAGAAAGATTTGAGTATAGATTTGCTACGTATGAACCAATTGCTGCACTTACACGATCTGCGAATTCGGGGACTGTATTTGACTGTATTTGATCACTGTCATTGTGTGAACTGTAACAGTTTGATGTTGATTCTGTAAGAATCGCTACTGAGTAACAGTCTTTTTCATTCTCCGATATCGCATCATTATTCTGTGCAACAATGTCGGTACAGTTATCCACGCTATGCACCCTTACCAAGTGTTTAAAAAAACTATATATGTCAGTGAATTTTCGAGAGCAAAATTTTTGATGACACACAAATGTAGATATTGATTTTGAAAAATGTTTTGCTTTGCAATGTCTTTTTAAAGACTGCAAATTTGATACTGATTCAATGCAAAAGGGACAGTAATACATGTTGATGTAATTTATAGCACGCCTCGAACCAAAAATCAGGATATTTCTATGTACGAATATTGCGCGTCTTGGGGAAAAAAATTCTCTTTCGGAACAATCACTTAAAAATAACAGTGCAGAATTGACAGAAATACGTAAGAAATTACTCGTACTTCATTACGAAATGCAAATTAGAATATCATCGAGCACAAAAATATATTTAAGAAAAAAAATCAATATTTTATTATTTCAAATTAGAACGTGAGTAAGCTATAAAAAACTTCGCAAGAAGGCGAATTGAAAAAATTGATAAACTATTTTCCTAGTAAGGATATTGCGTATTTGGTCCAAATAAACAAATTTTTTTATCAGTTAAAAAATGTAAACAAAAAATAGAGAATTTTATCGAAAACCACGCAAGACTCAAATGTCGCATGAATCACTACTACATGTATTTCATTAACAAAATCAGAATATTTTGTGAACAAATATATAGAAAAGAAAATAATCATGAGAGTTTATACAATAGAAATTAAAGGATAATATAAAAATACACAAATTTTGTGCGGGTAAAAATCTTTGAAGAAAAATCATAAAATTAGCTTGCAAAATATCTTCGATCCGAGTAACATGTGAATTGAAAAAGACCATACTCTCTTTTGAAAGGCTATTCGTGTTTTTTCACGCAACTTCTTCAACGTCGCGAAGGGCCGTTAATACGTCGATTATGTAGCCTATTGGACGATCAAATTTAGTCTCAAGCTTATACAACTGACGTTGAATCAAGTACCACAAATGATGACTTTCCGATGGATAGGAAATATTGAAGACGTGAAATGTCTTAAAGCAGACGTCTATCGCGTCAAAGGCTGTCGGAACTTTGTACAAAACTTCGTCTACGGATACGTAAAAAGCTTCAATACTGCCAAGGGACGGTCCTACCGCAATTATGTAAGGTTGTACCGTTAATTTGCGCAAGCTCATGGCTTCAATGCGATCGCTGCGTGCATTGGCTATGTCGGCTGCAGTTTGAACATGTACGACGAAGCTTTCCTCTGCTTCTTTCATTGAAGGTTTCCAATGTTCCTTTTTGGTTCGAACTCTGCCTCTCGGTGGAATCATGTACGGGAGGAGGATCATTTGGGCGATAGCTTTGTCATCTAAGAAAAATGTGAAATAGTGAATATAATAATATTTGAAATGTAGATTGTTTTTTCATTTATACAAATTTTTCACCGTGAAAATAATTTTTGAGACAACATAAATAGTGTGACATCGGGGGGATGACAAAATTAAAAATCTTACCTTCATTGTCGATTCTATCCAATATGGCTAGAATTTCCTTTGCGCGCTCAATTTTATTATTTTTTTGTATCGGACATACTTTGAGAAGACTGAAAATAAATCGCGGCCACTGATCTGCGATACTGATAACCGAATCGGGTTCCCACGCCGCGAAGTCGTTTTTTATCAAATTCCAAGCTTCTGGGTGATGCAGTACACGCCATTTATTGAAGATATTTGTTAATTTTTCAGTCGTGCCTGCGATGAATTCTTTTTTTCTTAGGCGATTCGTAACTTCCCAATGCGTTTTAACAAGATTCCATGGTTCATTATTTTTTTGCAACCACTCGACACTTTGGGCGACCACTTCTGATGTACCTATAAAATATATAACAAATTTTAATTAATTTCTTATAAAATAATTAATAAAATGAAAATACTTAACAATAAATATTTGATACCTTTGGAAGGTTCGTTCTGGTTTCCTAACTGCCGTTTCACATCTTCGGATTCTGTAAAGTATTTCAATCGCTGCATGCGATTTCTATATTTTTCAACAAGTTTTCCACTGGCAGATCTCGACTTATTGTTCGCAGAATTTTTTTTTGAAACAGGAGGGACATAATAGCTGTGAATATCTTCTTTTGGGAAAACTTTTACTATGTCTGCCGCCAAATGGTAAAAATCGTTGCTTCTTAATTGTCTAAAATAATTTTTTATTTTACCATACCTTTTAAATGAAAATTTAATCTGCAATTTACTGAAAAAGCAATACGAAATTAAATTTTAAAAAATTACCCTGTGGAACGGTTCATGAGGGAATCGACTAGTAATTCTAACAGGTCATTTCTAACACGGCGAGGTAGCGATTTTTCTTTAAAATTATTGAGAATCGTTCGACCACATCGGCTTGATAATAATATTTTTTCGACATCAGAATGAATAGCCCGTTCAAAATTTTTCCTTTTTAAGGTATTTTCTTTTGTTTCTACAGAGCTGCCGTCGTCGCTCTCTTGTTTATTAGATTCAATAATCGATTCATCTGAATCGCTGACTGTTTCTCTCACTTGTTTTTCACATTTTTTTACTTTCTAGAAAAAAACGATTAGAACAAATAGAAATACCAATCCAAAATATAGAAATACAAATAGAAATAAAAGGAAGAAAAAATGAAAAAAGGATGAAAAAATTACGCGCCTCGTGGGGTTATTTAGATTAATAATACGAAAAAACATAATCGATAAACCGTACCTTTCTTTCAACTGTCCCGAAGTGCTCGTCTCTTCGTCGTTGAAATAGCAAACGAGTACCGATATGCGGAATTAATTCCTTCAATAATTCCGGCGTCAAATCCTCGATTATCTCAGGCGTAATTCCGTGTTCTGTAATAAGTGGACAAAAAATTCAAAACTGTTGACTAAGTATAATCAAATTCAAATTACACACTTTACCTTGAAATTTGTCTATCGTTGATTGGTCGAGTCCCCACTTTTTAAGGATATTCTGAATATCCATTGCCATGCGTAATTTCTGATGTAAAACGTGTCGACTTTGTTTTAAAACTGTCGAAGAAACGCGTTCGCTGCCGGCAAAGAAACACTGGCCAGGCTTGTGCGAGAACCCGAAATCACGAGTTCGAGTTGGGTCAGGAATTCTCGGGCGAAAACAGGCGAGAACTGTCGGGCTCCCGAACGTTTGATACGCTTTTGTTTCTCCGGCTGCCTATGTCTCTTCCACGGTGGAATTCGAGAATTCCTGACCCAACTCGAACTCGTGATTTCGGGTTCTCGCACAAGCCTGCACAAGCCTGGCCAGTCAGTGTTCCGATTGAAGCAAGCGTAACTCGCGCATGCGCGGCAATTTCAGCCTCAGTAGCGTAACTATTTCGATGAAATCGGGTAGCTTGAGCACCCCGCAGACTTTTATAATTGAAACTTATTCTTTATTTTGAGGATGGGATAGGGAAAGAGCACTGCAATAACTACGCAAAAGAATACATAATCGTCTCTCGTCCATCAGTCGTCCCGCCAATAACACTGGTACAATCCCGCCAGAATAACTGCCTCAAGGCGTCAGGGCCCTGGCCGCTCGGCTGCGTCAACGTAGATACGCTACTGTCTTGGCCGCGCATGCGCGAGTTACGCTTGCTTCAATCGGAATACTGGCTAACAATAAGATATGTGCCGTACATACCTTAGCACGGGCTACATGAACACGCTGCTACACACAATCGCATTCACACACGTACATGAAAACTGTGAGGATGCCCGATATGCCATCTAGCGACGAACTAACCTCTATCTATCACAAAACGTCAACCTTACAGAGGTGCTTAGTCGTAACACCTCTACATAATACACGGTGTATAATATGTACACCGTGGTCTCTTCGGAACCCCGAAGCTATCCGATTACATACGAACGTATCGAGATCCCGAGAAGGAGAGCGGGTATCAACAAAAAGAGACGGCGCGCGGCACAGCGTCTTTGACCCGCCGAAACGATCTAACTACCTATACATAATATTTATATTGTAGATATCCGCGTCTGTTTTTGTGCACACACGTTACATTTCGCGTTCTCAATTTGTTTTGACATAGTCGGGTTTCGACTAACAATGAAAATGTTTCTGCCAATACTAAAAAACCAATGCAGTTTTCCTTATTTTATAAATAATATATGATCGATTTAAATGCAGCAAAACTATTGAGATAAGTGACGTATTCTATTGAAAAGATACCGTCAGATACTTTCAATAGAAACACATTAATGCTTGCTTCAATATTTGTTTAAAATTATTTTGAAATTTTCGTATCATTGAGTCAAGAAAATTTAGAATTGAGCATTATCTACTTCTTTTGAACCGTCCCTGTTATTCACCCAACAACTTAACTATTTCTATCAATTACAAAAAATCAATACATTTCTCAAATTTTTTTAACAACATATCTGATTGAAGGAAAAAAAGAAATATTACGAATAATAATATACGGTATTGAATCAAATAATATTTTCAAAGATTTCATGATAGACAATTCAAATACATCACGATTTGCTTCTAAATTTCATACTATTGGAAAGAATACATTGATATTCATCGAAGTAAAAAAATTACAATAACACGCGTGTTATTGAAGTAACTACTTTTTTTTCTCAGTGTAGAAACAGGCCACCTGAATAACTCGGCTGCTATTCGTGTTAGGAAGAAATGCATCAGATGGAACTTGCTTGGTTTCGAGGGGTCATTAATCTGATGTTAATAGCTTTTTTGTAGGTGGACGCGTAAAGGACATATGAAGGTCATCTTCATTTTTTTAAGTGGAATAAGGTATTTTTTAATACATCAATCGATACAGCTGGACATTCGTTACAAAAAAGTACTAACCTATGTATATCGAAAAGTTAGTAGTTCAGGAGATATTTAAATTTAAATAACTCTAAAATACCATTACATACTGTCGTACTAATTGTAAGACGTTACAGAAGTAAGTAAACACTAACGTCTTAGTACGACAGTAATAGTATTTTAGAGTTATTTAAATTGAAATATCTCTCCTGAACTACTAATTTTTCGACATACATAGGTTAGTACTTTTTTATAATGAATGTCCAGCTGAATCGATTGATGTAATAAAAAATACCTCATTCCATTTAAAAAAATGAAGTTGACCTTCATATGTCCTTTACGTCTCCACCTACAATAATGCTAATAACATCTGATTAATGCCCTCTCGAAACCAAGCAAGTTCCATCTGATGCATTTCTTCCTAACACCAATAGCAGTCGAGTTATTCAGGTGGCCTGTGTTTCTGGTGCCTCACCCTGTATATGCTACTACGATAGATAGTCGAATTAGAAGAGGGGTAGAAAGAAAAGAGTTGTTGGAACAAGTTAGGAATAAGTTTTTACTTTCTCTCCTGAAAAGCCTTAACGAATTACCATTTCTTTGTACTGAAAAAAATATTTAGCTACCTAAGCGATAAAGATTTAAGAATTTTATTCGTTACTTGTAAGCTTTTCAATAAATAGCATGCCGTAGGTATATAAATAGTAGGCCGGCAGCCAGATTCTTACGTACAGCCTCTCGAATCTTCTGCTGCATCTGTTGCCCTTGCTGACGCTTAAATGCGTAATTGCGCGATGCCTGGTAATTCTGCCTCGCTCGCGACCCACGGGTCTGCTGTGAAATCACCCGAGTGATTTCGCGTCGACTCCGTCCGCTTGAAACGAAGCTCCTCAAAGCCTTCTCTGCTTGGATGAGACTCCTCCTCCACCTTGCGACCAAAGTCGGAACGCGTTGTCGTTATATTAACGGCGGGTCTGTAATCAATATCCCAATAACGGAGATAAATTATTCCTCGAGAACGTAAAAATATGCATTTTGGGGTCTGGATTGACATAGATTGGACTTTTAGGAATCACAATTTATCGATTCTGAACTCCTCATGTTGAAGCGTCATTTTGTGTTGAAAAAAACCTTGCAATTTCATATACGTATATGCGGATCTAGCGATGTGTGTGCCACCGCATTCTCGCACAGGCACGCCGGCATCCTTAATTGGACAAACAATTGGTACTCCAAACTTTTTTTTTGCTATATATACATATATACAGGGTGTCCCAAAACCCCTTCGACTCCGGGAAATGGGAGGTTCCTTAGGTCATTTGAAGCAACATTTTCCTTTGCACCAATGTCAGCCGGGGCTTTGTTTAGGAGTTATTAACGAAAAACACGGACCAATCAGAGCGCGACCTAGACGCGCGATGGCACGTTCAGCCAGGCGCTCCGGGAGACGAGCGTGGTGTAACGCCGCGATGCCGCAACGAACAAGAGTTTCTCGAGATTATGTGAATCTTCCCCGATGTGGATGAGCTTTGGATATGTTGTCAAGACCATGATTCTGAACAACATTTCCCTTTACAGTTTTTGTCGGCCGGCTTTAGTTTACGACATACATAATTGTAAAAACTTGTAATTGTAAATCGATCGATTGTATTATCTTCTACCCGATTTGGATGAGCTTTGGATATGTTGTCAAGACCATGATTCTGAACAACATTTCCCTTTACAGTTTTTGTCGGCCGGCTTTAGTTTACGCGATAAATGTAAAAACTTGTAATTGTAAATCGATCGATTGTACTATCTTCTACCCGATTTGGATGAGCTTTGGATATGTTGTCAAGACCATGATTCTGAACAACATTTCCTTTAGACTTTTTGACGGTCGCGGAAGAACTTTACTTGTCAATTCATATGGGTGGATCTTTTTACCCGACTTACGGCAACGTTACCCGAACGAGAGAAGAAGCAGAAACTGATTGTATTGAAAACTCACTTATTCAGCCGTAAATCCATTTGCTGCTTCGAAATGTGTGTCACTGGGTCACTCGGTGACGAACTGTACAGATGTCTTCAGGTATACGACAGTACCGAAAGCTAAGGGACGTACGGCCAGGTCGACGAACTGCACAGCCGGTGGTAGAAGGCCTAAGGGATGCGCGGTCAAGTCGACGATCCAGAATTTCACTTTCACTTTCGATTCGATAAATAATTCGTATGTTTATTTCACACAGATGCCTTGAAATTTTTCCACACTCACAATCACTGTTCACATTTGTCAACACATAGTTATGCACTAATAATAATTGCCATATCCCTTGTCCTGCTGCACAAATTACAACAATCAGGTAATGCAATCACTAGACTGCGGATTTCATGCAGTTGTAGCAAACATGAGTAGGTGCATTTTAAGACACTAGAGAGATTAAAATAATTTCAAAACACCAATGTATTATTTTCAACTTCTTAAAATGATCACAATCAAATATCTGTCTGGCTCCTGTCCCTTGTAATAGCGGCAGCCAACTTTCATTTTACATAAAGATCCGCAGTCTAGTGATTAGATTAAATAATCGTTTAATTAGTTTAAGCAATCATTATTAGTGCATAACTATGTGTTGACAAATATGAACAGTGATTGTGAGCGTGGAAAAATTTCAAGGCATCTGTGTGAAATAAACATACGAATTATTTATCGATTCGAAAATGAAAGTGAAATTCTGGATCGTCGACTTGACCGCGCATCCTTTAGGCCTTCTACCACCGGCTGTGCACTTCGTCGACCTGGCCGTACGTCCCTTAGCTTTCGGTACTGTCGTATACCTGAAGACATCTGTGCAGTTCGTCACCGAGTGACCCAGCGACACACATTTCGAAGCAGCAAATGGATTTACGGCTGAATAAGTGAGTTTTTAATACAATCAGTTTCTGCTTCTTCCCTCGTTCGGGTAACGTTGCCGTAAGTCGGGTAAAGAGATCCACCCATATGAATTGACAAGTAAAGTTCTTCCGACCGACAAGAACTGTAAAGGGTAATGTTGTTCAGAATCATGGTCTTGACAACATATCCAAAGCTCATCCAAATCGGGTAAAAGATAGTACATCGATCGATTTACAATTACAAGTTTTTACAATTATGTATGTCGTAAACTAAAGCCGGCCGACAAAAACTGTAAAGGGAAATGTTGTTCAGAATCATGGTCTTGACAACATATCCAAAGCTCATCCAAATCGGGGAAGATTCACATAATCTCGAGAAACTCTTGTTCGTTACGGCATCGCGGCGTTACACCACGCTCGTCTCCCGGCGCGCTGGACTGAACGTGCCATCGCGCGTCTAAGTCGCGCTCTGATTGGTCCGTGTTTTTCGTTAATACCTCCTAAACAAAGCCCCGGCTGACATTGGTGCAAAGGAAAATGTTGCTTCAAATGACCTAAGGAACCTCCCATTTCCCGGAGTCGAAGGGGTTTTGGGACACCCTGTATATACCCCGACAGCACAGTCTGCCCGAGCCCACCGCCGGACCCAACTAGCCGAGTCCCAGCCCGACACGTTACGGGCTAACGCAATGCTTGGCTCAGCGTTGAGACCAAATCAGGACGATTTAGCCTGGCCCCTGTGCACAAAAGGGCGCTATTTTCACCTGCCGGGGGCTCGAGCCCAGAGCCTGACGGCCGGGCTGGGATTCAGCCTGTTTTTGAGAGGGCAGCACGGTATCACACTAATGTGGCCAATCAGTGCTTCGATTGGGCCCAACTTTTCTCGCGCATGCGCGACACAGGGCGGGTCGCATCAATGTGGCAGTACTTTGCAAATGCGTAGCAGTCTCCCTTGTTACCGACAAAAGTATAATAAGTTACTAAATAAGACCTTTGAGGGCGATTGCTGCCTAGATTGACCTTTATCTGGCGTTTTTGATTACTGAAAAAACTCGTGTTTGTATTATCACGCAATGAGAACGCGAATCCCGCACCCTTGCAATCTTGCAAATCGGCTGAATCCTAGCCCGGCCGGCAGGTCCTGGGCTCGGAGCCCTTGGCAGGTGAAAATGGCGCCCTTTGTGCACAGGTGCCAGGCTGAAACCGAGCCGGTGTGCCGTCGGGGTATATAATATCTTTTTTCTCACAGATTGAGAATAAATAAACCAAATTTGTTTTTCTGTAAATAAGAGATTTTTTTTATTATAACCGGCATTATATTTACAGTGTATATACAAAATTTACAAGTTACCTGTAAATAAGAGAAACGACAATTAAGGTTTATTATTCGTCTCTCCTTCACAGTTCTGCTTCCGTCAACTATATTGTTTATCACGATTAATCTTGGCACGTGCTCTCACTTATGAATCTTCTATCTCTCTTTCTTTCACTCGCTAACTGTCGATCCATTTAAATCATCGATGAGACATCTAGCAGGTGTCTTAGAAGCGCGCGCGGAGCATACCAAGCGCGCAAAATTTGAAAGAGAGTATGTTCTCTTTACATATATATAGACTATATATAGACTTGCACCGTGCATTCGCGTTAGATCCATTACATTCTCCGGGTACTACGTTGTAAAATCTTCCCCTCAAAATAGCAGGAAGTACAGCAGGTATCGCTGAGGATTGCTGAGCACCTCCTTTACTCACGAATGAGTTGCTTCCCACGTCGAAAAAACTTCCTGAACTTGAACTCATGATTGAACCTACTACACTGATTAATAATAATATTCACAATGTGTCACGGAACACAGAACACTTCTTTAACTGGTACTAAATATATTTAGTACTTTTGCACTCTACTATCTATGTGAATAATTGCATAAGCAAAGTAACCACGACGGTTAAAAAAAATATTTTTAAATAAAAGAAAAAAAATGGTGATTATAATTGATTAATAAAGTTTAAAAAAATTTAACAATCCAGTACAAACTTATGCAATTATTTGATATTTAACAAAAAATTATAATCTCTAAACAAGCTCTCAGATACTCTCTACGCGAATGCTTGCTAAGAACTGATTGAAAATGCCAAACTCGGAAAGAGAACGTTGAAAACCAACGCTATACGATAACAAATGCAAAACGCGACACGAGAGCAACGTTCGAGACAGGGGCGTACTGCAGACTCGTTGCCCACGCTGATAATTATTAGGGGTGTGCGAGATTGGCGCCCGAACAGGGACCTGAGAAAAGAAAGCAGTCAGCGCCGCACTAAAGTATGCCGATCAATTATTGCGTGCGAAATCAATGTAAAAAAATTTTTTTCTTTACTTTCCGTTACTATTGTGTGAACTTCCGTTGCGAGCGTTCCACGAGCGAATTTTTTCTTTTATTTTGTATAATTAGTCTATTCTAGTACGAGCGTAATCAAGCGATTTTCTTGTTCCTTTTTTCGGCTATAACATAGCAAGCTTAATCGAACGACTTCCTTTTTCGGCTTTACCGTTGCGAGCGAATCTTTTTCTTCCCGCTGGAATACCATGGGGGTCTCATGGATGTACCGCCTGAAGATGGACAGCTCATCAGCGAATTAAACACGTTTGGAATCGGTACCGGAAGGGATCGTAGTCCAGACGCGACAAAGGCTGGTAGCCTACGTGCGCTGAAATCCTGAAACCTTCGCCGATAAGCCCGAAGACGAACCATGGTATCAGGAGGAAGCCGACCAAACGAAGGGTCTGGTCGGTTTCCATAATCAGTAGGCAGCGGGACTCTTTCTTCGTTGGACGATAGTGGTACGAGCTCCAAATAAAGATCCGAAGGAGCGACTTCACAGACATCGAGCAATTAATACAACATGTCGGAGAGGTTGAGGAGATACTGCGCAGAATGCATAGCGGAACATGCTCGATCCCGGTCAACCGTCAACCAATTCGCAGGACCGCGCTAGCTGCCATCAGCGTGTACAACTGGAGCACGCATGGTTGGCGGTGCAATCAGCCAGGACACTCGCACTTCAACTGCAAGAATGAGCCCGTAAAATTCTGCTCGTTCTGCGGCAGAAAGAACGTGCTGACGCCCGACCGTGCAAGATCTCCGATAACCGGATCTATCCAACTGTCACTGTCGGCAATTAGTGGACTAAAGCCCCTGTCGATCCAGGGTCGGTATGTTCATATGTAAATACCATCATGGCCCGGCAAAGTCCGAGACTCATCTAGACTGCAGCATTTTCGGAACCGGAATCATCAACGGCATCCCGAGTACTGTAATCCCGGAACGTTGCCTGTACCATCACGTGCTACACACACTCGACTTCGACGACCATCCAGCACCGGACGAGTGGAAACTGTGCGTAGTCACATGCGACCGTCCTCGCGTCCTCTGCGAATCCCACGATGATCCGACCAACGGTCACCTGGGGATCGCAAAAACTCGTCTCTGCCGCTTGTACTACTGGCTCAGAATGCTCCGCGACGGTTCGAACCTGCGAGAACTGCCAAAAACACAAGGCTCTTCAACAGTTACCAGCCGGTCTGATGCATGCCACACCTGTCGACCAGCCATAGGAGATGGTCTACGCCGACCTAGTAAGGTCATTGCCACGATCCACTGCGTGCAACACCACCCTGCTCATAATCCAAGATCGGTGCACAAAATGGATCGAACTACGGCCCCTGGAGAAGGCCCACCGGATCGGCCATCACACGAGTCATCCGAGAACCCGTAGTCGTGCGCCGTGGTTGTTCGACTGTACTCGTTAACGACAACAGCCGTCAATTCATAGGAAACCAAGTCGAGCATGCGCTCAAAGAATGGGGCGTCAAACACCGGACGCACACCACCCTACGCTCCCCGGGGCAACCCAGTCGAGCGCGTAACCAAGGTAGTCAAGACCATGATTAGCCAGTATACCGGCCGATGACAAGAAGCCTGGGATCTGTACTGTCCCGAGGTGGCATTCGTCTACTACATGGCCGACCACAGCGCCATAGGATACTCGCCAGCGTATCTCAACACAGGGAGGGAGCACATCCCGCCAGGGAGCCTACAATACTAGTCCGGTCCCTGAACAATTACAGTTTGGAGCACCGTCTACGAGAAGCACGAGAGCTGCCTCGATACAATACGGCCCGCAGCTTCCAGAACCAGGGAAAGCAGTACGATAAGCACCGACGAAACTGGGAACGGAGCGTCGGAGCACTCGTGGTCAAGTGAAGTCACATCCTCTCCGACAAAAATGCGGATCGGAATACAAAACTATCCGAAAAGTAAGCGGCCTGTTTACAGTATACCGCAGAGTGTCACCGGTCATCTTCGACTTTCGCGACAGGGGAGGAAAAATAAAAAATACTAAGCACATTCACGTTCGTGGCTCCGACCAACCAGAAGCGGCTGAAACCAGCAGGAAGGAACGAGCAGCAGCCACACGCCAGCAGATCAGTACTGATCGGGATGGTACGACGATGGGAAGAAGCAGCCGGCGAGATGGAAACGTTCCCTCAACAACTGGAGAAGGGCTATCGGAGGTACGGGGACTACGTCCACGTAGAGCCCCCCCCCCCAGCCACCAGGACCACGTCAGGCAACACAGCCACGGTCAGTGATGCCCTAATGAGCTCCAAACGGAGCTCCCGTACTCTACATACCCTACATACTCTACATACTCCTACATACCCCTTCCACTATTCCATTCCAGCACCGTGCGCAGGCGCACACTCCACGGTCCCCATCGCGCACGTGCAACGTGTCTCCCATTCGTCCCACTCATTCCCCGTCATTAAAGAAGGGGTACATCATTTCACCGTGACTCCCCGCATATGGCATCACTGGCCACGGTTAACAACGCCACCAGCTCGACCGCCGCAATTGCAAGAGCAATATCTGGAACGAAGATGGCCTGGCCCAGGATGCAGGGCCACTGCCAGGCCGATAGCGACCATATACTGAGCCGCCAACCATGGCTTAACGGAAGGGGCAACTACGCCATCTGCGCCCCTATCGGATGGCGATCCTCCCTCACATCCCGAGCGCCGTACAATGGCGATCGCATAGTAGTTCAAGCCTCCCCGTGGTGTCTCGCTTCCGAAGAAAGAGAGGGTTACGACGAGGCAATGATCCGTCGCGAGCCGCGTCTAAGCGAGAGCGATTTTTTTTAAACAGGTTGAGTCCTGTGTTATTAACCTGGGGATTTTTGGGTAAAAGTTTCCCAGAGCTTTATTGCTCTCTACACTTTTGTAGTAATTATATATAAGATTTGATCCTGGGGGCTCAATTTAGCCTTAGCTAACATTGAATTATTAGCAAGAAAATTTTCAAATAACTTGCTATGCTCTATGAACCATATTAATAGTTTCGCCATGAGAAGTTTCATATTGCTGCGATGAATTAGAAGCAGCCTATATGTTAGCTTACAGCTTGAACACTTGAGGGCGCTGCAGGAGGGTGTCTGATGAGAGTTGTAACAGGAAGTTCTATGGATCTTTAGATATCTTCGGGAGTATAGTAGAGAATCTTCGAGAAGGTTCCAGATCTGGGGGGAACACACTCTCCATGATCCTTGCTTCCGTTTTCTATTTATATATGACGCGCCGAAACGCGATTTCACCGGAATTCGCCTGGAGCAGCTCTTGCCAGAGCTCCGACTCTCGCCAGTTCTTAGCGCAAAATCGAATCCCCTTGGCGTTTCCGGGGCGTGTGAATTCATAACCCGTCTCTCGGGCGCTTCCGTAAGAGGGTTACGACTATAGGGTTGCCATATTCTAGTCTCGCCAGGCTCCTTACCCTTCCGCCCCTCGTCAAGCTTGTCTGCTGATTTCGCCTCACTCTTCCCACTAACTCTGACGCGTACTGCTAACTTAGCTTGCTCCACGTGGTACGTGTCAGTGTTAGTTAGTGGGAAGAGTGGGGCGGAACAGTAAGGGGCCTGGCGAGACTAGAATATGGTAACCCTGGTTACGACACCCCCGCTTCGATTAGCCGTGCGTCTTGGGTCGCCCTGCACATTGGACCGTCCACCCCCGTAACGACGTTTGCACTGTGGTCCAGTATCAGATCTAGTACCGCGCCTCCGTTCCTTTCTCCGCATTATTCCAGTTTGTTTTGTAGTGATCGTGTCGAACGGCACCGCCGCGCCGTTGTCCCGTATCACGTTCGCGTGTCGCATCGACGTACCGCTCTCCGTACCGCTGATCGACCCCAGTTTCGTGTCGCGTACCGTTTTCATTTCCGCGATTCCGTTCCGCGATCCCCCAGCGCGGGCCCACCGAACCGACGGCCCATTACCGTTAGAATAAGCTGCGTAGGATTAAGTACACTGGCCGTGCGTACTCCTTAAAATATCGCCACGCTGACTGTTAGCTTTTTTGTAATCGTAGTTAAAACGATGATCTCCTGCCGCTACCGCCGCGTCATGAGACACCGTCTGCCGCCGTCCACCCGCGGGAATATAGAATTAATCGGGTTTTACCCGATTTCGACTTCTGTTTATTTTATCTTTGCTTTTGCGCAGACCCTGGAGTGCTCAAGCATCCATGCGAGAGGACATCGCAAAATCGCACCGTTACCCAGTGACTTCGGTCGTGAAACTGCGTTTCTGAACGCTCGAATATCCCGTGCTTTAGATTTTTTTATTTAAGGGTGGAAAAACTGCTCGAGGGAGAGTGTGGTGGCATACTCACACACCGCTAGTCACATATACATACGTACACGTGGATTGCAAGGATCCGGGCAGCTTTCATCCCGTTTCGCTAATACAAAGTTTTGGGGCTTCTCCGTAGTCACAATCGCTAGGCAAAAGATCAATCTACCGCGGAAGCTTCCCAAGGTGACCTACTTTTACGTTTTCGAGAAATAGTAACATTCGGCAGCGTGATGTCTGTCTGATGTACGTGTGCCTAGGCCAGGGGTCGGCAACCTTTTGAGTCGGAAGAGACAAAAATTACAATTTACAAAATTTCAAAGTTTTTAAAGAGCCACAAAATTTTTTCTTGCCAACAATAAATAGTACTCGCATAAATAAAGTTTTTTGATAAAAAAAAACTAATCTATTTATTCATAAGAAAAAATATCTGTTTATTCATATATAAGTAGTGTTTTTCACAACAAATTAGATAATATATATGTATATTGTATATATGTACTGTCACGTCGTTTCTCGTTTCTTAGCGAAACGATAGCGACTCCGGGTATTTACAAGCGATACCGCCGGGCCACGTTCGGCCGCGCGAAACGTGGTCCACCCGGGACAAAAATTGTACGCAGGCTCGTCGTCTCTCGAGATCTCTTACGTAAAGTTCGGGCGCCAGGCACAGAAGATGCCACGCTAAATTCGCTATTACACACGACGAGAGACACCCATACGAGCCCGCGACAATCGATATTACGCGAAGACGAGATACGAATGGTCGCAGGATTCTACGCGGGTCGAACACGAGGCATTCCCCGCGGCGGGAAGGTTTCTCACGCAATAAACACTCTCGTACGATCTGGGTTAACACTGTTTATTAGTCCGATGTTACAATAACGCAGCCGGCAGCGACCGGCAGCGTTTCGAGGTTAACCGACGCGTAACAGGTGTTCGGCAACGACAACGCGTTGTACGCGCTCTTCGACCTTTCCTGGTCCTTTTCTGTACGCAGTGAATCCGGCAGCAACGTGATTTTAACGTCGGCGTTCACGATCTTCGCGTTCTACGCCCGAATTCGAATGGAATACGCGTTATTATAAGCTTCTCGTCGGCAGAACAAGTCGCGGGAATACGACGAGAGCACGTGGCGGCGTCGCACCGTGGGACGACTCGAGGTTCGCGTGAATACGACAACGGCGTGCGAAGTTCACTAAAAGATTAATGGCTCGTCTCACGCTAACACCGTCACCGCGCCTACCTAGGTCCAGATATCGCGGATCCCTACGTCTGACCTTTGTGGAGACTAATAACGCCCGCGAAATATATTCTCTTCGCACGTCCGTTGACCGACGGGTTCCTCCCGTTAGCGAATGGAATTTTATCCTTCACAACTACCGGCAGCTATGGAGCCACGTCGGTGATTCGACAACGCGTTCGCGGACACGACACACTACCGAGCCAACGCGAGAAAGATCACTTTATCGTAAAGAGAACCGGCAGAAGCTTACCCAGGGCAACGATCGTTGTTCGCCTCGCTCGTCCCTCGTCTCCGGCAGCTTTTCTTCGTGAGATTACAAAAGACTTAGAATTACGCAGTCGTACAAATTCTACTCGCGACTTTCGGTATCTCGAGCCAACAAAGAAGTGAACCTTCGCTGCGTGTCTCGGGAACGCGGAAGAGAAGCGTCCCCCCCTTGCCGCTCTAATCCCCCCGCACGCAGTTCGACCTATCGCGGATAGATTTTCGGACAGGGCCTAGCCCTGCGTGACGGTCCCTGGCGCTCGGCGATTCGGTGGTTCTCCGGCAGCGTCGCGTAGGTATTGGCTGCTTCCCGCAGAGGTGGTCGACAGGAGCCAATCCGGCAGCGATCAGGTTTCTCTCCGGATGAGGCGACGGCAAGACGGCTGAGATTCCTTGCTTGGCATCGTCCGTCCTTGTCGGCGCCTCCAGGTTGATTTTCCTGTGCCCCGTCGATTCCTCTTTCCTCGCGGTGTTGTAATTGTCGCCGGCGCCGGTCTCTGTGCATTCCTCGGCGGGAGAGGTGCTTCGGGTCCCCCCTGGGGCCCGACTACGGTCCTGCAGATACGCGTCGCGCAATTGGCGCGACGCTCAAAAATATTAGAACTCGCCCATGGGTCTCGTTCGCACCCAGGGCGACGGCGCCTCTCGCGTATTAGGCTGCCAGAGGGTGACCCGGTCTTCCGATAAACGGCATCGGGTGACGTTGGCAAAACTGCCACGTCACAGTACATACATAACTTTGAGAAGATAATTCGCTTCTAACTCTTTTACTTGAAACAACAAACTATACGTCACAGCCAAAGCACTGGTGAAGACGCCAAATTGTCTTGCGCCGAAAGCGAATTAAAACCTACATAGAAATATCTGACGACGGCGTCATTCGAGAGCTTCCGACGGACTGACTGAGGGGTGTGGTGAAAAACGAGTACAAGTGGCTGAGAGATAGAATCGGTGCCTAATCCTCGTTAATCAGTTCAGAACGATTTTTAAATGTTTTTTTTTTATAAAATAAATAATATTTGCGTATGGAACTAAAGAGCCGCAGCTTCACATCCAAAGAGCCGCAGGTTGCCGACCCCTGGCCTAGGCGGATCGCAAGGGTACTGTTTGTAAACTTCAGGACGAATATCCGGCTTTTCCGCGTTTGGACCATAATCTTTATCAGGTCCACGATTTATCAGGACTCTTGCCAGAATATCTCGATTTACGAACAGCGAGACCCGATTCTTTTGTTACGCACAAACTTCATGCCGTTTTGCCTGTCCGGCAATATTTCTTTTTTCTTGTCTGTGTCCTTGGAGGGTGTGCCGTTGTCGACGTCCGGATCGGTCTGCGGCAGGGCCTGAACCTGGAACCAGTCCTGCGGTACCACGGGCGAGGGAGCGACGAGACAACTGGAGACCAGGGGGTTCAACTTCGGCTGGAGCTCAAGTTCGATCGGGGAAGGCAGACTTCCTTGAACCTCCAGATCCGAGTCAGGAATATCCCACGAGTCCCACAGGTCGGCTGCAGGCATCGAGTGCAGCGACTTGATCCAAGCTTCAATGACCAAGACCTGCCGTTCGTGTTCGTCCTCGATGGTGTCGAAGCATTCATGAAAGTAATCATAATGGGAAGCCTCCTCCCATCCACCGGCCAGCGAAATTATGTTGCGGTGTAGGGCAAAGAATTCCCTCCAGTGTGCGTTGAGTTTATTCAGCTCGACCTGCAGCATCCCGACCGTAACGTCATCCTTGTCCATCTTCTGTACGTTGGGTAAGATCCGGGAGATGACTCGCCCCAAGTCCTTTTGTTTGGTGACTAGTTTCTTTAGATCGCTCGACATCTTGAATCGAGGTGAACGTTAAGCACCTTTAAATTCGAAACTGTAGCGGACACAACACCAAACAAAAGTCCTGCTCGCGAACGTTGCGTAAAGGGGTCACACGCACCTGTATTGATTGCGCGCGGTCGGCGCGGACAAAGAAGTTCGTTAGCGTGTTCAAAAATTAACATGAATATTAGCAAAAGGCTCAACATTTTCGGTAGCCAATATTTCTTATCGCTTAGTATATTAGTTTCGCTAGTGACGGAGTCCGTTATAAAAGTAACGGAGGGATGTTATTGTTAGTGTTTGAGTAACAATTGCATTTCTTCGCTAGCTTAAAATATATATAATAAACTTAATTTGTTGATCTGAGAGAGATTCATCGATTGCTTTACTTCTGCTTATAATTAGTCGAGAGTCTACAGTCGGGGCGGCCTCAATTAACTTTTGGGATACACCACTGAATTTGGCTGATTGAACATTCTTAAATGTAACGTCGCCAAATTTCTTCTTCCAGACGATAGCACATGATGGTAGGTGAGGGAAATTTCGTGCATTTAATGAAACATCGCTCGGATTAAGTATTCGATAATACGGCCACATTGTTTCTCCGACCATATCTCTAAGTTTATCTACTACATCCATAAATTCTCCAATCTCCTTCCAAATGATTTTCTCGCGGTGAGCTTTGGTTAATGGTTCTCCATTTATGAATTGTGTCATGGCGATAACACCAGTCATTGCTGACTCCCCTAAAATAGGGTTAGAGCTGCTGCTAATTCTGTATACTTGTTTTGAAATTGATAACAAAACTTGAATAGCATTGTCTTTAACTTTGGTGCCATATTTAAAACTGTGGCCAATCCAGATAAAGACTCACCAGTGATAGCGAACTCATCTCCTGACGTTCCCAAGGTCGCGTAAACAGCTCTCCTTCTATTAGCCATGTATAAGTTCCTTTGGTTGACACCAATATTGCTATCAGTGTTAAAGGTGTTTGTGATTGTTATAAGGATCAAATGA
The DNA here is from genome assembly GCF_051020765.1 of Lasioglossum baleicum. Lineage (NCBI taxonomy): Eukaryota > Metazoa > Arthropoda > Insecta > Hymenoptera > Halictidae > Lasioglossum > Lasioglossum baleicum. The sequence goes on along the minus strand of NC_134929.1, from coordinate 4,147,223 downwards.
CATGTAGCTCGGAAATCAATATCCTCAGGAGGGGAACCTGATGCAGTAGGCTTAAATTCAGGGGTTTCGATTCCGGGTTGCTCATCGATAACTTTCACTACGGGATCAGGATTTGATAAATAACGTCTGTCTATAGTTTTGTCTCGTCTTGTTCCCAATCTTTACTTTGGTCTAGTTCGACTGTGGGCTAGTTTCAACTTATTTATATGTACAGTTCGAGGATTATTATTAACTAAAATTTTGATATTTTGATTTGGTAAAATTTCTATTACTTTATGAGGTCCGGTATATTGATCGCTGAATTTTCTTTTGAATGGTTCCTTCAACAAGTATACCAGATCAGCCACTTTAAAATTTTGCGGATTTATTCTTTTATCATAATAATATTTTGATTTTGCTTTGGCCGCATTTAGATTTTTACGCGCAGATAATTGTAATTCGTTGACTGTTGAATGTAGATCCCTGAGATATTCTGCGTAAGTAGGTTCCAGGTTTTCTTTGACTGGATTACTACTTGTTGGTTCACAAGCAATTTTTCCAAATACCAATTCATGTAGAGAAAATTTTGTTCCTTCATGTACTGACGTACTGTATGAAAACATAGCCAAATCTATCAAATTATCCCAATTTGTCGCATTATTCACGTACTGGACACCATTCTTCGGGATCGAGATCATCCATGTCGGGATTAAGGAATAGGCCTTTCTGTTTAATAAGATCGTCCAACAACAGTTCTAAATTCCGAGAACCGAGACGCTTAGCACAGAACTTAATCAGGTATAGATTTTGAGTTGATTCAGTAAAACTGGTCTTTACATTTAGATCTAAACTTGGTTTCTTGACCTTTTCTTTTGTCGCTGACCCTAAATATGGGTTGTACGGACCTATCACTAGGTATTGACTTATTGTGGTAGAGGCGAAGCTTGGACTCAATTGGCATAGTATTGACATGTTTCTCTCAGCATTAGAGCAAAGGTCAGTTCTTCTTATCCTAAATTGATGCATTGGATTGGATTTTGTCTCACCTATCATTGTAATCCCCCAATGGTCTCTGGATACTTTGTATTAACTTTTCAATATAATCGTTACTAATTTTTTCATATTCAGACTGTAACCTTCTGAAAAAATCGACCTTATTATTTCGCTGATCCAATGGAACTTTCGCGTCCAGTAAACTCCATAAGTTCTCGATAGGATTCAAATCAGGACTCTGGGTCGGCCATTCAAGCAATTTAATATTGGAATCCTTAAAAAATTTTTTAGTTTTCTTAGCAGTGTGCTTAGGGTCATTGTCTTGTTGAAAGACAAATTCGTCGTCGCAACCCATTTTTACCACTGCTTCTCCTAAATTTTCATTCAGTATATTAATATACTTATCTGCATTCATAATGCCGTCAATTTGTACTAACGTACCAATTCCGTTTTGCGAGAAGCACCCCCACACCATTAATGATCCACCGCCAAATTTAACCGTGGGTGTAATAAATGGTCTTTTATACGTTTCATGTTGTTTTCTCCAGACTTTGTGCTTCTTTTTTAATTGTCGCAACTCAAATTTACTTTCGTCGCTCCAAATTATATTTTTCCAGAATACTAGTGGCATATTCACATATTTTTTTGCAAACGCTAAACGTTTTCTCATATTTTTTTTATCAATATGTGGCTTACGTCTAGCGTTGCAGCATCTTAAACCAGCTTCGTGCAGTCTTCGATTTATTGTTTTTGTTGAAACATTTAATTCCACTATTTCTGCAATACTTCTTGCTGCAATCGTTGGATCTTTTCGACTTGTACGAAAAATTCGACGGTCTTCTTGTATGGTGGTACAGCGTTTGCGTCCACGACCTCTTAAATTTTGCACGGTCTTATGCACTAGATACTTTTTATAAATTTTTCCTACTGCACTTTTAGATACGTTGTACTTCCGAGCTATTACGCGGTAACTTAATTTCTTACAGCAGTCCGATACAATTAAATGGCGAATTTGATATGAAATTTCTTTCCTTCCTTGCATTCTGCAATTATTGTATGAATGTTCTTATTTGCACGAAGCTTTTGAATTGGTACTAATAAGATTGATGGAGACCACTGCATGTAAGCGTGACCTGTGCCTTACTAGGCACAAATACTTTTGTATACATTTGTTACCTTACAATAACATTATAACCAAGTGTCCACTCATTTTTATCTTCTGATAAATAGCTGACATTTTCGTTATGGCACTGCGTGTTTACACAAAGATGTAAATATGAACTTCAATTATTCGTTAAATAATCTATACACTGTAAGGATATATAATAAATAAAACTTAAGTTTATAACAGTCATGTTAATTCGAGTAAACTTCATTTTTACCTATTTCCACTACCTGTCCACTCATTTTTGTCCCCGACTGTAGATGCTAGTTGAGTGGGACAGTGGTAATCTCTAAAATACTCTAATGCCTTATAGTTTGGAGGTCGGTTCCCTTTCCCCTTTAATATTAGATTGATTGTCTCGTTAGAGATTTACATAAATCTAAAAAATCCTTATCTTTCTCAGTTTGTACTATCTTGTTTATTGTTTGAATATTTGTGAACCTATTCTGTAGACTTATTATTCCCACATTTGAGTTCCTTAGAATTTCATGTGCAATAGAAAGATACATAGGTTGCATAGTGGCCAGTGATGCTACCAATTTATCTTTACTGAGATTAAATTCTGACTTGAACAATTTAGTAACCTCGGGGTTAGTGAAACGATTAGATTTTAGATATTCTGTAACTATCTCTTTCATCTTTTGTTCAACTGTGAGAAGGGAACTAATATTTAGAGAATATATATCCTCGATAAGTCGTTCAAGGTTTATCAAATCTCTGGGTGTTAATTGTAATAGAGGAATCACAGATTTGAACAAATCTGGCCAAAAGTCCCTAACAGTCATAATGATATCCAACCAGAGACTAACCTTGTCATCCATACCTCTCACCACATGAGTATAATATGTTGAGAGATTTAAACCTCCAAAGTCAGACGGACTTTGAACTTTAATTTTAGGGGGAGAATGTTACGGATAGAAATACATTTATAATTTTCTATCCGTAACAAGGAGAAATCTTAATATCATGTTGTCATCTTCCAAACCAGTCAGGATTTTCTTCCTCTGCAAGAAATTTTTTATGTGAAATTGGTTCATCAAGAAGGCTGTATCAGCACTGTAATCACACTTTGCAATTGATTCAGTAATAGTATTAATAGTCGAAATTGAGGTCATGGTTGAAGCTAATCCATCATTAATATCTGGAATGAATCTATTGGTCTTTTTTATGGCTCCACTTATAGCCATTGTTAAAATTTGGAGAAACTATAGTTTATGACAAAATAAAATAAAATCCTCAATTCCTCCGTTCTATCCCACCACACTGTCGCCAAAATATGTTACGTCCTAAGGTGGACGTATTATAGATTTGATAGTTAAAAATATAGATTTTGATTTGAAGTTAAATTTTCGAAAGATTAGAATTGTAGATAAAACGCAGTTTTGAACCTACCTGCATTCACCGACTTCGGTTCGGGTAATTGAGGATTTTTATTCTTATATATTCTATATGACTTCGATTTGGGAATTGGTACGAAGAAATCGAAGATAGGTAAACTCTTTAAAAATGACTTGAAGTTTTGATTTGATTAAAAATGAACAAAAAATATATTATAAACGTCAAATTCTGGACACATGGAGTAATTGAGATATTATAATGTAACGGTTCTGCTTCCGACGAGAAATGATCGTCGCGGCGTCGTATCCTCTCGTGCTGAATAACTCGTCGAGCCGGGTTCGTCTACCGGCGAGAGAATCGGCTGAAGCTGAAAATGGACGAGGTGCGCGGGACGTGAAATAACGACGACGTGTATATGTATTTTACGAGCCTCACTACTCGTACATTCGCGGGACTGGATATCCTTCAGACTAGGATACTTATACGCGGATCTGGCGACGACTTTCAATCGCGACGCGTGTTCGCGAATCTGGAAACCGGGTACTTTCGTGTACGACTATAATTACGGGTACGTGAATCTGATAACGGCTTTCAATCGCGACGGCGTTTTATAAATTAATCAATCCATTGTTCTGGACCTAATCTCCATGGGGTGACTGCATCTTCAAACATTCTTCGAAATCAATTTTCATATGAATCCATCAACCTCTTGACCGGATGGAGAGTCTTTGATTCCCTTTCCTGCCAGGTAATTAGTCACCAGCTTATTAACCATCAATCTCTTATTCATTTCGAAGTATCCATCTTCATATTCTTCAGCGATGAACAGTCTTGAACGGATATTTATTCGCAATTTATATTTAATATTTAATTTTACATATAACATTATTAGAGTAAGTATAAGTATAAAAAGAAATTCAAAAATAATATATTACACACACACACACACATGATTATGATTAATTATTATCGATGGCTGAACCACCGGACGTAACAATCTAATGCGTGACAAGCACTGCTTATCGGTGCGAAACTATTGCTTTGCACGACTGATGCTTTTACACGCGTTTGGTAAGAGAGCCTCTTTGCGCTAAATGCGTACGTTCGCCGTCAATGAGCTTGCAAATAATGGCATTACGACTTTCAACAGAATTGCGAGTATAATTGTGGAGCAAACTCTCCGCATTTTGTTTCATGCGTTCTATTGCATATTCTAATTTTCCATATATGCCTGTCGCTTGTAATGTGGGGACAAGATTTGCCTCGTTTTCTTTTGGAACTCCGTTACAAAAATTCGGGGCGCAATCTTGATGTTCCCCAAATACATGGCTGGGTATATCGTCTAAATCTCTAATTAAACCAGCAATTTTGTCTTTCGATTCTACTTTACTCTCTCGGCGAAACGTAGCAGCCTTCGTAACAGCGCGTTTCGAATTTTCATTACGCTGTTCCTGACGACCTTTTTCACTTTTGAGTATTTACGACCACCATAATTACTTACAATGTCCGGGTATGGTGGGAAATCTGTCAATTTTTTCAAAACATTACTGTCACCATCGCCAATGTATTTATTATATATTAACCCATGCATTTCTACACTACATCGGAATCTTCGAGGATGATGTCACTTTCCATACTGGTGGAGCTCTGATTGGCTCCCTAGTTCTTATAACATACATATTCTTTTGGTGTCGTATTAATATTTGCTGCTCTTGCGCAGGTAACACAATATTTATTACGTACACCAACGAACAATGTTTTTTGCGTATAGTACCCTACGATAATAGCCGTTCCGGATGGAGAATCGTAACTACCACTGCGATACGATCTCTTCATCCATGAACCATCTGTTATCACAGGTATATGCGGCATACCGGCAATGACATCACCTCTCTCCATTGCTAATTGGCTTTCCACTTCGACAGCCGCTCGCATATCTGCTTCTGCGGCACTTGCGAAAGCTTCGGACGCTTCCTTTTCATAATCTACATACGTTTTACGGCACATGCATGGAACATCAACAGCAGCCAGAAATTGTGCCAATTGCGTGTGGCCGGTCCCTGTCAATATAGCACCAAAAACGGCACCTGTATTGACATCCAATATTTTGTCATCTGTCGGTTCGCTCCAGAAACTATCTTGGAAACGACACATGCGACATTCGACGAAATACTGCGTCTTGAGACCGTGACGAATCATTTTCGTTACAACAAGATCAGCGAAGTGGCATTCATTCAACCAATCCTTGGATATTCTTTGCAATTCTGCAAAAACATGCGAAAAGTTGACGATGCTCCATCCACTGATCTCAGCAGAACGTAAACGATCTACGTCGATGTTCCCATCTTCGTGCAAAACGATACTTTCGATATCGTAGTCGTAATTAACGTCCATAACTTTTGTCTCATACCTTCCATCCCTCCTAAATGCATCTTGTAGTGAGTATCACTACTTGATTATCGCCTTGTCCCATAATATCGATCTTAGGTTTATGGACTCGGCTGTGTATTTTATCAATCTTAAATACTTTCGATATCTCCGTCCGTATCGTTTTGCATTCCCGATGATGTGTCCTCTACCAAGCATGCATCTATAATAGTTGCAGGCAACATAGCATATACTGATTGTAATGGCAACGCATTATTATGCGGCACATCTCCTTCATTCGCAGAAACATGCGTTGCTGAACTTGCATTTTCTACAGTGCTTTACTCATTAATTGCAACGCATGTATCGGCAGATAGATTAGATATGCTTGCAAATAACGTAGGCACATTACAATCAGTATTTATATCTGCTACGCGACCCTGCCCTTCATTTAAATCATTTGCCGTACCTGTTGCGTCGTCTGTGGAAACCTGATGCAGCTTCCGGCGCTGCAAGGCTGTCATACTTCCCTTCAGGGACTTTGCTTTCCCCAATCCTTTACTCCTAGCCATTGTAGTAGATTTTATTCTTCTGCACTTCTGTATTTACGCGTTTCTCTTCTACATTCCTTCACAAACACTCTGTTTCACGTCAACACGCGCCGTGGGGTTGACGGGCGAAACGATAATTTAAAAAATAAAAATGAAAATAAAACTAAAACTAGAAATAATAATAATAATTCTGTTACTAGAGATTCCTAATTCTGCTCTTAAATGTTTCAGAGCGTTGATCTCGTTGACCTTTCCGTATTCCAGGGATTCTAATCGCGGTACTTTTGCATCCGAAATTGGATGCAGTTGAAAATATTTTTTTGTACGGTAACCATTTCTCGCTGCTCACGAACGATATAAACTACATCATTAATTCGATTGATAACTTCATTTTCAAAAAAGTCGTCGTCACTAAACACACAAATCAGGTTTGAGAAATGATTCATTATCATTTCGGCTCTTTGCGCATGGTCTATTAATGCTTACAATGATATACAGTTCAAAAGGAATGGTCACTGAATGAGGCTATAATGATAGAATAAAAGAGTTACCTAACCTAATATGTTTCCGTTTCTGTTTCATCTTCTTTACGATGGCTATCGGTTCTTTATGCATTGCAGCGCTCAATCGACTAAGCGTTTCCTTTGAACTAAATTGGACGACAGCAGCATTTACTCTTCCTTGGTACGAGACGTTCCCTCCGATGAATTTTGATATTATGCCGTTGAAACATTCTGCAGCGTTGTTATTCAACGTGTACAGTACTGTACAGTAGACTTTCGGCATGAATGAATTGCGGCTGCATTGCTTCTTCGATGCTGTGATATATGCCCCTTGCTCTCAATTGCGGCACATAGTCAGTCTGCTTGGGGTCAGAATATTTTTTGTAAAAGTATGCCAACTTGTGACACTCTTTGTGTTGCCAAAACACGTGACTTGACACGTTCTCCAAGTCAACTTTCAAGTTTCTGACTTGAGCCGATAAGCTCAGCTTGTCTTGAAATCTATATTCTACGGCTTTCTTTATTCCGGTGCGCAAACGGAAGGAATTTTTCTTCGCAATAGCTCTCAGATACTTGAAGCGGCCTTTTGCACCTATTTCCACTCTTCGGATAAATGCGTCGTGACAGGCACAATGAATGAGAGAAAGATGTAAAGAAAGAAAACAGAAAAACACAAAAACAATCGGAAAAAATTACAAGTTTTTAAAAAATATTTATTAATATATTTTTACAAAAAATTAATTATAGTTAAAAGTTAAATTCACATTCCCGTGTTTTTGCGAGTGGCCGCGTCCTCGGCCACGTCCGTGGCCCCCTCGCTCCCGCCGCTGGTCGTATTTAAGCTGTTTCAATAGCTTTTTTACTTCTGACTTTAACAAAAAATAAAAATACATTTTATTATTATATAAATAAACACCATTTTATTTACGATTCTACATTTACTCACGTATCGAACCCAACGGCGGGAGTCCGGTTCGGGATGTGACGACGAGACCCGTCTTTCTTCATTGTTTGGCTGTAACATACATATAAATATTGGTTATTATTATCTAAACAACTTTTTTGTATTTATTATTCTAAATTTACTTACTACTCTTATAATTAACCGCTGTTCCGTCTGGCCCTGTGTCGCCGTCGGCGGCAATCGTCGGTAGATTACAGCGCGGATGAATGTCGTCTCTTGCAATGGTTAATGCTATTTCTTCTTTTCCAGTAGCTTCTATCTCTTGTCGCGCAGCCTCTTCGAAGGCATCGATTATTTCGTCTTCACAGTTTTGGAACGTCTTCTTAGACACACTATCAATTTCTTCATTATTGTATTCACAAACTCTTTCGTTTCGTAATTACGTTCATGCCACACATGATGTCTTCTAGTGGATTGTATCCGTCTCCTGTCAGCATTTTTGCGGCAACTGCGCTGCGGTTGATATCCATGGCGTCGTCTTTTTGTGGCCGACATGGTATACGTTCGGTGTGATTGCACATCTGGCATTGTATCCGTAACGTTTTCTCCAAACCGTTCTGTTCATATCCTACTACTTGAATTTATTAGATTAAGATCTGATTTTTTACAATTAATTTGTCGTCTTCTTATTAATTAGATTCCATACAAACCTGAATACGAATTCTCGTCCTTGTCCAGCTGTGCCATCGATAGCATCGAATATATGGGCGAACGGTCAGCTGTACGATTCTTGGTACATCTGATTTGCCCAAGATCGTAAATGTCTTCCCCGAATTTGTTTGGCCATGCGCAAATATGGTTAACCTGATTTAAGTTAGAGCACGTTGGGATCCGACGAATAATTTTCGTTAAGTACCAGCTGATGGAATCAGTGGTATCAGTGGAATCAGTGCACTTGTAAGTGAGCCTCTACTTCGGACAGGTGCAATTTCTTAATTTGCTAACTTTGCTCTTTGGTCTAGGATATACTGAGGCTCCCTAATGGGCACGCCTCTGTTGTGTCTTGGTAGAAGTACCGATCTGTTTTGCGCAATGCGCTCTATCCGTATTATCTGCAAACATTGCCTTGACGGCTTGTACTGTATGTATTGCCCCTTCTGGGCAATTTTATTTCAACAATGCCGTCGTCATCGATCACACCATCCGGTGATGCTCCCAAATAGGGTATCGATGCGTCGATGAAAATGCCGCATTTTCTGATGCGTATACCCTCCTTTTCCGATAATTCTTTGCGAGCAATATCTTCGTGCTTCTGTCCGTCTCTTACGGCAGGAACGTCTAGAAGCTTTGGCAAGAGCAGTCTATCTACTAGTTTTTCACACAGCGTTGATTTGAGTCGGGTGCACACTACGCCAAAGTTTGACGCTGTCAAAAGCTTTGACTTCTGCTCCAGCCAGAGTTCGTTGTCGCGCTGATCAATTGTATCCTGCTCGATCTGTTCCCTATTTTGCTGCGCTGCTTTTAGCGTTTCCATATGCATTTTTATGTGAAGGTCATACATCGGTTGTTCCATGTCTGGCTTTTCTGCATTCGGTCCGTAATCGGAATCCTTGACTGCACGGAACTGCTGATATGTTCTTTTGCTGGCACTCTTCTTTTGCAATCCTTCGTTTTCTCGTCGTTTCTCTGTGTTCTCCAAAACTTGTGAGGACACATTTCTAAACGATTTTTGCAGACGAGACAATACTTCTTTTGTATTGTACTGGATCACAGCAGCGGCAACTCTCGCGTTGTAGGATCCTCTTTGGCCGAGATTGAGTCTCTTTCCGCCTGTGGACTTCTCTGATAGAGAAGGCTTCCAGAGTGTGACGCCACCGACCGGACGATTTCCTGTATCTGTCGATACACTCCCATTCTTGATAACTCGGGAACAATGTTGACTTCTCCTTCTTTCGGAGTTTCATCGCAAAAATATCTTATTGTGTTGCACTGTTTGTGTTCTCCGAAAACATGGCTGGGCACATTCTAATTCTAATCTGAATGAGCCATAGCTGAATTGTGTTGGATTTGTCTGAAGTGTGTCCAGTGTGTGTTTGAGAACCGACAAGCGGCTGCCTGTTCTCTAGGGCAGTGGTCGGAAACCGTTGCACCGTTCGGCCCGATTTCGAGGCCTGCGCCTCCCGCGCGTTTCGCTCCCCGTGACTGCCCGAGTTCTCAGTCCCGTGCCGTATGAAATGCGCGTGGCGCATTAGGGCGACACCGGTATCAATAGGTTTCCGCATTACCACGGAGGTACTATCGTCAATGCGTTTTTTCCCAGTGGTATCCCTTGTAGGCCTATTTCACTATGTCGTATGATAATTCCGGAAGAAAAGTTTTAAAAATAAACTAGCAAGATTAATTTGAAAAATAGTTTGGAATCGCTGCTCGCATCGCAGGCGATAGAGAAGCATCATTCAACCGGGTGCGGTTTTCCGATTTAATACTCCGCATTTTCGAGAACGAACATTCACACAGATATGTCGATGCGAACATTGAGAAAATTCTAAGTGCTAAATTTCTGAGGACAGGATATCTCGATTCATCTAATGTTTTAAAAAATTCGACACCTTTTTCTTCTCTAGTTCTCAGAGGAACTTCTTGCTGAAGATCACGAAGTTCTTCTTGATACTCAGAGGCTTGCTCTTCGACTATGGCTGTGAGGTGGTTCTCAAAAAGTATTATGTCATTTCTAAGCGAATCGAAGTCAGTGAAACGTTTATGGAATTGATTTATTACTGAGAGAAGAATCTGAAGATATTCGTCACAATCGCATCTAGTGCTGAACTCGTCAATAATTATTTTACAAGACGGGATGGAGGTGAAATCTTTCTGATTTAAACTCAAATTATTTTTAAAAACTATTAGTTGGCTTCGAAAAGAAGTAACATGGGCATATAACTGACAAATGCTCTGCCCGGGTTTCATGTACCCTGTACATTGTTCATATAATAAATTATACAAATTTAATATGAATACTATAGTATTAGAAAAATATAATATTTATATTAAAATTTCACGGTATGCGGAGCGTTACATGTGTGTTAAAATTAGTATTGCACGTGGGGCATCTATTACACTCCAGTTGCATGATGCATATTCTGCAGCATGCAAGATCACCAACATGGAACGCAAGCTTGTGTTGCATTCTTAACAAAGCAGATTGTGCAATACCCTTCCTTATGTTCTCTAATATCTTCTCCTCCATTATTATTATTATCATTACTGGCTTTATTTTTCGTTTTATCATACCAAAAGCTATCTTCAAGGATTTCATATATGTATTCATCATCTGGAAAAATATAAATTTGATGATTAATATGGAGTATACAGGCTGTCCCACTCAATTGGGATGGATTATATATTGAGAATGGTGAATGCTACAAACATTTGATACAGTAAAGAATTGGTAATTATTTAGAAAGAGGTATATACTCCTCCTCAATTTTGCGCTTCGTGCAGTTCATATTCATACGGTATATGTCCGAGGACCGGGATGATTCGAACACTAGCTTATACGCTGGATCATGACATTGTGTATATCTGAACCAAAGAGGAATTTCTGTTTCTCTGTCTGAACCATAGAGTTAAAGTGTAATAAGATCATAGCACGGTGTGTTATACAGGTGTTACGAACTCAGTAAGGTTCACGTTTTCTGATAATTAGCTCTCACTTCTTCGTAGCTGTCACTTCAGTACGTAGCAGGTAGTTCCTGCGTCATTCCTGCGTTGTTTCTTCGTGGCCTTGAAAAGGGCCGATTAGAAAGGGAGGAGGCTGATATTGCGTCAAATGTTGGAGGTCTTGAAAAGGATTGGGGCCCTTGGAAAGGGCCGATTGGAATTGTTGCCGTAATTCAGCGCAGGAGCGGTTCGAAGTGACCGCCATTCACTCGAACGCAAAGTTCGGCTCGCTGGATCGTTTGTCGAGCAACTTTTTGAAGGGTGGTCTGGCTGATGTCCGCGATGGCACCGTGAGCTAGTGCCACCATCTCTTCCGGGGTGTCAACCGGCTGCTTGTACACCTTTTCCTGAATTGACATTTATAAAAGAAAAACAAAATGTATGCAAACACGTGTACGATAATGAGTGAAAAATACATGAAAATTGAAATTACCTTCAAATAGTCCCATAGAAAAAAATCCAGTGGATTGAGGTCAGGTGGCCGCGGGGGCCACGCAACTGGACCACCGCGGCCGATCCACCTGTCCTGGTAGGCTTCGTCCTGGCGCATGGCGCACCGTCCATTTGGAAATACATGTTCTGCCGGAACGCATAAGGAACATCGTCCATGAGATCCGGCACAACATGTTCCAAAAAGGTTCGAAACCGCTCAGTCTATCGGGTAGAATGTACGGCCCGATTATGTGTTCGCCACAAATGCCGGCCCAAAAGTTAACCGACCAGCGGTGCTGTGCTCCGCGTTCCCGAAGCACCAACGGATTCTCGGCGTTCCACATATGCGAATTGTGGGCGTTGAAGCACCCTTCTCTTGTGAAGAGTGATTCGTCGGTCCACAATATGCATGTGACGAACACCGGATCCCGGGCAACTTCTCCGAGCAGCCACCTTGAAAACTCAAGCCGCTAATTGTTGCACCCGCACATATTTGTACGGGTGAAATGAACTCTCCTGCAGAGTTCGATGTACCGCCGAACTATCGATACTAAAACAAAATACATGAAAATGCATAAATACCTACTGTTGCATAGGCTTTAATCAAATATCGTTTTATACTTTGACTTACCGCAAACGGCGACTGATATCACGCACGCTCACGGTGCCATCCTCTTCCACGATGTCCAGAATGTCTGTTTCTCTACGATCCGTCCTGGTCGTTCGCGGTCTCCCGGCGTTTCTTCCATCGCGCTCAAACGGCCCTGTAGAGTAAAGCCGCGATGCCATGCCAGTCTTCGTACGTAGTCGGCTGAGGGAATAGGCTCTATTCTGGGTCGTTCTACAGCTAGTCTTCGTACCGTTTCTTCGGCATTGCCATCACATTGGGCAAACACAAAGTGCATAATGTAATGCTCTTGTGACGTGTATATCGTGCGTAAATTGTATGTACGTGTAAACTGCAATTTATTGGATGAAGGCAGCTTGTTTGAAACAATTGAAATCGTTGACATTGTATCGTCGAAATCTCTCCAACATGGAGAAATCCCGTATTTCAAAAATAGTGTTAGGATATAAAAATGGAAAAGGAATGAATTATAAATAAACAAAAGGAATTGAGCCGAAATATCTTAAATAGTTTATTGGCTCATTGGGGAAAAGCCTTGCGGCATAAAAACCCCAGAAATAAAGAATTAAACGTGGATTACAAAAGAAATAACGATGAAGATGTGAGCGTTAGAGTAGCGATAATAATGAATTAGCATGTATTGATAGCGTTATGTATACGACTCGGAGTTCTACTGGATCCCATATGATTCCGCGGGATCCCTCAAGTATGTAGTGTGTGCTGCGGCACGACCTGGTGGAGTATGACTCCGAGGGATCCCTTGGTGTATATGGATCAATGTGTGCTACGGCACGACCTGTTGGAGACACTCCTCCATGGGATCCACACGAGTGTATGTAGAGGTGTGCTACGGCACGACCTGGCGGAATCGTGATTCCGCGGGATCCCTCAAGTATGTTGTGTGTGCTGCGGCACGACCTGGCGGAGTACGACTCCGAGGGATCCCTTGTGTTGTTATGTATATATGTTCGTTATGATCATGTTCAAACATGATTTACAATATCGCGCAATATCGTTCACACTGGACACTACCGTGGTTCAATCACACGATCTCTTCTCTGATCCTTGTCCGAAGGATATCGAAGTGACTCTACCGGACGACTTTCTACGACTGTGTCGATCGCGCCTTTCCGACTACCCTCATCTGGGGCCCAACCGTCCTTTTGTCTTTGCTCGAAGACCCCAGGAAAATTCGGCGCCGCGCAGTCGACCGATGGTTTACGTTATGGCGCGCACATGCTTATATTGGGGCTGACCCGCACTAAAACCGTGAACAAAGAACATCCTGTCTGGTCTATGTCACGAGACGTAGACCGTTCTCGGTCCTCACTTCGTACCCTTGACTCGAGTACACAAAAAAAAAAAAAGGAAAACCCTCTTCGTCGCGACGAAAATTTATGGTCGCGGTCGAACAGACATGAAAATATTAATTTTTCAAAAATCATATGAAAACATCGAGTCAATAAAAAAAATAAAATCGTGGAACAAGAGAAACTATTTTTCTCCATATTGCTTCGTACATTGTCTTAGTACGACATTCACATAAAACGAAAATGGTAGCGATTCCCTGTAAATTAACATCATTTTTTAATTTGACAATGTGAGATAAGCGTAATGGAAATTATCAATAGAGGTATACTGTGTCATTGTAACGTATGTGTACAGTGTAAAGTTGATGAAAAAGAGGCATTCGTGGTACCACCTAATAACAGATAAAAAATGATCAAATAGAAGAGACTTTCTTTACTTGAAAGATATTAATCATATAAATGGTTTATGTTAAATACTGTGACGTTGCAAGCCTGCGACGTCACTTCTCCGTTTGAGAAACGGTCAATAACCGTATCGGGAGTGGACCGGACCGACCGTTAGTGATTACGGAAACCAACCGCAAGATTGAGCGCTCCTTAAGGAAGTTATTAAGATCGAAGATCGCTCCTAATGCCATCTGTTACACTCGCCGAGAGTGGCCACTTTCAGGAACGTGCCTAGGGAGCGACAAATACCGACAATGCGCCCCGCATCATAGGATCAGCCGACGACGAACTATTGGCCATAATCAAAAACATTCCGGATCCGGAGAGGTAGCAAGGGGCACCGCTGCACACGAGCTAATAAACTCGGAGGCGACGATCTGGGACAAAGGAGCCGCCACTGCAGGTCAGCAGCTATTTGGTGGTTCCGCCGTCGTCTCACCTGGCTACAGACGGCTCCGGCAGGGTGGTGCGGAGGAGCGCCTCGGAGGATTAATCCTCCCCGGTTGTCGTAAGACGATCGGTAGTTGGTGTTGGAAAGGTCGGGGGCCCGACGACCTGTTCGGATAGTTCGATCCTGCGGCTAGTCGTAGTCGCGTTGCGGGTGCGCCCCTAGGGAATTTCGGTAGGGCGAAAGGAGTGGGGAGATCGAGAATCGAAGCGCTCCGTCGAGGCGGATCCGCGGATCACTGTCGCGCTGGTTATCGAGTAGACGAGTCGTTTCCATAGATCCATCGAACTTCCGAGGTCCGAATTCCGTAGTACAACGGACACGCGACGCGGGTGGTTATTTCCGAGCGAGCGTAGGAACCGAAGGCAGAATTACCGGCCTGAAGTAGAAGGTCCGGCGAGCCTACGTCTACCACGGTAAGTCGACAAGTGATCCTCGGTCGTATTTTAGTGCTGGCTCGATATTTAGTGCGAGGACGAGGCGAGTGCGTATCGTCCTCGAACAATTGGTGATAGCCGAGGCATGTGGCCTCGTGTTTGGTGCTCGCGTTCTCTTGGAGAACGCTGTGAGCCTTTTCGAGCAGTCTCCCCTTCGATTCGTCGGAAGTCTTCCTTAAGGAGCCGCGTCGGAAAAGGATAGTTTCGATATTAGCGAATTCGGTAAAGTACCGTTCAGTGCGCTCGTCAATCTCGCGACAGTCCGTCGAAACTGCGCCGTACATCTGCGTCCCGCGAATTCTCGTCTCTCGCGACACGTGCATTGTACCGTCGTACCGTACTTTCTAGAATCGCGAAATCTCGACTAACGCGCTCCGCGATCGAAGATCCATCGCAAAAGTGTATTAGGAGCGCGGGCTCCCGGGTTGCGGCCACGTGGCCGCCCACCTGTAATTTATCATTTGACACCGAATAAATTAGTTCGAGCCATAATCGTTTCGAGTTTATTTCCGACCTGCGAGAAACGTCCTGCCGCGAGGGCTGTCCCCGTTATTCACTGTGTCCGAACTCCTGGCCGTTCGTGTCGTAGAATTCTGTCGGCGATTGCGAGAAGAGTCGAAGCTCGTGTTCGACTTCCGCGAACACGAGACTTTGGTGTTCTTTAGTGCGGTACTTCCGCGTACCTGGCGCCCGAACAATTGTTCAGTTAGTGTTCCCTTCGAGTATTCTCGTCAATCGCATTTGTCCCGAGAGGACCGTGTCCGCGCGGCAGCGCACGGCCCGTCCTCAGCGACTGTAAATTCTCGGGGTTGACCCCTTGCGCCGGTCAGAAAGCCGAGCGAAAAGAGGCAACGTTACAATACTTACGGAAAAAGTACCATCCATATATATTTCTTTGGCATTTTCTAATGCAGTTAGCAATATAGTATTAGAGAAAATTAGAGCGTATTGTTATCGTTCGAGATTGCACATCCCTTGTAAATTTCTTTCAGGACATCATAATTGTCTAATATTTCGTGCGCACTGTGCACAGTCTCTGGCAAACCTGGTCTTGGTTTTGTCTTCTTCCTTGACATTACCGATTTCATACTATTGTATGAAATATACGTTGCTGCGTCAGAATTTGTACGACAAATATTATCAAAGATGTCTTTATTATTTACTGAAGGATTGTTACTACATTCTTTCAGCATGGTTGATTTTAATTTTAGTATTTCTGCACAGCGCGGGTCGTTATGACTGTGTGGTTTTTGCACAAAATAATAGTCATCTTTTTGAATTAATGTTCCTGTACATTTGTTAGTTTGTCGACCAGAACAACTGTAGATCTGTGGATTCTTAGAATCTTTGTTATAAGAATATCCTTCGTAAACGTATACATAAGTATTCTTTCTTCTCCTATTAAAAATTTCCGTTTTTCATGCAGGTAGTTATGAAAACTTCTTGTTTGAATATTGAAAATATGAATAATTCTGTACGTAAATTTCTTCTCAAATGATAACAGGTCTAAATAGAAGGAATAAAGCGTGTAATTGAAAATTCATAAAATTCTTCTAGTATCTTTCGTAAAATATAAGTAATAATAGCCAGTATAGAAGAAAAATATGTAAAATAATATAATGTATGTAAAAATAATATGTAAAATGATATTACATATTATAAAATAATATGTAAAATAAGTATGTAAAAACAAAACACATATTAATTTAAAATAATACTCACTTCTTTCGTTAAGATCATCTATTAGATCTAAAGGTATCTGGATCTGAGTATACTCGGTTAGCCAGAGAAAACCATTTATTCTCCCAATGGACAAATAACAAATGACATCATACATATCTATGTATGTTATAGGAATATGGGTATATAATAAATCACTCACAATCAAATATGAAGTAGAATTTATTCTATTAAATATATAGAAGACACGTTGTGAGGCACGTCTTTACTAATTGACAGATATGACAGAAGTGAGGATCGCTCCAGAAAATAACAGACGTCGATCTAAGAAACAGATAAGAGTTGAGAGTTTCATGTCGTAGACAGCATTGATACAATGTTCATTTATATGTATAGGTGTTCGAGAGTCAAACAAACTGAATTTACCTACTAAATAAGAGTAGATTATTTTTGTCAATTTATAAATTCCAACATATCTGTTTTGTTTAAACAAAGAACGTACTAATTACACTTTAATCAAATGTTTGGATTATTTTTCTAAAATCTGTAGTTGTTGCGCGATTTTATATTTGAAAATATTATTTTTTCAGAAAAAATTGTAACATATTAAACACAAACTGGACAGGCGAACACTATTGAACAGATTGTCACGTCTGCCGACGTGTGGCCATAATCATAAGTATAGTTAGTAAGAATTAAACATATAATATTCACCTAGATATAAGTTCTCACACTTCGAACCTCACGTCCGCCATAGTTCTTCGTATTCTGTCATATTATATTTCACTCCCGCCATAATTCTCGGTAATCACGCCACGTTATATTTTTGCAATCTCGTTCTCATAATCAACCATAAGCATCCTGTAACCATACACCGTATTCACCGTAACTCGTAGTCCCCATATCATAATCAATTCCCCGTAGCCGCTAACGTTTCTCTTTTTAATAACAACGATGAAATCGACATGTCGTAGTGGTCCGAGGAGGGCCAAGCAGCGACAGTTCCAGTTCCGACTTCGCAACGAACAGTACTCCCGCCTCTTGCCTCCATCCGCCCTCGTGCGGTCTCATCGTTTTCGCGCGCGTTTCTAGTTCCGGTTTTTGTCTTAATTATAATTTAGTTCCGAACGTTGTATCGTTGTGACGTTGAACGTTATAATATACGCCTAGTTATCAAATCAATCAGTGAGTCTCGATAAATTCCTGCCCCTACACCGCGCGCTTGCGATATACTCTTTTGCACATATTTTGTCTGCTTCTGCGTTTCCGCTTTGCACGTCTGTGCGTAATATTGCTCGGTGCGTTCCTCCGGATTCATCGGGAAACGCAGAAGCCTCTATCGACTCTCGCTTATTAATTATACGAGTATTGCATGCCGCGCCGCGCCGGTCGCCGATACCAGTTGCGGAAACTCGCACGCATCTACGCGAGCGAAAACGGTGAGCAACATTTCCTGGGTATCACACGTGAACCCAGGATCATCAGCGACATCATCTTCCGGGGACGGGTGAAGATCGTCGTTCCCGTGACGACCCAGCCAGATTCTGGTACAGCCGCCAACCAGCAGCGAGAGCAAGCCAGCTGAAGGAGGCCTGCCGCAGTGATGCCAGAGCTGTGGTACTGTGGTACTAAACCATACCCCCACCATAGCCTACTATTGCCCCTTCGTCGTGTTCCAACGCGCCCGCGCGATACACTCACCAGCGTACCTCTACGGATACAGTAGAGTGATACGCTGGTGAGTGTAGCGCGCGGGCGCGTTGGAAAACAACGTAGGGGCAATAGTAGGCTATGGTGGGGGTATGGTTTAGTACCACAGCTCTGGCATCACTGGCCTGCCGTACCCACGGACCACCCCATCTACTGCCCGAGAGCCGCTGACGTTTTCTACTCACATCAGAAATCCCGTGATTCAGACCGGCCGCACTATCCCCTTCGTCGCCATCTCAGTAGTAAGTGCTAGCCAGTAGATTGTGTTCGCGAAGGTCGTGGTCCCGTCAGACGTCGGACGTACGTGCCGCGTGGACAAAAGTTGCGTCATATTTGTGCGTCTAGCGTAGGTCACACACACACACACACTGTTTCTGTACAAGCTGTTGTGTTGTTCCGTTGCGGGCTGCCACGATACTGACTCGTCCCTACTGATTTTCCGATGGGAAACACTCCTTCATTATCCATATGGTCTAATAAAAACGTACCTTTTGGCACGCGGCCGCTGGTACCCTTCATGGACCTTGAATCCCTTTTTTTGGCGAATTCGCCCGTATACCGTCGGATACCTTTTACAACCGACCTGCCTTTTGGTATTTCTCGTGGTCTCTCTCTCTCTCTCTCTCTCTCTCTCTCTCTCTCTCTCTTTTCTCTTTATTCTTTTCCCAATCATTTTTCCTCTTGAGGTGCTTAGCGTTTTCTCGGAGCTTCTTCCAGTAGCCTGACGGCCCCGGGTGAACTCTTCGGTCCCCCGTGCTCGGTAAACCTTCATATCCAGGAAATATTCCCTTTATTTGTTGAGGTTTTCTAGCGGCCTAAGTAGACGCCTTGCGTCTAGCTTTACTCGCTTGGCTTGACCATGCATTACAACACCAGTGTCGTTGCATTTCCGCCACCGAGACCCGTGCACCTTTATGTAGAAGGACCTACATCACAACATCGTATATATTTTCACCATACGTCCATAAACCATCCCACGCCTATTGTATCTATCCGCAACACACACACAACACAACACATCCACACGTCAATAAATAAATCAGTAAATATTTAAAATAAGCGGCACGAACCTTGCCAATAATAAAGAGTATACATCATGGAAGCCTTGCGGCCTCGAAAGCTTCGATGCCGTTCTCGAAGGTCACAGTCACGTCGATGACCACGACGCACAGTGGGCTGGATCGAGAAATTTAGTGACATCTTGTTATAACTCTTGAACCATAAGAGATATCGGGATGAAATTTGCACTAAAATTCATTTAAAAAATAGTGAATTTTAACTGTAAACAAATAAAATTTTTTCTATTTTGTTAAACAATAATTGTTAATTAATTTTCATTGAATTTTTGTATTAAAATATAATTGTTTAAGTATAATCTTCCAAACTATTTTTTACTTACTAAATATGTATTTTATATTTACATTTCATACATGTAATGTTTTATAGAATACGTGAAATATAAATTCAAGAAATCTTTTTATAATCAACGCATACAAAATGTACTGAGGAGGTAAAAACGTCTCACAAGCGTGTCAAAAGATATTTTTTATAATAATTTATAATAATTATAAATAATTTTTCACATTAATTGTTTTAAAATCATGTCTATTCTATATATTACGACCTTTGTAATTTCGTATTATTTCATGTATGTGTAATGTGTTTATAAAAGATAAAAATATCAACAAAAAGATAACAAATATAAAAGATAAGCCAATTATCTTACCAAAACGTTTTTAAATTGATGGTAACTGGTAAACTTTTGGTCAATTTGTTTAATAATAATAATAATAATTCGAGGACCTAACGGCACCTAATCGGATAAGTCAGATCATTTTCATTGGACCTTCCTCTACATATCCCCACAAAAATCATATCCGAACCGATCCGATATTGGAAATTATGATTGTTTAAAGTTATCGGGACGTGCCACCTGACGCATAGCAACTCACATATAGTACTTAAATACCATCCAAATATGAATATTTTTGCAATTGCATTGAAAGTTCGTACCTACCTAAAACAAGTATGTAATTTTTAACAATTAATTAAATAAAAAAAAAATTATTGTTAAAAATATAATGAACGGTAATAATATAACTAGACTAAGAGTTTCTTAGTTTTTCTTAGTGAGTATCACTAATAAAAAAAACAAGAAAAAAGAAATTTAAAAAAATAAATAAAAATATGTCTTTATTTGTATTTGTTCTTGAATTTTTCCTATTATTTCTGCTCCTAAATTTCTTAAAATCTTTGTGCCGAGTTTCTTGTGCTTCTTCGCTAAGTTGGCCAATTGGTACTAAGGCATATTTTACAATATCTGCACTATGCATGAGCATAGTATCGTCTTTGTTATAACAAATGCTTAAACGTCATTGTACTTACCAAATTTCCAAATTTATATATTTATGTGTATTTATGTATTATGTATATTAATATCACAAATGTGTCAATACTTGATAAACTTAATAACGCTTAAATACACTTAATAAACTTAATAATACTTAAATACACTTAATAAACTATACATATACTTATTTAAGAAACTCTTAGTCTAGTTATATTATTACCGTTCATTATATTTTTAACAATAATTTTTTTTTTATTTAATTAATTGTTAAAAATTACATACTTGTTTTAGGTAGGTACGAACTTTCAATGCAATTGCAAAAATATTCATATTTGGATGGTATTTAAGTACTATATGTGAGTTGCTATGCGTCAGGTGGCACGTCCCGATAACTTTAAACAATCATAATTTCCAATATCGGATCGGTTCGGATATGATTTTTGTGGGGATATGTAGAGGAAGGTCCAATGAAAATGATCTGACTTATCCGATTAGGTGCCGTTAGGTTCCCTAAGAGATACACCTTGCAAATTCTAAGAAAGTATATAGATTTTATTCATTTCATTAAATATTAATTGTTAATAGATTGCGAGCAACCATCCTCAACTAACAGCGTTAATTGTTACCGCAAAGGACTGTTTTTCATTTACACAAAAGACCCAGAAGAAATATTAAATAGGGTAATCAGGACACCTCGATGAAAAGAAGCAATTTTTCGCTGAAAAATACTGCATCCCAAATGTCTATCTTTGTCAATTTATATTAACTACAGTTTTCGTGAACGAACATTAATATTTTCCGCTTCGATGTTGATGGACATTTAGGAAGCAATACGAATTTATTAGAAATCGATATGAGAAAGTCGACTCTTTCGTGAAATGTCACTAAATTTCTCGATCCAGCCCACTGTGCGACGCTCTTCGAGGGCTCATGCCTGACAACGATGTCAGGTCTGAGCGCCTCTAGATCGCCGGTGAGGCCCTCGACCCTTTGGTTGACCCTTAACTTCCCCGGCAGTCGGCAGGCTCGCAAAATCCGCGAGACGACGGCGTCGTGGCGCAGTTGCCAGGCAGCCGAGTGGGGCCGGCAGTGACATAGCACATGGGGCAGGGTCTCCAGGGCCTCCCCGCATCGCCGGCAACGCTTGTCACCCTCGTCCAAATGTCTCGCCCCATTAAGGGGTAAGACGTCAACGTAGTTAGCACGAGCAAATAATATATAGGGCAAATAATAAAATAAGCAAATAAGCAGGAGCCGAAATAAATAAGCCGAAACCCCACAACAATTATGTGATAATTGAAACAATTAAATATATTCTAAATTGAATAACAATAATACTGATTTACAATAAAGAGTGGCGAAGTCACCAGATCTTACAATATTGCTACAAAAGGTAAATGTCTCTGAAGTGAACAACCGAATCTTGACTGTTGAACGTGCTATAGGGTCCCCGAAAATGCGCTTTAGGGCACTTTTGGATTGTTTGTCATTAACAGACGCCAAAAAAATTCCAGAATTCACTTTAGCATGCTGTGTATTACACAATATTTGCCTGCTTCAAAATGATGAAATGCCCGCAGGTATACAGTTCAGATTTGACGAGGAAGCTAGCCTTGTACACAGTAGTGCAGTAGAATTGGGAAAAGAGAAACGAATAACAATTATGAATGCTCTACAAATGAGAAGAAGTCATTAAAAGAAACCGTGTTAAAATTAATACTTTGTCCATTTTCAGTTAAATTCTGTATTTACTTGAATTGTAATTATAACTGAATTGAATTGTAATTATCTGAATTTTGATAAAGAATGATATTAAATTAAAAAATCACATTTTAAAAGCCTATTTATTTACATTTACCAACCACTAATATGTAGTAGATAATATATAAGAATGCATAAAACGATAAAAAGTAGGGAAAGGAAAAAAGAAGAAAAATAAGGTGAAGTAATATATACACAATAGAGAATAAGTTGTACGCTATATTTTATTTTTTATTTGCTATTGTTTGTAATACTGCTAATAAAGACTTTTGAATTTCAATGTTTTCCTTATGCATCCTTTCTCGTTCCAGTTTTCTTTCTTGGCGTCTGGCTTCTTTCCTTTCCTCCGCTGCCCTCCTTTCTTCTTCTCTTTGTATTTTTCTTATTTCTCTTTCATGCTTTAGGTCGGCTATATGGCTTCCCAAAATGGTTTCCACCCGTCTTTTTTTTTTAGGCGCACCTGATTACAGGTTTAATATGTATTAACATATTAATATACATGGTGACAATATTTATGATATGCATAACAATGAAAGCAACTTTTACTCTAATCGTCCTTTTTTTATTACTTTGTGAATCTTCCGATTCAACCATGGACGAGGAAGAGCTGGAAGCTGCTGGTGTTAGAGGTGTTGCAGACAATGCTGGCCCTTCGCTGCATGCTTCAGCTGGAGGCTGCATGTAGGCCCTATCGCCAATAAGTGAATCTATGGCCTACAACCACAAAATAAATTTTATAAATCTATACATAATAGATAGTATCGTATTTACATTTTTAAGTATTATACATATAAACATATACTTACAGAATAAAAGACCCAACTGCTGTACGAGTTGCCGCTTTTTTTATTTTGGTCTTTGATATTTTTGTACGTTCGACGCAGACCGGAAAATTTTGTCGAACATTGCAGCCCACTCACAGCATAATTAGATTGCTACAGTTGGGCTGCAATCTCCTTCCAAATTACATTATGACCCTTTAAGCCGTTTTTGAATTCGGCTTCCTTTTCCCTATACATACAATTCAATTAGGAGCAGTACTGTCCCATCAGGCCACGTGAATGACTTTATGTTGGGGTGTTCAATTACCTCACATAATTCCTCACGTAATTCAGGAACGTTATCTGACAAAACAGACAAAACAAGTAATAATGACCGTTACAGAAAAAAATAAGTAATGAAAACGGTAACTGCGTTAATTCACAATTTACCTTGTATAGCAGTAGCAGCAGCAGCGGCGGCGGCAGCCTCTTTGTGCTCTCTCACCAATCTTATTGTTCGTAAAAACTGTGGATCTGTTAAATTATCGTTCGTTACTTTTGAGGTTATAATCACATGTTATGTAAAAAATATATTGATTGTATGTATTTATACCGTTAGTAGCCCTCGCTGCACTTTCTCTGTCAACCAATAAAGTTAACAACTGGTTCGAGTCTAATAATACTGGAAATTCAACTTTTTCCATTTTCGTACACATGCTCGCTTGACAGAAACTTGTTGATACCTCCTCGTGCACGTGTTGCTGCATCAGCTTCGCATCAAACGCTTCACCTCAGAGCTGTGGTAGCTGATGCGATGTTAATGCGCGAGAAGTGGGGATCTAGGGAATTCTGAGCGTTCTGATGCGCGCATTGAATGCAACGGAACGCTTCTCTATGCGATTCATGCGCTTGAAGCGTGAAACGGAACAGACCCTATATTAGACTGCTGAAGTTATCCGTCAGGACATACATCA
The DNA here is from genome assembly GCF_051020765.1 of Lasioglossum baleicum. Taxonomy (NCBI): domain Eukaryota; kingdom Metazoa; phylum Arthropoda; class Insecta; order Hymenoptera; family Halictidae; genus Lasioglossum; species Lasioglossum baleicum. The sequence goes on along the minus strand of NC_134929.1, from coordinate 4,122,765 downwards.
ATGATTAAGGGGGAACTATACCCTCGATTTGTAACTAGAAAATAACTATTTATCAATGTTATAAACCTCTGTGCAAAAAAAAAGGTTTGGTAACATTGATAAACACGCAACTGCCTAATGAACACGAGATGGAGTTGCTTGCTATTTCCAAATTCTATTCAGCTCGTCGCGAATGCCGTTACACAGGGCAGCTCGCACTAATATTAGTGCCACCGATGAGAATATCTACCTCGTCTGTATCAGTTTTGCTATGATTCCACATTGACAGCAGTGCAGCAGTGAAATGTTGCACAATATCGCAGCACTGATTGACAGTCCTCCTGACTAGGTGCCATCTCGTCCAAACGAACTGAACTAAAATTGGCTCTAGACTGGCTCTGCATCAGAGAGGACCTCTGTCTTCATGGGGAAATCTATGCTAATGTGAATGAAATCACGCGCCTGGATTTTTTGACCTTATACGAGCATATTTTGAGCTGTACAAAGGTTCATTTGATAGAGGAAGGTTCATTACAAGGCGCTCTTCTCGTCATATCAGTCAAAAAAGTCTCTTTGAGACAGAAAAATACATTGAAATCTGCGGTTATTTTTCTAGATTTGTTCTCTACTTTGGGCACTCATATTATTAGATATAAACATAATCTCGTTAAATCATGAGAAGAGCACCCTGTATTTAACCTTCCTCTACAGAATGAGTCCTCACCCAGCCCAAAATATGCTCAAATAACGACAAAAAATCCCTTCCCGTAAACCCATGTTTCGACCCAAAATCTAGTAAGATTCTAGTTATTTTCTAGTTACAATCCGAGGGTATAGTTCCCCCACCCTCGGATTGTAACTAGAAACAGAGAGGATATGAGAGTGCTCACGCCCGGGTTTTCGTTGCCACCGGTTTAGTGCTGCCCCCTCTAAAAACCTTAGCCTGGATCAGCTCCTACACCCACGGTAGAGCGGATTTCCCCCTCCCACTGTAAGCCTGGATCAGCACCTAAACCCACGGTAGAGCGGACGTTTAGCCTGGATCAGCACCTAAACCCACGGTAGAGCGGATTTCCCCCTCCCGCGCCAGAGAAGATCAGATCTCACATCATTTTTATGAAAGAGAATATACAACTTGGAGAAAAGTTCCCGAGAGTTAGACTTATATTTTGCGTAGTTTTCTGCAAAACTGGACATGAAAATATAAATTAATTTAATATTCAGCATAGGATAGATTATATATTATACTCTAGCCATATGACACAATTCAAAACGTTTAATCAATTTGATTGCTATTAATTACGCTAATCGTGAGTGTATCCAGATAGCACACGAGGTTTTTTAGACGTCGTTTTTGCGTCTATTTTAGGTCTGAACGTCATACGTCCCAAAAGGACGTCTTTTGGAGCAGAGTTGGGCAAAATATGTAATTATAGATACAAACGGATCACGAATAATAGATACAAAATTTGTAATTAGTTACACGAGGATTTAGATACAAAAGTATTATGTATTCAAAATTTAATTAGATACTTTTCTATTTGCAGCAGAAGGATTCGAAGGGTTGGATACATTTGTAAATATATAGTATCTGTATCTAATTCAAAGATCCTTTCGGATCCTTCAAGATCCTTTTGGCCAGCTCGAGGCTTGAATGAACACGTTCCGAGGCCCGAGGGTCGGACCCCGAGGCCTGAGCCCAGAATACAATATTAGTAATGCAATAAACACGGGGGTAACCCGACGGCCAGCCAGGTATATCGGCGTGAAACCGCTAAAAATGCAATTGCTAAATTTGGTTACTTCACATAATTCTTTCACGGAGTGATACTAGGAGGGTCCGGGGCGTTCTTCCGATTAGAACAAGACTAAAGACTAAACTCGATAGAATTCGAGCTGCGTCTAGTGGTTGTAATCAGTTGTAATCATGAACGTATTCGCGAAAGCATCAAGATCGTTTTGCTTATCTTCTGCTAGGGCAAAGATTCTTTCGCATACTGTTAGTCGGCTCGAGGCTTGAATGAACACGTTCCGGGGCCTCAGCCCAGAACACAATAGTAATGCAATAAACACGGGTAACTCGACGGCCAGCCAGGTAGCTGACGTAGCTCGGCATGAAACCGCTGACAAGTGAATGCTGAACTTGTTTATTGTTATTGGCATTGTTATTGTTCGTGGGGTTCTTCCGATTAAGAAAAGACTAAACTCGATAGAATTCGGACTGTGTCTAGTAGTTTTACTCGTGAAAGTATCCTCGAAATTTGTATTCAAATACAATTTTTGCCCATCATCTGTGCTAGGGCAACGAAGCGACGCGACGAGGGCCTCGGGCGCCTTGACCAAGTGGTGCAATAAACACGGCCGAGCAACCCGACGGCCGACGCGACGGCCAGCCAGGTAGCTCGGCATGAAACCGCTGACAAGTGAATGCTGAACTTGTTTATTTTTCGTGATGCACTCACGAAAGTGACACGAACCAACTCGTGGGGTTCTTCCGATTAAGAAAAGACTAAACTCGGTAGAATTCGGACTGTGTCTAGTGATTTTACTCGTGAAAGTATTCTCGGTATTCAAATACAATTTTTGCCCATCTCTGCTGGCTAGGGCGATGATGTGACGAGGGCCTCGGGAGCCTTAGCCAAGTGGTGCAATAAACACGGCTGGGCAACCCGACGGCCGACGGCCAGCCAGGTATATCGGCATGAAACCATGCACTAACAAGTGAATTGCAGACCTTATTTATTCTTCATATTTCTTTCATGTAAGTGACGCGGTTGCTTCGTCGCGATATTCCGATTAAAAAAAGGCATGTGCATAGTGGTTTTATTCGTAAAATTATTCGTGGATGTATTCGAAGTCGTAGAATGAAAATTGCAATTTTCCATGACATTCGCGGCCTTTTTACCACTTTTAATCGTTTATAACTCAAATCAACGAGATAATAATACGAGCTTACCAAACACATCTCTTAAACTTTCGTTATTGGCCGAGCTAAAGAAGTTGTAAAAATCAATTTTCACTATTTTTTTTCGCAATTCCAATTTCCAACATATTTTTTACTCAATTTTCAACATATTTTTTAGACATCATTTACTAAACCATTTCTTATTCTAGCCTTACAGAGAAATTAACAAGTCGTTTGCTCCATTCATAAAAAAGTTATTCTGATTTAAAATGTGTGTGTTAAGTACGCAGACTGCGGATCTTTATGCAAAATAAATTCTATAAATAATATTTAGAAGCCAAGTAACAATTTGTATTCCTCATTAATACTTTTTATATGTTAAAAATAGTGTATCGGCACTTAAACTCATTTAATCTTTTTTTTATTGTGATTTTAATTGTAATTCCAATTTTAATTTTTATTGTGTTTATTGTGATTTTAATTGTAATTCCAATTTTAATTTTTATTGTGTTTATTGTGATTTTAATTGCAATTGTTATTTTTATTACTCTTTATGTCAATTCTATACACTTTTTATGTCAAGTCCACAGGCGATCCTCTAATAAAGCTACTTATTAATATTAAATTTATTAGAATTATGTATTACCGCATCGAATTTTAGCAATTTCTAATACATGGTTATATCGCACGAAGCATCGGTTGAAGCTAGTTCTGATTTATGCCACAGGCTAGTAAAGGTTCTGTTTCATGCTAAAACATGCTGCTGCATGGTATGGTCACCGACGAGATATAGGAATAGACCTGACACCCAATGCATTTTGGTGTCCGTCGGTATCGGTGCGCTAACGCCCCATTTCCGTCGGTATCGGTGTGCTAACGCCCCGTTACCATTCAGTGTCAACACCCAATGTTACCGATAAAACACAATTTTGGAGCATTTATTAGCACGAATAAAAAATTTTATACTCCATTCGCATTACGTGTATTTAATATGATTCTTAAATTGAAAAACTTTTTTTTTTACGCCTTCCTAATGTGTTCGTTTTTAAAGTTTTCTTATTACATTTCGATATACAAAATTTTGTGAACAAAAATTTAAAGACACTCTAAAAAAGACGATAACTGTTTCAATATTGTACTATACGATTTGAAATTTTTTGTGAAAGCTAGAGCAATTGGTTTACTATAGGCTGTGAAAAGAAATTTTTTTCAGAAATTGCAATGGATCGAAATTAACGTAAGGAGATTTCTTTTTCTTATTAGCGTATGCTTTACGGCGAACGGGCAGAAGAGAGCCTCTTTGCGATTGCACTCATCCGATGATTTTCGGATGTATTGAAAACTCATAATCGGACAACGTTGCGTACTTTAGACTTGACAACGCTGTAGACATATCGTTCGCAGATATTTTTGCTACGAAAAAGGTCATTCATTGGGTTTTATTATATTATTGTGCAAACCATAGGCCCTCCTGGTTACATTTGCTACGGGCCCCGCGCTGGATTAATCCGGCACTGGTTGTAGAAGTTTTACCAGTCGAACCCGATTCGTATTGGTTCTAGTTTTCGAATTCACCGTTCTTAAAGCGTAGAGGACGCTAAAATCAGTGGCATTTTAAGGTGTCGGTACTTCAGATTCCTATGGACAACAAGTCCCATAAGGTGTCAGGTCTATTCCTATATCTCGTCTGTGGTATGGTCGCTGTTTCGTGGAAAAAACGGGCTCTACCGTCGGTCTAGGAGCTGTTCCGTGCTAAGCGTGAGCGTGCCAGAAAGTGGTGGCAACTCACAAGGGGAGTCCAGGGTAGTCGGAATCCGGATTTTCCTGAAACTTGCAGTATTTGAAGATGACATATCCAAGTGTAATTTAGCAAAGCAGTAGCGCGCGCTTCTCAAGATTTCCCAAGAAAATGGCATTTGAAAATTCGGTTTAAGCGTTCATAAGGAGTTCGCGTTAAGCTTGTAACGGTCGTCGATTCCGGCGGTAATCGAAATCTTTGCGGTGCTGACCCCTCAGTGTTTGGACAGCTCGTCGGACCAAGGTTCGTTAGTTGACGAGGGGAATCGGCCGGTGCGGGAAGACGAGGTGCGAAGGTTCGGAAAGAATTCGGAAACAACAGTTACGTTAAATGACGTACTATATTTAAAGACCGTAAACGAGTATACATTTATGAACAATGCTGCTGCTTAGGCGCGACGGAGGTGCACGGTTGCAGCGTGTATGCGCGAATCGGGGCGGTGCACGGCGTGCATCGGGATCGCGACAAAATAGTTGGGACGGTGAACGATTGTTAGCGGCGCGAATTCCGGCGGTTCGGCGGAGCGGAACGGTTTATCGGAGTTCGGTGGCTTCGGCGGTACCGGCGGGGAGTTCGGTGGGTCGGCGGAACCGGCGGTGGTTGTCGACGATTTCGAGGTTTTGGTGTAATCGGTGAGCGTCTCGGTGGTGCGGCGGAACGGAGGGTGTATCAGTGGAGTCTTCGGCGGCTCGGCGAAGTGAAGGTCGGTGCGGAGAGTTCGACGGCTCGGCGAACGGGTTTCGGGGTGGAGGTCTCGACGGCTCGACGAGACGGACTTTGGTGTGGAGGTTTCGACGGCTCGGCGAAACGGGTTTTGGTGTGGAGGTTTCGACGGCTCGGCGAAACGGGTTTTGGTGTGGATGTTTCGACGGCTCGGCGAAACGGATTTCGGTGTGGATACTCACCCTGGATAGGAGATGTGTCGGTTTCCTGGTGATCGCTGTGACGGCTCGTCTCAGGCAGGAGTACAGGACTGGAGTCTACAATACTTCTAGACGGAATGCGGTAATTTGTCTTCTTTGCCTCGGTTTATATATCATTAACATTGTGGTGAGGGTTGGTGGTGCGGTAGAGGGTTTGTACTGTTTTCGGTACGTTTCGGTCGCGTCCGCCCTTGTTTTGGGGCTGTATTCGAAAAGAACCGTTGGTGACAGGACTGCTCGGTGCAGGTCTGTTACAAGCTATGAACACGAAGCGCAGTGGCTGAGGGCGCTGCGAGAAAGACTGGTAATCAGTAGGTCGCTGGTTCGAGTCTTGCTGCCGACATTTTTTTTAAAAATCTTTTTTCAGTTTTAATCCTAAAATTTATGAAATCTGCCATTAAACAATTATTTTTTAAATAGAAAATGCATGTTTTTTATTTGTGGGTATTGAAAAAAATCGAACATAAAAATAATACAGTGTTATATTTACTTTATTATTGCTCATTCTTTATTAATAAAAAAAATTACGTGTTAGTATGACACGACCCAGAATGATACTCATCGTAAAAGCATGGGAAACAATAATTTTTTCGGCATCTAGCACACACTATAAACGGAGCGTTTGTACAGGAGCACGCCGTTTTCAAGAGTTCTATTGGAAAGCACACTTCATTAACATTCATAAAAATTTCTCTGGTATCGCAGAGTTTCGACGCATACCACGCATACTTTAACATATTTACAAATATAGGGGAAGACAGTTGGTGATGTACAATTGATTGTATTTTTATACAATCCTCCCTGGAATATATCTCGCGGTTTTGCTGAATTAAAAAGGAACAATTTTGTAACCGCTTAATTAAATTTTTCACTTGTCTGTAAAAATATACATCACACGGCTGTACCAGAGGAGTACATTTCGGAGGTATAACCTTGACAGTACACGTTGGCATGCCTTCGTCATCTTGAAAAATTTCATCGTACATCACCGGATTTGTCTGTCCTCCCCAAGAATCTATCAATAGAAGGAACTTCTCTTGTGTCACATACGGCTTTAAACAGTCATTTAAAAACATTTTATACAACGCAGTTGTCAATTTTCCCGTCTTCGAACACGTTACAACAACATTTTTATATTTGTCCGAATATTGTTGCACTAACTGCTGAACCCTCGGTCCTTTGCCGGATGTCTCTTGCAGGCACACGAAAACGGCAGGTAACAGTTTCCCCGTCAAGGTGAGAGCGTACTGTGCAGCATAGGAATGCGTCACCTTATTCATGCACTTCTTTTGGACGGTAATTACTTTTGATCCTCGGTGGGCGAGCGTACGGTTGAATGTAGATTGGTACTGACAGCCGGTTTGGTCCGTGTTGATAATGAAGTCCGAATTGAATGTAGGTATCAGGGCGCGAGCTTGCGCACGGAAATTTTCTGCTGAAGCCCATGTTCCCTCCATTGATGCGCTTTCGCTTTCTGAAACATATTTCGTTATTTTGCGTTGCCGTATTCCATGTTTCTGTTTAAATGTATTCACCCACGAAACACTTGCTTTAAATTGAAAATCCTGAAACTGGCTCGCAGCAGCTAGAGCCCACTCCTGCAAGTTTCGGGTAGTCACCTGCTGACTATTGTTTCTACATTCCTCAAAGCGGTCATTTGTCCATGAATCGATCAATGCATATTTGTCGATTGATGTTCCACCACTTCTAATATGCTCTTCCCACTTTGGAAGTTCCTCCATTCGTTTCAAGCGGGAGCACCCTTTCTTCTGCAAGTTCTTCAATGTCCAACCAGGATGTGATTTTGCAATATTCACCACTTTAATTTTGTAGTCCAGTGGAATATACTCTTTTTATGTTGTCTTCGTCTTCGGCTCATAATCTTCCGGTGAACTGGATCCTTCAACTCCTGTGTACGTGTTCTCGTCGTCAGTTTCATCCTGCATAAGAAGCTCTTCACATTCGACGAGTTTCTTTTCGGATAACATGTCCACCGTGCGACCTTAAATTTCTTCTCCTATGGCAATGGCCTCCTCATTAATGGTTGCTGATCCTTCTGGTGCAATCAGGTCTTGTCGAGCAAGGAGATCTTCAAAATACACCACAGCATCCTTTAGCTGCACCTTCGCAATATCATTGCGTACATTATCATCAGGACACACAGATTCTTCTGCTGTCGAAGGGCCTTGCACGTCCACAAATTCCACATCCGACATGTCTGGAAACTTATTTCGTCTAACAAAACTGATACTTTAAAAAATCGTAATGGAGCAGCGTGACGTTCTCTGTTGCACTTCTGATCAAGTCTGGTTGTTGGTACATTTGGTCGGTCTTATATACGAACGCTTGCACAATGATTTTCGGAGTTTTTTATTACTTCGGTACCGGGCAGTACGGTTTTCTCCGATCGGGGTAGCGAAAATAACAGTCAAGTAATATATAACTGCTTTTCATATTTGGGATGGAGGACCGCTGACTCGGACCAGGAAGAAGACGTATTCGCCATTTGGCTGTAATAAAACCAAGCGCGACGTCTGTTTTTGGGATTTACCTGGGTTGACCTCGCGCCTCACCTAGGTAAGAGTCTACCCCGTCCCTTCAACAGTTACTACCATCCTTATGCTGGTACCCCTTGCTTAATTGCTTTGTGCAAACACGAAAGAAGATTTATCCAGGCAGACTCGGTTTATCCACGTAAAGGACAACCGGAAAACCCAACACTGCCGAGAGAGGTATAAATAGAAAATAATATTCTATTTGAAAAATAAAAATAATTATTCAATCTCTGCGATACCAGAGAAATTTTTATGAATGTTAATGAAGTGTGCTTTCCAATAGAACTCTTGAAAACGGCGTGGTCCTGTACAAACGCTCCGTTTATAGTGTGTGCTAGATGCCGAAAAAATTATTGTTTCCCATGCTTTTACGATGAGTATCATTCTGGGTCGTGTCATACTAACACGTAATTTTTTTTATTAATAAAGAATGAGCAATAATAAAGTAAATATAACACTGTATTATATTTATGTTCGATTTTTTTCAATACCCACAAATAAAAAACATGCATTTTCTATTTAAAAAATAATTGTTTAATGGCAGATTTCATAAAGGGCATAGCCGGATAAGATAGTCAAAAATGCCCTTGAGCCGAATTTTATCGACGATGTGCCATTCGATAGAGCACCAAGAAAAAACATACTGTGCAAAATTTCAACCCTGTATCTCGATCGGGAGGGTAGTTATGGGGTAAAAACGAAAAATCAGTTTTTGGCCTATTTTCCCTAGTTAATGACGCTTAAAAATTCTGAAAAAAATCTGACACATGTCAAAAACCCAAATACATACTTTGCAATTGGTTTCAGATTTTTAAAATGGAAATCCTGCTTGTAAAAAATCAAAAACCTCAAAAAAATCGAAAAAATGCAGATTTCACATGGAAGTTTTAGAGTGACAATATTTATATTTTTACAGTAGCAGTATATTGTTATAAGTATTGTTCATGAATTTTTTAAGATTTTTCGGTTTGGTGCGCCGTTGTTAAAAAAAATAAAAACCGATTTTCTCGACGTTTTTTCCGCGAAGAACTAAGCTAACCTTAAAATTGTTACGTTCTATTTATTCTGTAAGTCTATCTGGCTCTGATAAACCTTGAGCATTCTACAGAAGTAATTAAAAAATGAAATCAACTTAATTAATATTTCTACAGTATGAACATTACATCTAGAAATATCACTCACGTTTCCAACAGTTCAGTTGGCTCAGTGCGTTAGGCATTCGATTGTGGACCGGCCCATACTAGGTTCGCGCCCGTCGTAGGTCTATTTTTTTTATTTCATCAATTCTCTTCCTTTTTTATTTCTAACTTCACACTAGTCAAGGATATTTTTGTAGAATTCTTTTAAAAGCAATATTGAAATATTTAAAAAGTATTTTAAGGTAAAATACACCAAATACAGTAGTTGTGTCTAACAGAGTCGTAAGGCGAGTAAAGAAAAGAAAAGGTAAACGTATAAAGGTAAACAAAGGTAAAAATTAATGAAACATCAAAAGTTTGTCATTCTAAATATGCTTTTATAGATTCGTTAGTTTACTTTGACAAGTATCGGAACATCTGCTTTCACTGTGAAATATTTCATTAGCAACCCTGAGTGGTATATACACAACAATTGCTGTTCTGCATAAGAGACGAGGTTCCAAATTGAATGCCTCAAAAGAAGTTGTGGTGTACGCGCTTTATGAGTATGTACAGCGTGTACAATGGCGCGCCCTACCGGCGCGTCGGTGATCGGTAGCAATGCGACAATGCGATCACTCTCTCCGTGGCCCTGTCCCGGACACATCTGTTATATGTACATCGTGAATAAAGCCTTATAGGTTAAGAGTGTCTCGGTGTTACCGTTTACATACCCGCGGCCTTATAAAACACAGCACTGGCGACGAGGATTCGGAAGGATTCCGCTGGTACCCAGCGACGAAAGTGTGATAGTGGAAAGTGGATAGTCGATTCGTTGTTCCGTCCGAAGGACGAGCAGCAAGAGCAAAGAGCCACGCGACTCGAAAAGTAGTGCGCGAACGGGAGAGTCATCATACGCACACACGTGTTGTGCTGCGAACACGAGACGCAATTAGTGCGCGATTGTGCACAAAGTGACTTAGGTGTGAAAGTAGCGGACGCTGATGTCCGACTCGGACCAAAGTCACGAGAGCGACGACTCCAAAAGTCAGTTGACACTTAGCAAAGCGCAGCAACTACGAAAGGACGATATTATCGCCGAGCTAAAAAAAAGGGGTGTCGAAGTAGATGAAGATACGTACCGCGACATATTGCGTAAGCAACTGGTCGATCTAGTGCGAGCAGAGATCGAGAGTCAGAAAAGACCCGAGCAGCCTTGTACAAGAGACGAAAACAACGAGGGGCCTGGAAGGTCGAACGAGCAGTTCGACGTACACAAAATTAAAATCAGTCGTACAGAGAATACCAGCAAGGTAAACACAAGCAACGTGAGCAGTGACGAAAGCGAAATGGCGGAGAATACGAAGCTATTATTCCATTTGAAAACGGACGACTGGGAGGCATTTATAGAAAGATTAGAGCTCTACCTTGTCGTAAAGAAAATCGAAGATGATAAAATGCAAGCGGCCACGCTACTGACGCATTTCGATGAGGAGGCGTACATACTCATTCGAAGTTTATGTGCGCCCGACAAACCAGCTACAAAAAAGTTCACTGACTTAGTAAGGTTAATGTCAGAACACCTCAACCCTAAGCCGTCGGAAGTAATGGAGAGATGCACGTTCAACAGTGCTAGGCAAGGGACGAACGAATCAGTCGCCGACTTTGCAACGCGACTACGGAAATTATCATTGCATTGCAAGTATACAGACTTGAACACAGCCCTGCGGGACCAGTTAGTGTGTGGTATACACGACGAGTCGACGAGGGTCGAGTTATTCAAATTGACTAACCTCACCTTCGACAAGGCACTCAAAGAAGCAACGGCTCGAGAGAGCGCAATGAAAAATGCTGCAGGAGCAGTGAGGACGTTAGCCAGCAGAAATCAAAAAGAGGAAGTCTTTGCCATGAGTCATACAGAGAGAGAAAAAGTTGAGAAAGGGCAACTTTCGGGCCAATACAAAAAACCCGACAATCCGAGGCGAGTAAACCTGGGCGGATCATACGCAAGCACGAGCACCGAGCGAAGCTGTTTCTGCTGTGGCAAACCAGGCCACATCGCCAGGATATGCAGACACCGAGGAAGTTCATGCAGTTTCTGCCACCAAAGGGGGCACTTGGAGAGCGCCTGTTTAAAAAAGAGGAGAGCCGGCAACAAATTTCTTCAAGAATCAATCGATGAGGCAGAAGGCAGTAGCGGTTCAACGGACAGCCACGTCTACGATTTTTTCTCGCTGCGTGCGGAAGAGTGTAAAACAGTTTGTAATGTGGTGAATAATATTAAAGCGGATCCGATGTATATCAATGTTAAACTGAATGGTAAAACAGTTTCGATGGAAGTAGACTCAGGTACGTACTATGCAGTAATGTCAGAAGACTTTAAAAACGAACATTTAAGAAATTGGAAAATCGATAAGTGTAGTACAAACTTATACGGTTACGAACAAAACGCGATGACGCCAATTGGCCAATTAAAGAATTTAAAAGTAAATTTAAATAATCAGATAAAAATGTTAAGTTGTTTATTGCTGAAAGGGAATGGCCCGCCACTGATCGGTAGACAGTGGCTGGCAGAGTTCGGCTTGTGGCCTAACATGTCAGACATTGCTGCATTAAGCGACAATAGTAATAAAATGTTAAATTTGAACGTGAACTACGTGAGAGAAATCCTCCTATCGGAATTTAATGTATTGTTCGGAAGTACGCCCGGGCGGTACAATAAACGTGAAATTAAGTTACACGTGAAGGAAAATACAAAACCGATCGCGCTTAGGGCAAGGCACGTTCCGTACGCGCTTAAAATTAAAGTAGAAAACGAGATAGAGAGATTAACAAAATTGGGTCATTTAAAAAAAGTGGAAACGAGCGAGTGGGCCACGCCGATAGTCCCTGTGTTAAAAAGCAATGGCGAAGTAAGAAGTTGCGGTGATTTTAAAGTAACCGTAAATCCAAACTTGCACGTGACCAAACGACCGTTTCCGCGCATTGACGATATTTTTCACGTATTACAAAAGGGTTCGTTTTTCTCGCAACTTGACCTACCACATGCTTACATGCAGATCCCGGTTGATGAAAAATCTCAAGAATTATTAACGATTACGACTCATGTGGGCTTATTCCGGTATACAAAAATGACAGAGGGCACGGCGCCTGCCCCGAGCGAATTCCAGCAAATAATGGATGAGTGTTTGCAGGATATTCCAAATGCCATCGCGTATCTAGACAATATTTTTGTAACCGGTCACACGAATAAAGAGCATCTGGAAAATTTACAGAAAGTGTGTAAACGATTGGAGGAGTGCGGGTTAAGATTAAATGAAAAAAAATGTGATTTTATGAAAGAGCGTATTGAAGTCTTAGGTTACGTTATCGACGCGACCGGCCTACATAAGTCAAGATCAAAGGTAAAAGCGATGGTTGAGGCACCAAGACCGACAAACAGCAAACAGCTCGCCTCTTTCCTTGGATTAATTAATTTTTACGCGAGATTTTTGGCAGATAGATCCGAAAAATTGAAGCCTCTATTTGACGGCGCGCACAAGAAAAATTTTGAATGGACCAAGGAATGTGAGGAAGCTTTTCGCTGGGTAAAGAATGAGTTGATTTCTCATAGGATACTGGCCCATTACGACCAAAACGAGGAATTGATTCTGGCATGTGATGCGTCAATGTACGGACTTTCGGCGATATTATCGCATAGATATAAAGACGGCACGGAAAAGCCGATTGCGTATGCGTCAAAGAAAATTCCGGAAAAGGAAATGAACAGGGCGATTATAGACAAAGAAGCTAGCGCAATTGTATTCGGGTTAGTAAAGTTCTACGATTTTGTTTTCGGCCGAGAAATAATCTTACGCACGGATCATAAACCGTTAGAGCACATTTTTGGTCCAAAGAAAGGTATACCGATTACAGCCGCGAGCCGCTTGCAGAGGTGGGCATATTTTCTGTCGGGCTTCCAATATAAAATCGAGTACATCAAATCAGAACGTAATGGGAATTGCGATGCGTTATCGCGTTTACCTGTTGATGACGATACAGACGTTTTCGGCGCGGATTTTACGCCGGTCTATTATGTGAATGAAAAAATGAGCGTCATAGGTTGGCAAAAAGTAGTCCTTGAAACTAAACGCGATAAAGTTTTAAGCAGAATCATGAAATTTTGTACGATAGGGTGGCCGAGTAATCACAAAGAGTTATCGGACGAGGAGCAAAAATATTTGTCTAAAAAGAACGAAATCGAAATAGAAGAGAATTGTTTGTTTTGGGGATGTAGGATAATCATCCCAGAATCATTACGTGCGCAACTATTAATCGACTTTCATGCGTCGCACCTAGGGATGGTGAAGATCAAAGCCTTGGCACGATCGTACGTGTGGTGGCCGAATATTGATCGGGACATAGAAAACACAGTAAAATCATGTAAAATTTGCATTGCAGAACAAAAAGCACCACCACACGCACCATTGACGCCATGGCCTTGGCCAGAAAAGGCATGGGATAGGATACACGCAGATTTTTTAGGGCCGTTGTACGGGGATATGTATCTGGTAGTAGTGGACGCCCATTCGAAGTGGCCAGAGGTTATCAACTTCCGAGACAATACTAAAGCATACAGAGTCATTGAAGTGTTCGATAAATTATTTGCTCAATACGGACTACCAAAACTTATTGTCACGGACAACGGTCCGCAGTTTAGAAGCGATGAGTTGGAGCAATATTTGAAAAGCAATGGTGTCGGGCACAGTTTCTCCCCGCCCTATCACCCGGCGACAAACGGGGCAGCCGAAAATTTTGTCGGCACATTTAAAGACAAGGTTATAAAAATTGTAAAAGGGGGGGAAAGGGTACATGAAGCCATCAATAAATTTATGTTCGACTACCGTAGCGCGCCACACTGCACGACCGGAAAATCGCCAGCGTGGTTGTTCTATAAGCGAGAGCTTAGAACACGCTTTGACTTGTTGAGACCAAATGTCCGGAATAAAGTACACGAGAAGCAGCAGTCACAGATTGAGAATAGTCCGCATTCGCGCAATGTGCAACTAAGCGTAGGTGACGTAGTCATGGTTGATCACTACGGTATTTCCGGCGAAAAGCGTATCCCGGCCGAAATTGTTAAAGAGTTGTCACCGTCAACCTTTAGATTGAAAACTGAATCGGGTACTGTTACGAAGCGTCATACCGACCAGATTGTTAAGCCGGTACGTCACTCAGCGAGAATAGCGAACCGTCAGCGAAGGGAATAAGATGCATATGGACGCATACTTAAAAAAGAGGGAGGAAATGTGGTGTACGCGCTTTATGAGTATGTACAGCGTGTACAATGGCGCGCCCTACCGGCGCGTCGGTGATCGGTAGCAATGCGACAATGCGATCACTCTCTCCGTGGCCCTGTCCCGGACACATCTGTTATATGTACATCGTGAATAAAGCCTTATAGGTTAAGAGTGTCTCGGTGTTACCGTTTACATACCCGCGGCCTTATAAAACACAGCAGAAGTAAACAACAATAGAGCCATTTCTACAACTTGAATTTCTTTCTTTTCTCTATAACAAAGTATTTAAAACTCGAAGACACATAAATGGAATTACTGCTGAAAATGTCGAGTACTGCCAGAAGTTCCTCCAATTTTCAACATAAATAAATCCTTCAATTCATCGATAAAATAAAATATGCTTTACAGAAAACACGATAAAATGAAACTGAGATAATTAAGATCCGCACAACCAATGTATTATAATTTTTTTGCGAATTTCACCTTGAAATATTTTTTGAATATGTAGATATTGCTTCTAAAAGAAATCCACAAACACACCATTGATTATTATATAGTTAGACATAAAAAAAAAGAATTAATCAAGTAAAAAAAATGTACACCTATGCCGGGAGCGAACCTAGTATAAGCAGATTAACAGTCGAACGCCTAACACGCTGAGCCATTTGAGCTGTTGGAAACGTGATTGATATTTCTAGATGTAATGTTCATACTGTAGAAATATTAATTGAGTTGATTTCATTTTTTAATTACTTCTGTAGAATGCTCAAGATTTATCAGAGCCTGATAGACTTACAGAATAAATAGAACGTAACAATTTTAAGGTTAGCTCAGTTCTTCGCGGAAAAAACGTCGAAAAAATCGGTTTTTATTATTTTTAACAACGGCGCACCAAACCAAAAAATCTGAAAAAATTCATGAACAATACTTATAACAATATACTGCTACTGTAAAAATATAAATGTTGTCACTCTAAAACTTCCATGTGAAATCTGCATTTTTTCGATTTTTTTGAGGTTTTTGATTTTTTACAAGCAGGATTTCCATTTTAAAAATCTGAAACCAATTGCAAAGTATGTATTTGGGTTTTTGACATGTGTCAGATTTTTTTCAGAATTTTTAAGCGTCATTAACTAGGTAAAATAGGCCAAAAACTGATTTTTCGTTTTTACCCCATAACTACCCTCCCGATCGAGATACAGGGTTGAAATTTTGCACAGTATGTTTTTTCTTGGTGCTCTATCGAATGGCACATCGTCGATAAAATTCGGCTCAAGGGCATTTTTGACTACCTTATCCGGCTATGCCCTTTTAGGATTAAAACTGAAAAAAGATTTAAAAAAAAAATGTCGGCAGCAAGACTCGAACCAGCGACCTACTGATTACCAGTCTTTCTCGCAGCGCCCTCGGCCACTGCGCTTCATGTTCATAGCTTAACGCGAACTCCTTATGAACGCGTAAACCGAATTTTCAAATGCCATTTTCTCGGGAAATCTTGAGAAGCGCGCGCTACTGCTTTGCTAAATTACACTTAGATATGTCATCTTCAAATACTGCAAGTTTCAGGAAAATCCGGATTCCGACTACCCTGGACTCCCCTTGTCAGACCCGGACGTGAGCACTCTCTTATCCTCTCTGGTCATAGCAAAACTGAAGCGTTGGGCTGATACATATATATGCCACAGTGAAAGCGAGACGAAGTCAATGTATGCATACGATTGTAGGTTGGTTGGGTCATGGTTGGGTTACCGGTTTCCAAAATGGAAGGCACGGACTATTACCAGGAGAGGCGCAAAAATTTCCGAATAAAAAATTAATTCTCATACCATGATATGTACAAATAATTAGCTTTAATATAAAAAAGTTACAAGAATTTTTTTAATAAATATTAATAATATGTCCTCCTCCACCTCCTCTTCTCATCTGTCCTCCTCCACCTCCTCTCCCCCTTCCCTGTCGGCCCCTCTGCCCGTACAACATTTTTTTATATTTTTTATTAAGCTGTTGCAGCTGGAACACAAAACATGAAAATTATATAATTTTTTATTTACTACTCTTTTTTTTTTATTTGTGGTCGGGCCATTATATACGTACCTTTAATATTTGTAGCTGTCTGATCTCCATAATAGACCTGCTACTGTTGCTATTACTTATTATTGATGTTGGTGATCCCATAACGGCTCTTGTCGACCGATTTGTGGACCGTGATCGTCGGTGATGCCGCGGTGGCGATCGGGACCGTGACGACGGCCGTCGGTGCGACCGCGATCGCCGATGAGACCGCGGTGTCGATCGGGACCGTGACGATGGTCGTCGGTACGACCGCGATCGTTGATGAGACCGCGGTGTCGATCGGAACCGTGTCGACGACCGTCGGTGCGACATCGATGGCGACTTACAATCATAATATTTCCAATTAGATACTGATGAGCGTCCATGCGACCGCGAGCGTCCAATCTCCATGTGTTAGGTTTGGGGTAGAGTGGACACAAACACACCTTACTTTAATAGCGTAGATATGAACAATTACGACGTGTGCCGGAGTGCCAATCTGCGCAGTGGATTAACTAGCACGCAACTGCCGTAGTTACCGTGTACGCTCATACAATTCGCGTAGCGCTATAGTCGTTACTTTTCTCTCTCACTCGTCCGTACGTACAATACATTACAACTCTCCCGCTGTTTTAATTTCGATTCAGTCGCGGAAAGCGTCGCACAATCGGTTAGATCATCTGATCGATGTGTCTCTTTTGGAAATCACCTAACTCGGTTTTTACTACAAAAGTGGACGGCGATGTCTGCTTTACGACTTCGCCTGCCACTCGCTTTTCATCTCTAACGCCATGGGCATCAATCATGACTGCATCGCCAATGGTTACATCGAGTTGCCGGTTTCCTCCTCTTGAGACTATTTGCGCTCGCTGATGCTTTTCTACTGTCTTTAACACACTAGGCTTTAAACGATCAAAACGAGTTCGTAGGTCGCGATTGTACATTAGGTTCGCTGGGCTTCTGCCGGTTGTGCAGTGAGGAAAGTTTCGATAGTCGTATAAAAACATATTTACTGCATTCTCCACATTTTCTCCCCCTTTTACGATTTTACCTACTTTATCTTTAAATGTTTGAATGAAATTTTCCGCTGCGCCGTTCGTTGCTGGGTGGTACGGAGGCGAAAATGTGTGAAAGATTCCATTTCGCTTTAAAAAATTCCTAAATTCGTCGCTACGGAATTGCGGTCCACCATCCGTGACGCAATGTAAAGGGAGTCCGAATCGCGTAAACAAATCTTTAAATTGGTTTATGAGCTTTTCGGCTTTCGTATTGTTTTTACAGTTAAGGATTTCCGGCCACTTACTGTGCGCGTCGACTATTATTAAGTATTTATCTCCATAGAATGGACCTGCGTAATCGCAGTGTATGCGACCCCATACTTTGTTTGGCCACGGCCATGTGGTTAATGGAGTTTTTGGTGGTTTTTTTCGCTCTATCAGGCAAGTTTTACACGCGTTTACAATAGTTTCAATTGCGGCGTCAATGCCTGGCCACCATACGTATGATCGCGCAAACATTTTTATCTTAACAATACCAAAATGTGTCGCATGCAATTCTCATAGTATTATCGGTTGCATGCTCTCTGGAATGCACGCGCGTATCCCCCAAAAAAGACATCCTTTTTCAACTGTTAATTCAAATCGCTTTTTAAAGTACAGTTTCTTTTCACTCGTTAATTCATCGTGATTTGGCCAATTTCCTGTAACATATCGTATAACATCACCGATCGTTTTATCTTTTTTGCTTTCTATCTCTAACGTCTTGCTGTCGAACGCGGTTGTTCCTTTCTCAAAATAGTAAATGTGAGCGCAATCTATCTCATATACATCTGATAAGTCTGTATCGTCTTCAATTGGGAGTCGCGAGAGTGCATCGCAGTTCGCATTTTCATCTGATTTTACATGTTCAACTTTGTATTTAAAACCGGACAAGTAATACGCGTATCTTTGTAGCCTATTGTCTGCTGTCACAGGGATACCTTTTCTAGGTCCGAGGATTAATTGTAGTGGCTTGTTATCTGTACGCAAAGTTATTTCCTTCCCAAAGACATACTGGTAAAACTTTTTGAATCCGAATACAATTGCCATTGCTTCTTTATCAATGATTGATCGTTTTAGTTCTTTACTTGGTATTTTCTTAGACGCGTAAGCTATAGGTTTCTCTGTTCCATCTCTATATTTATGTGATAGAATGGCAGATAATCCGTAATCCGATGCATCACTAGCCAATACAATTTCCTCTTTAGGATCGTAATGCGCTAAAAAATCCGGTGAGATTACTTCATTTTTCACCCAGTTAAACGCTTTTTGACATGAGATACTCCGTTCAAATTTTTCTTTGTTAAGCAAATCGTATAATGGTTTCATTTGAGAAGATCGGTCTTTTAAGAATCTCGCGTAAAAATTTACTAAACCTAGGAATGATGCTAACTCTTTATTATTTTTCGGTTGTGGCGCGTTTACCATCGCATTTATTTTCGACGCAGACTTATGCAAACCATTTTTGTCAATGACAAACCCTAGCACCTCGATCCTGTTTTGCATAAATTTGCATTTCACTAGATTCAATCGTAAGTTACATTCTTGCAATCGCGCACATACTTTTTCCAAATTTTTTGTATGCTCTTCATTTGTGCGTCCGGTCACGTAAATGTTATCTAAGAAAGCGATTGTACAGTCAATTCCGCGTAAACATTCATCCATTTTCCGTTGTACGTCTGCTGGTGCGGGCGAAACACCTTCCGGAATTTTTGTGTACCTAAAAAGTCCTTTATGTGTAACTATCGTAAGTAAATTGGTGCAGCTTTCATCTACGGGAAACAGCATGTATTGGTGAGTCATGTCCAACTCGGTGAATTTATCTCCGCCTTGTAATACCGCGAAAATTTCGTCAATAGTGTGCAGTGGGTATTTATCTGTAATAATGTATGGATTTATTGTTAATTTGAAATCGCCGCATATCCGCACATTTCCATTTCCTTTTAACGTTGGAACAATCGGCGTGACCCATTCGCTCACGTCTACCGGTACCAGATGACCTAAGTTTAACAGTCGCTTGATTTCTTTTTCGACAAGCGGTTTTAACGCGTATGCTACATGCCTACATTTTAATGCTACGGGTCGCGCATTCTCTTTCAAGTGAATTTTCATTTTACTTTTATTGTACAGTCCCGGAGTGTCACTAAACAAACTATTGTATTTTTGAATAATATAATTACGCAATTCTATTCCTTCAATTTTTTTTACTTCATTTTTATTGTTACCGGGAAACACTAAAGGCCAAAACCCAAATTGGTGAAGCCACCAGTGTCCCATTAATGCTGGACCTGCACCAGGTAATACAAAACAATTTAAAACTCGAGTCATACCATTAAATTTTACATTTAAATCCATTAATTTGCCAATTGGTTTTAAACTGTGGCCCCCATACGTCCTCAATTCAGTGTGAGATTCTGCGATCTCAATGTCACTGAAATTCTCATCGTAGAATTTTTTTGAAAAAACTGTTGCGTATGTCCCGGTATCAATCTCTAATTCAACTTTTTTATCATTTATCATAATATCCACAAACATCGGTGTGGCATCACTTCTATTAATTTTTTCGCAATTATATTTCACATCATTGTTTTTATCGTTAACGTCATTTAGTGCTATATTTGTTTCGCATATACTCTCATTCATACACTCAATACTCATCTCTAACGAGAAATAGTCTGTTTGATGCGATGACTCTGGCTGCGGCTCCATCAACCCAGCTTCTTCGGTGATCATATTCAAAGCGTTTCCAGGCTGCTGGCTTCCAGCTGCTTTTTTTCTGCATATCCTCTCCAGATGTCCTCTTTTTTGGCTGTAATTACAATTATAGTTACGGAACCGGCACTCGGTACTCCTATGGTTTGGTTTACCACAACAGTAACACGTTGAACCCCGTTCCTCACGAGACCTTGAAAATCCATCGGCTGGTCGCTGCCGCTGCTGTTGTTGTCGCGGGCCGCTACGTTCAGTGGCTTGATTTGTTTTGGTATAGCCGCGTTGTCCTTGCCGGCGCTGGCTACTACATGTATAGCATACACCGGTTGTTTCAGGTCGTTCTTCTCTAGCACATTGCTTGATGAAACGGCGTTTAACACAGCTGCTTTTAAATGTTAAATTTTTTTCTTCGAATAATTTAACACGCGTTTCCTTATCATTTATGCCGCATACTATTTGATCCCTTAGCGCAGTGTCCACGTTTTTCTCACTTTTTCCCGAACCACTTTTGTCACTTTCAAATTGCACTTGTGCGGCCTTTTTTGCACTTTTGATGTTTTCTCTCAATCTTTCTCTGAGGTCATTATACGGTTCACTTTCACTGTAGGTAATACCTCGTTGTTTTAACTCTTCAATTACACTGTCCATCAAATTTCAACTTTTTAAAAGTATTTCGATTCCCACTATGCGATTCTTATAGAGTTTTCCGCGCTGATTCCGAATCTGGTTTTAATTTTTTTCCTATACGTCCAGTTTTTGAGAAAATGGAGTTTAAAAAAAAGACATATTTTTCAACTTTAAACAAATATTGCGATGTTATTATAAAAGATATTGAATTGTTCTTTACAGCAAAAGATTCTGTAGACTTTCCCGAATACAGTGATATCCAATATTAATACATTACGATTGTTTAAACATGTTTAAACGATCATTAAAGACGGAGATGCACCACTTTTGCACCAATTTTTGCGGATATTTTCGAATTTATCTGAAAAAATAAGGGTCCAGCGAAAAATTGAACTATACCACGCGAAAGAGCAGACTTTTATCTTGAGAAACCCCCCTGTGAAGTTTGCATGGTCGACGTTTTCTTCGAACCAGAAAGCAAAATATCTTCGCCCGACATGAGTTGTCACCAGTGGCGCTCACCACCAGAACGGTCGTTCGCCGCTCCGTATCCCGTCGCTGCGCCGCACAGTGGTCCGGATCGAGAAATTCAGTGACATTTTGTTATAACTTTTGAACCATTAGAGATATTGCAATGAAATTTCCACTAAAAATATTTAAAAAATAGTCATTTTTAACTATAGATAATTAAATATTTTTTTTAATTGTTAAACAATATTTATTAATTAATTTTCATTGATACTTTTTTCTTAAAACAAAATTGTTTACATATATTATAAGTTTACAAACTATTTTTTCTAATAATTTATAATTAAAATTTTTTAATGGTCCGTATCGAGAAATTCAGTGACACTTTGTCATAGCTTTTGAGTCGTAAAAGTTATTGCGATGAAATTTTCACTGAAAAATATGAAAAAATAATCATTTTTTAATGATAAATAATTTAATATGTTTAATTATTTTTAATAACATTTTACTTACTTTATTGGCTGATTGACTTAAATCTATGTAAGTATCAATTCTGCAGCTTCTTGATCTAGCGGCTTGTTCTTTTTACTTTGCGAGTTTACTCGTATTGTCGATATATACGGATCGGAACTTATGAGCAATCTGTGAAGTAAATCCTCGTTTGTGTTGATCCTGGAATTTTTTCTCGTGTTCCTGCTTCTGAATTTTTTGAAATCTTTGTGTTTCGTTTCTTGTGCCTCCTCAGAAAGCTGTCCAATCGGAAGTAAAGCATTTTGTACTATATCCTTGCCGTGGATTAATATCTTGTGTATGGAGGCAGGCATGTAATACCATCCATAATGTTGCACATAATGTTTTGCTGTTTGTAGCGTATATTCTTCGAACTTGGTAAGATGTATTTCGTATGGAGACGAAATAACTTGTAAAATAACATGCATCCTTTTAATTAAAACAACGTCAATTTCTGTTATTTCCGCGGAAATTTCAGCATTCTGAAAAAACCTTCTTGCCGTATTCTCATCGTTTGATGAGCCCCATCCTTGTTTTACGTAATCGACAACTAGTCCCAATTTTTCTTTAAATTGTTCTTGAATCTTCTTTTTTCTTTCGTTTCGAATGTTTTTTAAGTCGGGTGTGTTAGCACTCCATTTTTGGAAAAGTATATTATACGATACATGCAATATCCATTCAAAGCATCTTATCCAAGCATGCAGCGAAGAAATTCCAAAAGAATAATTATTATTATTAGATGGTTTGGATTTTACAAATTCTAAATCATTCATCTCCGTTGGTTTTGCATTGCATATATAACAACGCATAGAGGATTTCGTACCCGAAATCGCATTGCAAATTTTATTATCTACCATTGTAAATAACATGGTATATTCTATAGATGTATTATTTATTTCAAACGGCTTCAAATTTCGAATTTCATTATTTATTCTATTAGTTTCTTGTTCTATAATTATTTGAGATTCTTTAATAAATTCAAATTTTATTGGCCGGCAAAACCAAGGAGATGATGGTCGCGGATTTTCCCAGAGGATTTCTGAAGTTAATTTGTTACATAACTTTAACGGGACTATACTAGATATAAAAACAGATTCTTCGTCCGTATTAAGGTCTGCATGAAATACTTGTTTATATCTTTGCTGGCTTGAAGCACCATCGCAACCCCATTTGCATATGAGAATTAGTTCATAATTATTTGGCAATGTATCTAAACTCTTCAGTATGCGGGAAACTGTATGGTCTAATAAGGCTTGTAATTCGACTTGAGCATATGTTTCAGTAATTTTAGTACTACTCTTTGCTGGATAGCACTGTATTTTTTCTTGCAACAGTTTAAAATAAGAGGGAAACAGTTTGCTTAGGCATTTTATGGCTGAATTTCTAATGGTGATATACTGAAATTTTGAGAGTTCAGCCATAATGAAAATGCTTAAAGCTTTTTCTGCTGAAAACGTTTTCTGTTGAAGCATGTGTCCTTTTTCAAAAAACGTTTCAATATTTTTGTCGTTTTTACTGTCAAATAAATATTGCAGTATGCGTAACTTCTGATGCATGCCTTGTTTTCGCAATTTCATCTTTAGTGCACTCAGTAATTCATCGAGAGAAAAATTATTAATGAGAGACCGAGATCTCCGTATTTTTTCCCTGCTACTGCATTGAGAATACAACTTTCGTCCTTTGTATATGTTTACAGTAGACGATTTTCGTTGTAATGGGGTATTTGCCGAACTTGAAGACGGAATCTCTGCCAATATGGCACTTAGATATGAAAAATCTTTCTCCAGCCATGACTTATTACGTTGAAGGAATCTCGCTTGTGTATAATATGACTGTTTCCACTTCTGTTTTAATTTAGTAGTGAATACTTTTAAACTCTTCGTTAATCCTTCTGATTGTTCCGGAGAAAGATTAATTCGTTCACATATTTCTTTATATAAGAATGAGTAATCACCCATGTCTTTTGACGAATTCTTTAATCTGATAAATAAGTCTCCATATTTTCTAAAAGCTTCCATTCTCGACACTCGACAATTAATATCTGAATAGCAAAGATGAACAGTTACATGCGAAATTACTGAGGCAATAAGTGTTTAGTCGTTGTTGTACTTACCAAATATGAACCAAATAAAATATGATATAATATAAAATAAATCAAAACTTATTCTAATTAAACGATAAATGAATATATATAATATAACACGCAGTAAGAATAACGGAACTAAACACACTGATTAAATATATACATATATCATATACACTAAATATATACTGTACGAGTCTTTTAGAAATCCTTTACTCTGTGTGTACTCTCCAATGGTTCTGTTTCATCTGAATGAAAACTAAAAATGAGGAAACAATCGACTCCTCATCTGCAGCATATAATAAACAATTGCTTGTAGGCTACAATGGAAACAGTCCGCTCGCGCGCGTGCGAAGAGATTTTTCGCGTCTCGCGCGATCTTGGCGCTCGCGCTCGACGCAGCGATGGATACACTTTAATCATTAATAACTTGCGTGGATGGACGATGTTGGTAGTAAATCGTGCATGACTATATAGGGAAAAGTGTACCGAATATAGTACAATTTGTAATCATGCGATGCTACTTGGAACTCAAAAGATATTCCGTATCAAAGATGAGGAATTTTGACAATTTCCGTGCCTTCACTGTGCATTACTTTTTTAATACATTATTTAAATTAATTGTTAATTGACAGTGTAAATTCTTATCGTAAAGGAATTCTCTTCATTTTAAAAGAAGAACAGAGAAAAAACATTAAACAGGTGGGTCAGGGCATCCAGATAAAGATAAGCATCCTTCTTCTGCGAAACAACCTATTTTATAAATGTCCAACTTTAAGTGTTCGTCACAATTACAATTTTGATTATATTTTATTAATTTCTTTATTTTCGAGGTAGATGGATATTTAGCAAGCAATACAAACTTTGTACATGTCAATATGAGAAAGTTCATTTTTCGACAAAATGTCACTGAATTTCTCGATCCGGACCACTGTGCGCCGTATCCCGTCCCGAGCGCCACTGGCGGAAACTCATGTCGCGCGAAGATATTTAGCTTTCTGGTTCGAAAAAAACGCTGAACATGCAAACTTCACAGGGGGGTTTCTCAAGATAAAAGTCTGCTCTTTCGCGTGGTATAGTTCAATTTTTCGCTGGACCCTTATTTTTTGAGATAAATTCGAAAATATCCGCAAAAATTGATGCAAAAGTGGTGCATCTCCGTCTTTAATCATTGTTTAAACACGTTTAAACAATCATAATGTATTAATATTGGATATCACTGTATTCGGGAAACTCTATAGAATCTTTTGCTGTAAAGAACAATTCAATATCTTTTATAATAACATCGCAATATTTGTTTAAAGTTGAAAAATATGTCTTTCTTTCAAACTCCATTTTCTCAAAAACTGGACGTATAGGAAAAAAATTAAAACCAGATTCGGAATCAGCGCGGAAAACTCTACCAGAATCGCATAGTGGGAATCGAAATACTTTTTGGCTGTTGGACAGTGTTATTTGCCCTTTGTTTAGATTTTGTATCCACCCCGTTGTTTTACTTTTTTCAGACATAAATGAATATCACTTTATAGCTGCACCTTCCTGCAGATCCTTTACCCGACTTTTATTTAACAGGACGCGTCGCGAATTTTCGATCAAGGCACCTTCCTACCTGTCGACCACGTGCATTTACGAGTCCAGTTTTAATCCTCGTCGCCAGTTGTTATGTTTGGGGTAGAGTGGACACAAACACACCTTACTTTAATAACTGCTAAATGGTACGATTTATTTATTGCGTAGATATGAACAATTACGACGCGTGCCGGAGTGCCAATGTGCGCAGTGTATTAACTAGCACGCAACTGCCGTAGTTACCGTGTACGCTCATACAATTCGCGTAGCACTGATGCCAAGGCTGTGGTACTGTGGTACTAAACCATACCCCCACCATAGCCTACTATTGCCCCTACGTTCCTTTCCAACGCGCCCGCGCGCTACACTCACCAGCGTACCTCTACGGATACAGTAGAGTGATACGCTGGTGAGTGTAGTGCGCGGGCACGTTGGAAAGGAACGTAGGGCCAATAGTAGGCTATGGTGGGGGTATGGTTTAGTACCACAGTACCACAGCCTTGGCATCAGTGTCGCGTAGCGCTATAGTAGTTACTTTTCTCTCTCACTCGTACGTACGTACAATACATTACATGGATGCTAGATTTTCAGCTAATTTGGTAGATGTTGACATCTGAAAACAATTGTACAAATTATTATAATAATATCATAGTAATCTTGATAAAAAAACATCATGGTGCTTACCACGCTTCCTCTGCAATGTACAATAATTACGTTATCTGACGATCGAGTTCTCCCGCCGCACAGTGGGGTATTTGGCCTGTTTAGCGCGCCAAAAGTCGAAATTTTTACTTTGTTCAAAATGACTAAAACTTTTTACCCATGTACCTGAATATATATGCAAGTAATGTACAATAATATTTTTCCATAAACGGTACTATTTAGTAACCTATAGATACTTGAAAGTAACATATTCTCGTGACCGAGAGAAGCATGGAAAAACTTGTGTTAAAGAAATGATCTTTCTCACAAGTTTAGTGTATCAAATCGAGATAAAAACATACCTATGATGTAAAGGAAGGTTTATAGAGTAATTTTACTGCTTTTTGTTTTATACTCTTCGGTGGTTTTGATAGAATAAACAATTAAAAGTGATATAATTTTTTTTTCAGAAAATTAATATGTATCATGTAATAACTTTTTTTCTCCGCATAACACCTCTTTAATCTTTTTAGGGGTTAATCATTAGACATTGCTTTATACAATCCGGAAAAGTTTATATGCGGTCTCTTGCTGTAACATACCTTTTTATGCGATTTAGATCAGTATGGCATGAACCGACCGTATATCATATGACTGATAATGATGAAATAACTGAGCTGTAGGTGATAGATACTTGGAAGTAAATGAAGGAAAATGAAAGTCATTATTGCTAGAATATTAATTTATATTATAAAAAAAAATTAATAAAAATTAATTAATATTTATAATATATTTTTTTTTTTTACGAAAAAATGTTTGAAACAAAAGTTTAACAGTATTAACCTCAATATAAACTTCAATATATAAAACTTCGAAAAAATTTTGTTTAAAACAAAAAAACAAGGTCGCTTCGATTTTTGAAACATTAAGTTGTATTTTTGATTTGATAGTGTTGTAGCTGGTGTTCAGACGAATTCAACGATATATAATAGTATGACCTTTACACTATTAATAACGTTGTTAACAACGTTGCAATAGTTTTTACACTATTAGTAACGGTTGCAATAGCAATTTCTCTTAATCTGACGAAAAAATGTTTGAAACAAAAGTTTAACAGTATTAACTTCAATATAAACTTCAATATATAAAACTTCGAAAAAATTTTGTTTAAAACAAAAAAACAAGGTCGCTTCGATTTTTGAAACATTAAGTTGTATTTTTGATTTGATAGTGTTGTAGCTGGTGTTCAGACGAATGCAACGATATATAATAGTATGACCTTCACACTATTAATAACGTCGCAATAGTTTTGGCGCGCTAAACAGGCCAAATACCCCACTGTGCGCCGCGAGCAGAGATATTGGTGCAAGACTTCACGCGTATGCGCGTATGTACTTATGTACTTTGTTTGGCCGCGCACATGGCGGGATAATTAATATTATTTGAGAGGACTAATATTATTTATATAATTAATTGAGTAATATTTATATATAATTAATATTATTTGAGAGGATTAATATTATTTATATAAAAAAACGAAAACTGTGATTGTAATAAATGAAAAACACGAAAAAAATCTAGAAAATGCAGATTTCATATATAAATATAAAAGATACTATCACAAATTTAATTTAGCAATGAGATATTACCGTAAGTATTATGCTCAATTTTTTCAAATTCCTGAGAGTGGTGTGTCATAGTAAAAAAAAAAAAATAAAAACCACATTTTTCGGCGTTTTTCCTAAGTTATACTTATAGCTTGCAGACTTTTAAACTTGCGTAGTACAAAAGATGTTTAGCCGCGGAACTGTGGGTTCGCGACTGTTCCGGATCACTGCCCGCCAAGTTAATCTTGGGCAGCTAGTTCAAATGATAGAATGATCGCAAAAGACAATAATTGATTCGCTTGACTTGATATCGCATGAATACGTTAATGGAAGCGTTTCGTCCCGGACCTGCTAGTGGACTCGTCAGTAAGGCTGATCTAGCAGGCCCTGCCTTATACGCGCGCAGATGATAATATGAGGATTCGCGTTTGTAATTGAACGCACGCGAGGGATCTCGATTGATTTGATCCGGTTCGCGAGGGATTTCGACCGACGCGATCCCGGTTTGTCGGATGTCCTGATCACTGGACGACGAACTACCGTGATGCTAACTTTGCACATGTTATAAACGATTGACAAGACAACGGCTCGTGCGTTGTACTTGTCTACCCGAGGACTGGAGAATGTCACGGCGTTAGAGCGTAAAACTCAACTGAGCGATTTCGTCTTCCAGTCCTGGCGCGATGCTCGTTGGATTCTCGAATATGAAATAAGATGCACTGATTGGTTCCTGCAGAAAGTTGCATTTCCCAATCAGTACACACTTTGACTCCTAGGACCTCCTTCCCGTAGCTCAGAATGAGGCCCTAGGAAGGAGGAGTGGGGCGAGATCTTACTCGGTCGACGACACGACGGTTCCAGGTAATTCGAGACCCTGCGTAACGGTCGCGGACGGTCCTTCGGAGGGACAAAATTTATGACACCGTGTAATTTCGAGGGTGTAGAAAAAACTGAACGTTAAACAGATGCCTTGACTGGTCGCCGAATGACCCTAGTTGTTTAATCCTTGAGGAGGATATTTAGGCACGTTCGCATCATAAATCCTGTCCGAAGGAAACCTACGAATTCTATTCCGGTACGACGGAACAAAAGATGAAACGATATTGTTTTATCTCTTTCTGCCAAGTGAAAAGGTTATTGTCATACATATTACAAAGGATATTATAAGATCGAGGTTTACCTCCGTCGAGATTTATGCATATTTCGAATATATCTGTCCTTCTTACAATCTCTTTTGTTCTGCCACCCACCCCCCAACATCTATAACAAATGCAATACAACGCTAGCTGATTTGTCATCACTGCTACGGTGAAAACGCATAAAGTTTACTTTTTTTTACGGGATTTCAATATTCATAAATCGTTCGTGAATTGTTCGTTAATAGTTTGCGAATATAAAGTTTACTTTTTTTTTACGGGATTTCAATATTCTGTAACGTTGCCCGTATTCGACCGGCTTGTTGACCGGCGGAAACGGTCACGCGGCCGCGCGAACACGGTCCTCTCGGGACAAATGTAATTGGCGAGGAGAATCGAATAGAACGCTAAATATTGTTCGGGTGCCAGGTACTCGGGAGTACCGCACTAAGGAACGCTAAAGTCTCGTGTTCGAGGACGTCGAACGCGAGCTTCGACTCTTCTCGCGATCACGAAGAAACTTCGACGGCACGAACGGCTAGGAGTTCGGACACAGGGAATAACGGGGACAGCCCTCGCGGCAGGACGGATCTCGCAGGCCGGAAATAAACTCGAAACGGTTAGGGCTCGAATGAATTTATTCGGTGTCAAATGGTAAATTACAGGTGGGCGGCCACGTGGCCGCAACCCGGGAGCCCGCGCTCCTTGTACACTTTTGCGATGGGTCTTAGATCGCGGAGCGCGTTAGTCGAGATTTCGCGAATACGGTTAATACGGTACGACGGTACAATGCACGTCTCCACGGAGACGGAATTCGCGGAACGCAGATGTTCGGCGCAGTTTCGACGGACTGTCGCGAGATTGACGAGCGCGATCGACGCTACTTTATCGAATTCGCTAAATACCGAACTTATCCTTTCCCGACGCGGCTCCTAGAGGAAGACTTCCGACTAATCGGAGGGGAGACTGTTCGTGAAGGCTCAAAGCGTTTCCGAGAGTACGCGAGCACCAAAGCACGAGGCCAAAGGCCTCGGCAATCACCAATGGTTCGAGGACGATACGCACTCGTCTCGTCCTCGCACTAAATATTGAGCCAACACGAAATACGACCGAGGATCACTTTGTCGACTTACCGTGCTGTAATCAGCTAGCCGGATTTCTGCAATGTGGCCGGAACTCTTGGCCTTCGCTCGGGAATCGTACTCGAACAACGTCGCGAAGAACCACCCGCGCCGCGTACTACGTTCAGTTCGACGGAACACGGAAAGTATCTGAAGCGAAATTGCGGAAGCACGACCAATCTGCTCGATAACCAGCGCGACAGTGATCCTGCGTCGCATCGACGGAGCGCTTCGATTTTCGATCTCCCCACTCCTTTCGTCTTGCCGAAATTCCCTATGGGCGCACCCGCAACGCGACTACGCTAGTCGCAGAATCGACCTATCAGAACAGGTCGTTGGACCCACGACCTATCAAATCACCAATGGCCGATCGTCGAAGACGATCGGCGAGGATTAATCCTCTCAGGCGCTCCTCCGCACCACCCTTACCGGGGCCGACTGTAGGCGGGTGAGACGCCGGCTGGACCACCAAAATGCCGATGATATGCAATTGCAGCCCCATTGTCCTAGCACGTCGTCTCCGAGTTTACGGGCTCGTGTGCAGCGGTGCCTGTTGCCACTTCTCCGGATCCGGAATGGTTTTGGTTGGCGGCCAATATTTCGTCGTCGGGTGATCCTCCGATGCGGGGCGCCGTGTCGGTATTTGTCGCTTCCTAGGCACGCTCCTGAGAGTAGCCGCTCTCGGGGCGTGCAACAGATGGCATTAGAAGTGATCTTCGATTTTGATCTCTTCCTTAAGGAGTGTTCAAAGCTGCGGGTGGTTCTTGCATTCCCTAACGGTCGGTCCGGTCCCCTCCCGATACGGTTCTTTGACCCTTTATTAAGGGGGCCGTCTCCTAGCAGATGACGGTCGCGCGTGATCACTCACACACCGCTAGAGTACACTCACACACCGCTAGACCACGTATACGTACGCGAGAATTGCTAGGATCAGGGAAATGCCTTCTGATTTCTCGATAATGCAAAGACGGGGGTTTTTATTAGTCAAAATCGCAAGATGAAAGATCAATCTAGTTCGCTGTTTGCTTCAAAAGTCGTTCTTTTACGTTTCCGAGCAATGATTTTGCAATATTCGGCTGCATGTTGCCCGTCGGAGAGGCTAGTACGCCGGCGTGACTGCAGCGCCATCTGACGTTTGAATTTTTGTAATTCTTTAAATATAAGACAGTAATAACACATTTTTGTTATTTCATTAAATGTAATAAACTTTATTCATTCAAAAATTATGGATTACCCTTGTTTGAATGCCTGAATAGCCAGTTTCCAATTATTATTTATTATTCACACGATTTTTCAGACATTGCCGGTGGTGTGACAAACAAAAGTTTCCTACAAAAAGTAATCGGTACTCAGTCTTCTACAAATCTCAATACAAAAAATTTGAATAATTTCTTTTTTTAAATAAAAAATTGTGGTCACCTTCAATATTTATTTATAACTATATATTTTTTATTTAATAACATTATAGCTGATGCCAAGACGAATTCAACGACCTATTTAATGTAGTCTTTAAGTTTTGAAATAATGGTGAAATAGGCGTGAACAGCTACCGAGCCATTCTGGCCCACTGTGCGCCGTAGAGCGGCGATGATTGATCTCGGCTCGGGTATATCGGTGTGAACACAACACATTGACTCGAGTGAATCGAGTTCTCAAACTTCTTCATTTTAATGATCGGTTTATGGGACTTTTACTAGCTTATTCCTGGCGTTTCTCTGATTAAAATGATACCAAACACGATATAATTTCAACGTTATTTAGTGGTTTAATCAACGGTAAAAGTTTCGAACGCAACGAAGAAGAGCGTATTGGAAAGAAAAAGATGCGAACCGGCGGCGGCTACTGTTCGCGTCTCTTTCTTTCCAATACGCTCTTCTTCGTTGCGTTCGAAACTTTCATCGTCGATTAAACCACTAAATATTGGCCAAATTATATCGTGTTTGGTATCATTTTAATCAGAGAAATGCCACGAATATGTTGGTGAAAGTTCCATAATGATATCATAGAAAATAAAAAAGCTGAGGTCTTGGTGTTTCATTGTGATGACGCACGGGCCTTTAAACTGTGCCGGCGACGGCGACACGCGATCCTATTTCATTCTGTCCTTCTCTATGTTCGGCTCGTCGTTTGAAGTCTCGGCGCGGTAAACGCAGTCATAAAAATATAGCCTCCGTACTCTACCCAAGCAGTGTCGTCAGAAAGTGACCGAACCGTCACTCGAGGGGAATACAAGGTACCCCCTCTCTGATGACCAGAGTAATATGTGACACTAGGGTGGTCCTTATTTTTTGACCAACGAATTTTTTTCACGACGCCCCCCAGAATGGTTCTCTTTGGTGAGAAAAAAATTTGTGCAAAATTTAAGATCGATCGGATAAAAGGATCACGTGGCGCATTTAAATTGAAAATTTTTGAAAATTTTGAAATTCATCGTAACTATAAAGTATTATATATCGTTGGATTTGTAATTTTTTTCTAAATAAGAATATGGAAAAATTATATGACCTTAATTTTTAAAAAAATAACGATGACCTTGAAATTTCGAAAATTTGATTTTTAAAAAAAAATTTTTTTATGCCATTATATTTACCATATTTAACAATGCAACTTTTTCCTCTGACATTTTTTCATAGAACCACAAATAACAGATATTTAAACATATCCATTTATTATCTATGACCCAATATAATTTATTACGTTACCTCCAGATGTACCCCGTGGACCTTAAGTCCACTTTTTTACAATTTTACCTATCTTGAAATTCATAAGCGCACACCCGGGAAACAGATGTAAACCCTCGTTAAAAATTTTATAACAACCCGTACTTAAACTCCCACTCCTATTCCTACTCCTATCCTTACAAGTTTTTCCACCAATTACTTTCAACTCCATCAACCAATCATCACGCTTTTTCAAACAAACGACATCCACACCGAAGTAAGATTTAGATGTATCAGAGAACCACCGATTAGATCTGTCTGAGCTAACGAACTGTAATCATCAGTATCGAGTAAGCGAACATACAACCTCAAGTGTTGTCTTTGATCAACTATCACCTCAACTTACAAAATCGGACTCGTGATCATCGTCGTTCAATCCAGATTTGGCAGACGCGAGACGTTACAGTAGTCATACAGGAAGACTACTCAATTTCTATATAAATTGAGAAGCCCAATGGAAAGTAGAAGTCGCGAAAAACTGTTCTTATTAGAACATGATGAAAATCAGATAATTGACGCTAAGTTGCCATCGAAACGACAAGTTTTAGGAGTGCTATTTTATAATTTGCGGAAAGTGAAATTGAACCTTCGGTCTAGTGCACACCTTGTTGTTAAAGAAGTGGAGGTGTTGTGGGAAAAGGCCAAAATTCCAGTTCAGTTAAACAGTCGCTGCGTCGAGAAATTGGAGTCATTATACCACAAGTGGAAGGTCTTACAAAAGAGTTGTAAACGACGATCCCAGATACAAGATCAACAGGAACAAGAGTTTCTTGATCAATTAGTGATCTTTTAGTAGCGGCGATTATTATAAAAAATTTGTCATTTTACCAACTAATGTGGCCGATCACATGCAAGAGGACATTTCAGGTTTTATATCAGACGAAAGCCGAAAATTTTTTAGTAGATTTAATATATTGACAGAATTTTTAAAAAAAGATCCAGTAGTTTGGCAAGATGAAGATTCTTACAAACTAGGTTTAGATATAGTTAAGGCTTTACCTGTGGTCAATGATTCGGCAGAAAGAGCCGTTAAGCTAATACAGGATTACATACAATCAAATTTTAGCTCGCAATGAGGAAGAAAAGCAGTTGGTACTGCAAATGGTAAAAGATTACCGCCAGCAATATCCTGACGCAACGAAAACAACAATAGCGAAAAACATGTAAATCGAACGTCGAGGGTCCGCAGCACAGGCGAACCACACAGCTACCTCCCTCTCAGGGAAATCCAGAGGGGTAGCGTCATAAAATACGCTGGCAGCGCGGGTCCTTACAGCCACTTCGGGTCTGAGGACCCGTTCTTCCAGTGACTTGTCAAGTTTGGATTCTCTCTCTAGATTTTGTATTGTTTGTCTGTTCATTTAATAAAATGCATTCTTGGCGAGCGGCTTCACCATTGATCGGCGTATTATTTGGTGACCCGCTCTGTCCTTGCCATCTTAAAAGCGGATAGTCTTACATTAGAATATAAGAAATAGTTCCTTATCACTATTCTGTAGAATATATTCAAAATATTCATTCACATGTATAGTACAATAGTACAATACAAAATGACATATCTCTGTTATTTGTGGTTATACGAAAAAATGTCAGAGGAAAAAGTTGCACTGTTCAATATGGTAAATATAATGGCACAAAAAAAATTTTTTTTAAAAATGAAATTTTCGAAATTTCAAGGTCATCGTTATTTTTTTTTTAATTAAGGTCATATAATTTTTCCATATTCTTATTTAAAAAAAAATTACAAATCCAACGATATATAATACTTTATAGTTACGATGAATTTCAAAATTTTCAAAATTTTCAATTTAAATGCGCCACGTGATCCTTTTTTTCGATCGATTTCAAACTTTGCCCAAATTTTTTTCTCACCAAAGAGAACCATTCTGGGGGGCGTCGTGCTTTGTATCTCGATAAAAATTTTTCGCCAAGTATAGCTTAGGTCCACCCTAATGTGACACGTTGCGCGTGCGCGATGGAGACCATGGAGACGCAACAACGACTGACGTTTCGCAGGTTTTAGGTTATTGCCACGTATCGTATCGTACCTATTATGTACATGTACCTATTTAATGAAATGAATCATGTGGGTCCTTCTAAATAGAGACTGTAAACATTAAATTCTTTATTATAAATAAAATTAATTGTAACATGTGGGAGTTTCAGTCGTGAAGCGAAGTATGAATGCTTACTATTTATATGTACAATTTAAAAAATCTTGAAATCTGTATGTATGTAGTACTGAGTTACATTCCAGTAAAATCAATAAATCATAATATATTTTAACACTGTTAACCCTCATACGCTCCTCAAAAATAGTTGCATAAAAGAGACTGGGATAATAAATTCACTCATTTTTCTTTTACATGATAAATTGACAAATTATGTTTTATTTGTAACGTTACATTTTAAAGAAATACAACTCACAACATAGACATAAAGAGATCAATAATTACATAGTATGTGAAATAAGTAAATGGGTGAATTTTACGCGGCAATAACCTAAAACCTGCGAAATGTCATGTCATTGTTGCGTCCCCATCGCGCACGCGCAACGTGTCTTCCATTCGCCCCACTAAATCTCCGTCGCGCACGCGCATGTACTCTGGTCATCAGAGGGAGGGTACATCATTTCACCGTGACTCCCCTCATCTGGCGACACTGTACCTAAGTCCGTCCAAAACCCGGGTGTTGGGACTTGGGACTCCGATCGAAAAATTACTGTATGATTTGAACTTTTTTGTGAAGCTAGAGCAATTAGTTTACTACAGGATTTGAAAAACGAAATTTTTTCAAAAATCAAATTGATCGTAATTGTAGAAAAAATACTCATTACGTGGGCCTATATTGATAACTTAAAAAAGGCGTTTTGTAGAACTGTGTGAATTAAATATATTCTGAAAATTTCGTAAAAATCGGTCTGATTGAGTTACAGACGTTTAAAGGTGGTAAAAATTTTAAGCCTCTAACTGGAATAAATCTAAGGACTCCCTGTCGTTTTTTCCAGCATCAACCGATTTAGATGAAACCTCGCGGGTTTAGGTGAAAAAAAATGTGTATAGAATAGTATAGATATTCAGTGTAGCCATTTTCTGATTAATAAATATTAATAAAATGGGTCATTCCATGACAAATAGATCACTCATCGCCGATTTTGTTCTAAATGAAATATGTTGTAGCCCATGTGAAATTAAGGGGGAGGATGTGGGTTAAGTCATCATTTTGCCGGTTTGAATTTCTTTAGAAATGGCAGGCTCTCGAAAATTTCAATTTTTGCCCATTTTTGCGAAAACGGGCCTCACAAATTTTTATCTCAGGAATTGTTTGTTCGATTGAGCTACATTTTTTTGTATTATTTAAGGATTGGGCTATTACAAAATAATTTTATCAACCTCGACAATCACCTTATAATGTTGAAAAATTTAAACAAAATAACTTTTTACGTTTCTTTCGATGAGGGCGACTTGTTTGTAATCATCACACAATTATTATTAATATATTGTAATTATTATTTTTTACGTGCAGACAACATTTGAAAAATACAGCGAATTTCACGGTAACTCAAGGTACCGTGGCCGAGGCAAGTACCTCAGACAAAGTACTTTCATTTGTTAGTGAAAATGATTCTCCGATAGTCGATGAAGATAACTTGGAATACGCAGGACAAACTGTCAGAGAGCTGCTAGAAGTAGCAGATTTCAGTTTAGACGAAGACATGACAGACATCATCGAGGAGATAAATGAAGACTTTGTAAACCAGGTAAATGAAGAAGAAGATAGTACACATGAAGAAAACGTGGAAAAAGTACAAGGACAAACTGTCGGAGAGCTGCTAGAGGAATCCGATGCAGACGACGAAGACCAGCTGACAGACATCATCGAGGAGATAAATGAAGACTTTGAAAATCAGGTAAATGAAAAGAAGATAGTACAGATGAAGAAAACGTGGAATACGTAGAAGGACAAACTGTCGGCGAGCTGCTAGAAGAATCCGATGCAGACGACGAAGTCCAGCCGACAGACATCATCGAACCACAACCGGGGAATGAAACAATTTGTAAGGGAATAGACTTCACCGATTTTGAGTATATTTTCAACCAGATAAAGATAATTGGAGTAAATTCGAAAATAGGTTGTGGTATCCAACCTTTCAAAATAGTTGGATATTATCGGAGAGGTTTATAGAAAACCTATAAGGTGCAATGCCAGATGTGCATGTACGAAACAAGCATACGATGTCTTCCAAAAAATGACAACGTTATGAACATCAACCTCAGCGCAGTTGTCGCAACAATACTCACACGAGGCGGATATAATCAATTAGAAGACATTATGTCTATCTTGAACGTGGAGTGCATGTCTTACAAATTGTACATGAAATGTGAAGACGAAATAAACGATGCCTTCGGAAAGGCTGCGGAACGAGAGATGGAAGCTGCTGCAAAAGAAGAAAGAGATTTAGCCATTGCAAGAGGCGACGTTCATCCGGAATGGAATCTACCGATGATTGAAGTAGTCGCAGATGGCACCTGGATGAAAAGATCGTACCGTAGCGGAGCCTATAACTCCCCATCCGGAGCAGTAGCCATCGTTGGACAAAAGACACAGAAGGTCCTGTACGTCGGTGTGAAAAACAAGTTTTGCATAATTTGCAAAACAGCGGCTAAGAAGAACGAAGAGCCACGCGCCCACCTTTGTTTCAAGAACTGGAGTTATCAACAGAGTTCGACATCAATGGAAAGCACTGCTATCCTGGAAGGATTTCAATGCAGCGTACAAATGCACGGCCTAATATATTCGACATTAATTGCCGATGGCGATAGCAGTGTGTACAAAAAAATACTGGACAATGATCCGTATGAAGAGTTTATGGTGTACGTGCGTAAAATTGAATGCACGAACCATTTGCTACGCAATTTTAGCAAGAGAATCGACGAAATAGCTGAAAAAGACCGCTTTAAGGAACTGAGAACTATCGTGAAGAACAATGCCTACCGTCTGCGCACCGGAATACTGGCAGCCGCAAAAAGAAGATTCGAAGAAGAGCTGAGCAGACCTGATCAAGTCAGAAAATTGAAAGGCGACTTGAAGAACGTGCCAAGTCACGTGTTCGGGGAACACAAAAAGTGTAGGCAGTTGGCATACTTTTGTCAAAAATGTGATGACCCCAAAGAAATTAACCATGTCCCGCAATTGAAAGAAGCGGGCATGCTAATTGGTCATGCCGGAAGTCTGCTCCATAGGTACACCAACAACATTGTAGAATGTTTAAACAGCCTAATAGCCAAATTAAATGGAGGGAAACGGATAAACAATGGACGAAAAGGCTCATACCAAGCAAGAGTCAATGCTGCCGTCGTCCAATTCAATTCAAAGGAAGTGGTTAGTCGATTGTGCGCTGCAATGGGTAAAGAACCAACAGCCATCGTGAAAAAGCTTGAACAGAAACGGAAACATAAAGCGGAAATGACGAAGAAGTATAAAAGAAAGCAAAAGCAGCGTCTTACCGACCAGAAGCACAGCGATGCGATAAGGACTATGGCCCCAATGCGGAGAAACCGGACATGGATGAAGCAGAGTATAATTCAGAGTTGGCGGAACGCGTGGCAATACTCTACAAGCGGCAAACGATGCGAGAAAAGATCGAAGCTGAAACTCATCATCAAGCTTTCAGCGAGAAATGGCTAGAATACCGGAAGAAATGATTAACGGCTTCTAATTTCGGCAAAGTATGAAAATTTCGAAGGAATACACGACGTTCAAGTGCTGTAGAAAGGGTTATGTATCAAAATGTACCGCGTGTAGCATCCGTGGAATACGGAAAGGTCGTCGACATCAACGCCCTGAAGCAATTAAAAAAGGAATTAAAAGTCGTTATTAAACCGTGTGGGCTCTTTATTGATTCCGTCATACCTTACTTAGGTGCGACACCAGATGGATTGATACATGACGATACCATTGTCGAAGTCAAATGTCCATACTCGGAGAGGAATATGACTCCCGACGAAGCAATAGAGAAGCTTCCTAGGATAAAAAGCATTTTCCGGAATGATGGACTGAATAAAAACCATGAGTTTTATTATCAAGTGTAAGGACAGTTGCACATCACAAACAGGCAGTTAGCATATTTCTGTATGTGGACACCCAAAGGAATGAAGTTGGTCAAAGTCCCAAGAGACGACACATTCTGGAAAACAGAAATGGAAGACAAATTGATGAAGTTCTACGAGGATTGTATGCTACCAGAAATAATAGATAGTAGATATCATAGAAAAATGCCGCTCAGAGAGTAAATAATAAAAGGGTGTGCTAGAGAGCAAGGTACATCCAATGATAGATAAAAGGCCCATAGCGACTGCACCGGCGCGGCGAGTGCAACACAGCGCATATGAAGAGCTGCTCAGCGCACATGAAGAGCTGCCTTTTTTGGCCTATCACGATTGCACCGGCGAGCGCAACACAGCGCATATAAAGAGCTGCTCAGCGCATATGAAGAGCTGTTTTATGGCCTAATGCGACTGAACCGGCGAGCGCAATATCGTCTACATAAGACGGGACTTTTTACACTATCCTAATAATATTTTTAATTGCAGCTATAATCTTTCATGGATTCTTTAGGAAATGTAGGTATTAGTTTCGACATTCAAGTGGTATAAACTCAAAAAGTAATTTTTACTAAACTCGTCCATTATTTTCTTTTAGATCAAACCATGGTGTACAGGATGACTGAAGTATAGTCTATCGACAGTTCCGGTCAGCCCCCCATCAACGTGGAGAGGACAGTAAGTGTAGGGTGAGTTTTAGTGAGGTATACCCCGTGAAATCCTGTGTATTGCACTTTCCGCACAGATCTCACCTTTGGGCCTTGCACGAGCTCCTCAATGTTTCCGGGGTCTCAGCCGGGGAGAGTCCCAAACACCCCGGGGTTGCGATGATCCCGGGGAACGTCATAAAGATTCAACACCCTATACTCAAAACAATAAAAAAAAAGGTGTACAGGATGAGCAACAAGTCTTCGCCGTTCGTATATTTCAGTGACTCGAAGAGATAGAAATGCTATCTCTGTTTTTAACTACAGATTCATGAAATGCTCATATGTAAATTACAATGTTTCTTTAATAGGTTCAATTGTACATATATGAATCGTGCTTTCAGTGCCACAAGAGTTTCAATTCGATCCTGTAACGAATACGTATGGTGATCCATCGAGACGTCTAGAAGTGAAAACGAGCACAATCGAATTTATTGCACCTAGCGGGTACATGGTAGGACATATTTTCAATTTGTGTGAATTAAGCAGTTGTTATGTAGGTTCACCTATAATGGTTGATGCCAAG
Source organism: Lasioglossum baleicum (assembly GCF_051020765.1). Classification (NCBI taxonomy): domain Eukaryota; kingdom Metazoa; phylum Arthropoda; class Insecta; order Hymenoptera; family Halictidae; genus Lasioglossum; species Lasioglossum baleicum. The sequence goes on along the minus strand of NC_134929.1, from coordinate 4,082,587 downwards.
GGGACGGAATAATTAAAATTATAAATATGTCACAGCTCCGCCCATCTCAGCCAGTTCTATATCTGTTTGTTTTAGACGTGTCGAGGTTGGCAGTGGAAAGTGGTTACTTGAATATAGTGTGCAACGCGATATCGCAGGTATTGTCAAGGCTGCCAGGAGATAGTAGAACACAGATCGGATTTTTGGCAATGGACTCCGCGATTCACTTCTTCAGCATACCTGACAACGTGTCCCAGCATCAGAAAATGATTATACTTGATATAGATGGTAAAAAGACAAAACATACGCAATGCATTTAATAGTGTCCTCATTTTCAATTTAACAACAAGGAATCTTTTTTGTAGATGTTTTTCTGCCGTGTCCAGATAATCTAATAGTCAATTTAAAGGAACGCGAGGAATTAGTCATGGACTTGTTGACTCATTGTTAGTGGTGGTGGCGTTGGAATTCGATGTCCTAATCACGGTCAAGGACATACTGTTGATAACACCTCCTCCGGAGGATATGTACGACCGGATCAAAGCGCGAATTATCTCGAATTATGCCATTTCGGTTGAAAGCAAACTGCGACAGTGTTTGAGTGAGGGAAAACCGTCCCAGATTTTGACGCGCCTTCGCAACTTGCACCACGGTTATTGTAGTGACGAACTAATTCGCGCCATATTTCTCGAGAAGCTGCTGGCGCATGTCCGCGCCATCTTGGTTATCGCGGACGTTTCCGAGCTACAAAAGCTTGCCGAATTGGCCGATATGGTCGTAGAGGTCTACGAAACGGACACGTCCGCGACAGCTGTCGTCTCACCCGCTTCCCTACGCGCGTTACAGGAAGAGGTCGACCGCCTCGCGAACCAATTGGCCGCGTTAACAACATCGTGCGTCCGCGTGTCTCGCGGCCGTCGACGAACCTCTTCACGGAGTAGGAACCGATCGCGCACGAGCCGCTCTCGTTCAAAAAGAAACATTTGCTGGTACCATAGAAAGTTCGGCAAAGATGCGAATCACTGTCGCAGGAAGTGCTCCTGGAAAGCGGGAAACTGAGCCGTACTAGCCGTTTGGAGACGAGCGCTTAAAGGTGAGCGCATACTAGATGGTCGCGGGAAGGCCGCGGATAGTCTCGAGAAGGCCGTGGCCGTCGATCGGCAACAAATCTCGAGCGGGTTGACGGGGAGCAAGGCTCCCTGCTGTGCGTGGCAGAAAAAAAAGATCTCCGTGGGCTCCCCACCTCTTTTAGGGAAAGGGACCTTTCTTTCAGGGAGCCCTGCTACCTGCTGTGGAGCCGTCAACCCGCTAGAGATTTGTTGCCGCTTAGATGTCCATCGACGGCCGTGGCCTTCTCGAGACGATCCGCGGCCTTCTCGATACGCTCTGGCATGCGCACACCTTAAATAGACTTACTTATTAGACCACATACAGTAATTCTTTAATCGAAGTCGCAACACCCGTGTTTTGAACGGACTTCAGTAGCGTAGAGAGGCTATTTTTTTATGACTGCGTCTACCGCGCCGAGGCTTCAATCGACGAGCCGAATATAGAAACGGACAGAATGAAATAGGATCGCGTGGGCGAAGCGTGTCGCCGTCGCGGCACAGTTCAAAGGCCCGCGTTGTCGCTGTCCTTCCTTGCTCCTGAAACTTCCACTGTCTATTAAACCACTAAAGTTGAAATTATATCGTGTTTGGTGTCATTTGAATCAGAGAAATGCCAGGAATAAGCTAGTAAAAGTCCCATAAAACAATAATGAAAATTAAGAACTTTGAGAATTCGATTCACTCGAGTCAATGTGTGGTGTTCTGTTAAGGAGGCTAGGATCGTGGTTTCGATAGGAGCAGAAATTAACTGTACGCAGGGCGTCGCTTTACACACTCACAATAGTTTTATTATAAAAGAGATATCCGGAGATACAAGTATACGTTACGAGATCGCGTGTCTGAGATCGACGAGAGTGCGATCGATAGCGGCGGAACGCCAATGGTGAATGTAGCGCCAGTAGTGACTAGAAATGGAACTACGTTGCCAACTGTTATACCGATCTAACACTCTCCCTCAATGTTATGATTCCTGAAGGGAGTACATGACATTGCATTTTAATACAATTGCTGTCTAATTGATGAGAGGCGTTACGCCGAGTTCGCTCGTGCACTTATGGTGCTTTGGTCCTGAGAGAGCTTTTGTGAGTACGTCGGCGATCATGTCCTCTGTTGGGATATATTCTATCTTCATTGGATGATTTAGTATAGCTTGACGAACGAAGTGGTGTCGGATATCGATGTGCTTCGTTCTTGCGTGGAACACAGGATTTGAAGCCAGTTTTCTTGCTCCTTGGTTATCGTTGTATATTACGACATCAGCTAAATCTGCAAAACCAAGTTCTTTTAAGAAACCAATTAAGTATATGGCCTGTTTCGTAGCGTCGGTAAGTCCCATGTATTCGGCTTCCGTCGATGATAATGCGACTGTCCTTTGTTTGCGGGATTCCCAACATATGGCGGCTCCGCTAAGAATAAATGCTGAACCTGTGTATGATCGCCTATCTATAGGGCAGTTCCCCCAATCGGCGTCTACTAATCCAATTAGATTTTTGTTTTCCTTTTTATATAGAAGTCCGCAGTTGATGCTTCCTTTAAGATATCGAAGGATTCGTTTTGCGGCTGTCTGATGCACCCTTTTATGTTTGCTGTTAAATTGGCTTAAGGCACTTACCGCATGTGCGATATCCGGACGCGTACCGATTGCTAAGTATGTTAATGCACCCATAAGTTCCCTGTAGGGAAAGTTGTGAGCGTCCTCTTCGTCATTTTCTCCGACGGCGTCTAATTTGCTGCCAACAGCGAGAGGAGTACTCGTTGGCTTGCAGTGTTCCATCCCGAACTTTTGAATTATGTCGCGAATATAACCGGATTGTGAAAGACGTATAGTTCCCCTTTCGCGCTGAAACTCGAATCCTAAACAATATTTTACTTCTCCAAGATCCTTGATCTTGAATGATTCGGAGAGTTTCCTTTTAATTTGTCTCTCCCTGTCCTGATTATTGGTGATAATCAATATATCGTCGACATAGACTAGAATGAATGTTCTTTCACTTTTGTCGACGTACACGCATGGATCTGCGTTTGTCGGAGTGAATCCGATACTTCGAAGGATTCTGTTTAGTTCCTCATTCCATAAGCGGCCCGCTTGGCGCAGGCCATATAATGCCTTTACAAGTTTACAAACTTTGTGTCCTGTGCGGATCTTGTCTAGCATGCTTTGTGCCCTTTTTATAAGGTCGGTGTCTTCCTCTTCATGGACGATCCTGTGAAGCATTTCTTCAAGAAGTGGGGGCATATCCATATAGATTTCCGTGTCGATTTTGCCGTTCAAGTAAGCAGTTGTTACATCCAGTTGCGCGACACGAAGATCATACTTCGCGGCTAATGCCATCAATAATCGAAGAGATTCGATTCTCGCTACTGGTGCGAACGTGTCATGAAAATCTATATCTGGTCGTTGGGCGAATCCTTTCGCCACAACTCGCGCCTTCCGCCTTTCTAAGCTTCCGTCCGGTTTGTATTTGTTCCGAAGAACCGTTCTGCATCCTATGACCTTGGCTTTGTCTGGTTTCTTGACTAAAGTCCAAGTACGATTTGTGACTAGGCATTTTATTTCCGAATAGATCGCCTCTTTCCATTCGTCGCTGTCGGGACCAGAGATTGCGTTGGAGAAATTAATTTCTGACGCGAGCATAGCGAATTCGGCTTCGTGCCATTCTATTTCGCTTTCGTCGCTCTGCGCGTTTTGCTCTTCGATCTGTGAGGCATCATCGGTTTGCATGTCCTCGTTTGTTGTCCCCGTATCGAGCTGCTCGTCCCGACTCTGATTAACATTTGCCGTATTATATTCTTTGGCCGGTCGACCTGGTTTTCCGGTTTTTATCTTTCGAGGTCTTCCTGGACAGCGCCTCAAAGTATTTTCGTCGTTTGTATTATTTTCCGTGTTCGGTGAAGGATCGGGCGTTGTATTGGTTGCGGGCGTTGTTTGCTCTTCCGGTGTTGTCTGTTCATCGTTTCGTGTAGTCTCGGTGCTTCCGATGCTTATGATCCTGAATCTTCCGTTTGCAGTTTCTTCTGTGATGATATCATGGAACTTGTCTTCGGAGTCGAATTCGTCCAGAAATTTCACGTCTCTTGTTGTTCGAATTCTGTTCTCGCTCGGAATCCATACGCGATACGCTTTGGATTTGTTCGAGTATCCTACGAAGTTACCTGCGATCCCTCTTCGATCGAACTTCCCCTTATTTTGGGTTTTGTCCAGCACGTATGCCCTGCATCCGAATGTTTTAAGAAATCTTATATTCGGTTCTTTCCCAGTCCATATTTCGTGAGGGGTTTTACCGTCCAGGCTTTTGGTGATGCATCTGTTGCGTATAAAGTTGGCGGTGGCAATTGCTTCCGCCCAGAATTTAGGTGGAAGTCCCGACTGTATCAACATGCACCGCGCCGATTCAACTAAGGTACGATTCTTGCGTTCGGCGATTCCGTTCTGCTCCGGTGTGTGAACGGTTGTTAAGCGTCGACGGATCCCGGCTTTACTGAAAATTTCGTTCAAGATATTATTACAGTATTCCGTTCCGTTATCCGATTGAACTGCTTTTATTTTACGCCCGGTCTGCGTCTCAACGAAGTTTTTGTATTCGATGAACCTACTTGTTGCCTCGTCCTTACTCTTAAGGAAATATATCTCGCACCATCGACTGTGATCGTCGATTAATGTCATGAAGTAACGCGCGCATCCAATTGATGTAGTTCGCATCGGTCCGCACAGGTCCGTATGCACGACATCCAAGAGGTTTGACGATCGCTCGGATTTCCCGTTAAGTTTTCCCCTTGATTGCCATCCGATGTCATGATGTTCACGTCGCCTTTTGCGGTTATTTGAGCTGTCGCGTTACTGGCCAGTCTCAATCCGCTGCGTGTCTCCTCCGGGTTCGTGAACAAACCTTTGTCGTTGCATAAGTGAGATGTGCATCCGCTATCCAGACACCAATGATTCTTGTCCAATACGGTGCTGGAGAGCTGTGCTGACTCATCGTTGAGTGTAGTTGCGAGATACGTTTCATCGTCAGGATCTCCCCTTGGATTGGTCGACTTCTTCTTCCAACAGTCTGCAGTCTTGTGTCCTACCTTTCTACAATATCCGCACTTATATTTAACAGGATGAAGTGATTGTTTACCTTCGTTCGGTTTTCCATTGGTTTTTCGGTGGATTTCCTCTGCATTTCTCGATGGTTTTCCTCTGTGTCGGTAATGCTTGACGAACATGGCGTTGGATTCGTTTCCAGTCGTCTTTTGCTTTCGTGCGTCGCTTTCCTCGATTATTTTTACCCGTAGCGATTCAGCATCCGGTAGATCGTCGCGCGTCTCGATCGCGCATCGGAAATTGTCGAAGCTGTCTGGCAAACTATATAATAGCATCATTGAAAGTAACTCACCATTAATGTTTATGCCCATGGCTTCCAATTTATCGACAACGTCGAAGAATACAGTCGTATGTTCTCGAATATCCCCGCCTTCCTGCATTTTGTGCAGGGTTAATTTTTTTGAGTAATGTTGCTTTACGTGCAGGTCCTTTCGAAGCGTAGACGGACTCCAATTTTTCCCACACTTCTCTTGATGTGTTGCAGCCGCGAATCTGTTTTAATTCGGATGGATTTATCGAAAGTATCAGATCCGACATAGCCTTTCCATCTTGTTTCAGCCATGCTTTGTGCGCTTGTTGCGATGCTCGGAGGGCGTCGCCTTCTCCACCCACGACAGGAGGCACGCTTTCGCCGCACACGTATTCCCAAAGATCATTTTTCATTAAGACGGCTCGTGCTTGAATTTTCCAAGTATCGTAGTTTTCACGCGTTAGCACTTCTAACCGCACGGTGTTCGAAAATGCCATTTTTCTTGTTCGATCGTTCACTGGCGACACGGCGTCACTTTATTATTCGTTAGCACGTGTATACGCGTTCGCGACGATTTATGTTCTTTTATTAATGCACGGAACTACGAGCGAAAACAGATCTTCGATCGATCTCTAGCGTCACTTGTGCAATTTTGCGCGCCTCGTGGCCGTATAGGTTAAGTTGCGTATTTCGTTAATTTTGTTCTTTATGCTCTGGGCCCATAACCTGTTAAGGAGGCTAGGATCGTGGTTTCGATAGGAGCAGAAATTAACTGTACGCAGGGCGTCGCTTTACACACTCACAATAGTTTTATTATAAAAGAGATATCCGGAGATACAAGTATACGTTACGAGATCGCGTGTCTGAGATCGACGAGAGTGCGATCGATAGCGGCGGAACGCCAATGGTGAATGTAGCGCCAGTAGTGACTAGAAATGGAACTACGTTGCCAACTGTTATACCGATCTAACATGTTCACACCGATATATCCGAGCCGAGATCAATCATCGCCGCCCTACGGCTCACAGTGAGTAAAGTGGAACAAGAGGAAAAGTGACTTACCTCGCTTCAAAAAGGAATAACTTTCGATAGGAATGAGGTAGAGCGAAGAATTTTTTTTTAAATTAAAGCTGAGACTTTGCAGAATATGGGGAAAATAGGGAGATTACGGTACGAACGGTTTTTAACCTTGAGAAAGTTCGTTAAACTTTCACAATTTCCAGAAAATGTGGTTTCTGCGTTACCACGGGCAGAGAAAATTTTTTTTAATTTTTGCTATATATTATTTCCCGTAGATTTTTTCACGCTGATTTCAAATCTGGTCTCAAAATTTGTCTACGACTTCTGGTTTTTTCAAAAAATCGATTTTTGTGACAAGAAATTAATGAAATCATGTTTTCGTTGAAATGATTTTATGACATACTAATTTGAACGTAAATATGTACATCGTATTCTCATATATACAACACAATATAAATAATAATAATAAAGTATTTGAACGTTTTAAGGGGGCCGGCGCGGCCGTGCAAGAGTGTGTGGGCACACGCACACATCGCTAAATTCGCATATACGTATATGCAATTACAAGGTTTACGACTTTTCGAAATTACGCTTCAGCATTGCAAGGAGTAGTTCAGAATTGGTCAATTATGATTCCTAAAAGTCGTGGTACGGTGGGTACGGTGCCCAAAATGCATATTTGTACGTTATAGACAGGCTTGTGCGAGAACCCGAAATCTCGGGTTCGGGTCGGGTCGGGAATTTTCGGGCGAGAACTGTCGGGCTCCCGAACGTATGATACGCTTCGGTTTCCCGAAAGTATCCGGCTACCTATGTCCCTTTCGGGTTCCTGAAAGTATCCTGCTTCCTCTGTCTGTTCGGGACCCCGAAGCTATCCGACTACATCATACGAACGTATCGAGATTATCAACAAAAAGAGACGGTAGACAGCGCGGCGCGCGGCACAGCGTCTTTGACTTCGACTTTGACACGTCGAAACGATCTAACCATTCTAACCTAACTACCTACATAATATCTACATCGATATCGATATACAATCTATGTACACTTGACATTTGTACATATACAGTATACATTATAATCAATGATACTAATGATATTAATATTTATTGTATATAAAGAATAGACATAATTACTTTCCAAAGTTTGACAAGAAAAATGTAATCCACATAATCAAATTATGTATTACTAATTAACTATAATTGAATTAACAGTTAACAGTATATTATTCTAATGAGACAATGAATTTGTTAAGGAATTTGTTACACAAACAAATGTAACGCGAGAACACGTGTAACGTATTTAGTATTTATTCATGTATTTTAAATTTTAGTATATTTACTTTATATTAGGCGACACAGAAGGAAATTATGAAATGAAGAAAAAAATGAAGCAATCACAAAAATATATGTTTTATTTTAAATTGTAATGTAGGAAACAAATTTCCTCGATATTTGTTGATAACAATCGGGTCCGATTTGGAGTTACTATGTTCCCAGCTGACGAAAACAAGCGTTCGCTTGTACATTGCGTCGCGGGAATGGCAAGATAATTTCTCGCTACTTCACGCAATAGTGGATATTGAATTTGGCATTTCCACCAATTTGCAATATCTGTTACACTCGGAACAACTTCGGCACTTAAATACGTGCGTATTTCTCTGTCTTTAATGGTGTCCTGCGTTCCTGGTCCTTTGCCTGCATTGCCAAGTTTTCGTTCAAAATATATAGACAGTTTCGACTGTGGTGTGGCTAAAAAATAATAACATATCACACTTATGAGAATCGCTATGTAATTTTGTAAATTTCAATTGTTAATTATTCGTTTTACTTGATGTGCTCGGAATACTTTGGTTTTCAGTGTCGTCTGTGATTGTGATGCAATTCATCTTCTCTTTTAATTTTTGTATTGCTTGCTCCCTCATCTCTTCCGATAAAAACCGATCTTTAAAACGAGGGTCCAATAACGTCGCTATAATGATCGGATCACTTTTGGCGATAAGATCGAACCGTTCCTAAAATTTAAAATTTAGAAAATTACAAGATTTAATTAAATTCTTTTTTCCTTTGTAAAATTATAGTATGTAAATAAAAAATCACAAATACCTTTAACGCTTGGCAGAGATCTCTACAAATTTCGGCGTTCATATTTGATTGCTCTATTTCTTCTTGTAGTATTGTCATTAATCCGGTATACATTGGTAAATATTGCGATAACGTAGGATATGTTTCCCCGCTCATAATATCTGTTGCTTCTTCCAGTGGGTTTAATGTGTTGACTATTTTTTCTATTGTGTTCCATTCATCATTATTTAAATTTTGGGGCATATTAGCTTCGAGTAACGTCATATTTAAAGGTGCTCTCAGTAACAGTAGTCTGTGCATCATATTATGTGTTGAATTCCAACGTACATCTACTTCTTGAATTAATTGTAACGGTGTCTGGTGTGGTTCTAACAATTTTTGTGTTTCCATAAATTTTTGCCGGGCTGTGGATGAGCGTGAAAAATAGGTTGCCATTGCCCTGCATTTCTTGCGGATATCATTATACTGTGGTAATTTTTGCAACGTGCACTTGATCGCTAGTTGCAGGCAATGTGCAAAGCAGGGAATGCGCGACCATTTTTTGTTTAGTTTGATGGCTTTAACTAAATTTCGCCCATTATCGGTGGTGAAAACTATTTCTTTGTCCATGGAATTTATCCCCCAGGAACTTAATAAATTTACCAATGTTTTTTGAATGTATATGCTTGTATGTGATTTTGGTAAATAGTGTAAATTTAACATATAGCGGCGGATTTCAAAATTCGTTGTCGTGTAATGCAACGTTAACGATAAGTAACTTTGGACAGCTCTCGATGTCCAACCATCTGTTGTAAGGGCAAATACAGTAGTGCCTGTAAATAATATACAATTTTGTTATAATAGTAAGAAGGAAAGTGTACGTAATAACAAGTAATAAGTAATATATATATATACGTGTATATATATATATTGTGACGTGGCAGTTTTGCCAACGTCACCCAATACCGATTATCGGAAGACCGGGTCACCCTCTGGCAGCCTAATACGCGAGAGGCGCCGTGGCGAGCGCTCGCCCTGGGCGCGAACGAGACCCATGGGCGAGCACTTATATTTTTGAGCGTCGCGCCAATTGCGCGACGCGTATCTGCAGGACTGTAGTCGGGCCCCAAGGGGGGACCCGAAGCACCTCTCCCGCCGAGAAACGGAAAACGGATCGGCGTCGGCGAAAACTCCGACCCTGAGGAAGCGAGGGATCAACGTGGCCCAGGATAGACAACCTGGAGGCGCCGTCGAGGACATGCGATGCCAAGCCAGGGATCTCAACTGTCTCGCCGTCGCCTCATCCGGAGAGAAACCTGGCCAGTTGCCGGATTGGCTCGCGTCTATCGCCTCTGAGAGAAACGGCGAATCAACGAACATCGCTGCCGGAGAATCATCGAATCGCAGGACGCCAAGGACCGTCGCGCAGGGCTAGGCCCCGTCCGAAAATCTATTAGCGATCGGTCGAATTGCGTGCGGGGGGACGAGAGCGGCAAGAGGGGGACGCTCCGCTTCCGCGTTCCCGAGTCACACCGCGAGAGATCACTTCTTCGTTGGCTTTAGCGAAAACTAGTTGCGAATTTCGAACCTTAATCATTGCATAAGAACTATGGTATTTGCGAAGCGAGCTGCCGGACACAGAGGGACGAGAATGTGAGACCATCCATCATTGCCCTGGGTAAGCTTCTGTCAGTTCTCATTTCGATAAAGTGATCTTTCTCGTGTTGGCTCGGTAGTGTGTCGTGTCCGCGATCGCGTCGTCGAATCACCAACGTGGCTTTGTAGCTGCCGGTATTTGTGACGGATTCGGTCACATTCGCGGACGGGAGAAACCCGTCGGTCCACGGGCGTGCGAAGAAATTATGTTTTACGGGCGTTAATAGTCTCAACAGAGGTCGGACGTAGGGATCCGCGATATCTGGACCTCGATAGTCGCGGTGACGGTGTTAGCGGAGACGAGCCACATTTCTTTTCGCGAACTTCGCACGTCGTTGTTGTTTCGAATCGAACCTCGAGTCGTCCCACGGTGCGACGTCGCCACGTGCTCTCGTCGTATTTCCGCGACTTGTTCTGCCGACGAGAAGCTTATAATAACGCGTATTCCATTCGAATTCGGGCGTAGAACACGAAGATCGTGAACGCCGACGTTAAAATCACGTTGCTGCCGGATTCACTGCGTACAGAAAAGGACCAGGAAAGGTCGAAGAGCGCGTACAACGCGTTGTCGTTGCCGAACACCTGTTACGCGTCGGTTAACCTCGAAACGCTGCCGGTCGCTGCCGGCTGCGTTATTGTAACATCGGACTAATAAACAGTGTTAACCCAGATCGTACGAGAGTGTTTATTGCGTGAGAAACCTTCCCGCCGCGGGGAATGCCTCGTGTTCGACCCGCGTAGAATCCTGCGACCATTCGTATCTCGTCTTCGCGTAATATCGATTGTCGCGGGCTCGTATGGGTGTCTCTCGTCATGTGTAATAGCGAATTTAGCGTGGCATCTTCTGTGCCTGGCGCCCGAACTTTACGTAAGAGATCTCGAGAGACGACGAGCCTGCGTACAATTTTTGTCCCGGGTGGACCACGTTTCGCGCGGCCGAACGTGGCCCGGCGGTATCGCTTGTAAATACCCGGAGTCGCTATCGTTTCGCTAAGAAACGAGAAACGACGTGACAATATATATATATATATATATATATATATATATATATATAATTAGTGATAGATTCTTACCGTTATGCATATCTGCATATATTTCCTCTTGTACCTCTTTCCTTCTTTTTTTGTACATTTCAGGTATCACACTTCGAGAAAATGTTGTACGACACGGAATTTGATACCGCGGTTCCGCGGCACTTAATAATTCGCGGAACCCTTTCTGTTGCACAATATTATACGAGTGTAAATCCAGTACGATTATACGTGCTATTGCACGTGTAATTTGTTTTGCTCTCAATGAGTCTTTGGTTAACCAGTTGATTTCTGAAGTACACGTAGTATAATTTGTTGATGCTGTATGCGTACTTGTACTTATTGAAGGGATGACTGTCGTCGGATGTACGTATTTTAGATGTCGCGATAGTCCGCTGGTGTTGCCGTATTTCATCTTAAACAGTCGTTTGCAAATATTGCATTTTGCTTGTGTGCCGTCAATTTTTGCAAAATGGTCCCACACCGTACTCCTCCTACGATTACTTCGTCTAATTGCCTCATTCCCATTCCCAATTTCTCTCATACACGCGTCAGTCACTTCATTTACTATATTCACTTCACGCACTTCATCCACTTCATTTTCATTAAAACTGTACATAATGAATACTTAAAATAAACGATAACTACTACTAATAAAAAAAATAACATCAATAAAAAGGAATATAAAATGTCTAAATGCTGCCGATTGCTAATTGATTGCTGATGTTTCCACGCAAATATTCGATTGAACACTGACGTGACCAAAAGCAAGAACGATCGACGAGAACCAAATGTTTCTGTTAATTGCCTGAGAAACCAAACAACAACCAAATTGTTTCCACAGCAATTAACAGACAATATAATATCGACCTGCATTATCAGCCATATTCTATTGGAACATTTGTAACGTCCAACCGTCAAACTTTTCGGAACCAGATTGTCATGCTACTAGTGCAAAATTTCGGAACGTCGAGGTGCTGTATTGTCGTTTGTGACAAGCCGAATTGTTGTTCGTCTCCGCCGAATATTACAAATTATTCCTCTATAACGTAAAAATATGCATTTTGGGCACCGTACCACGACTTTTAGGAATCATAATTGACCAATTCTGAACTACTCCTTGCAATGCTGAAGCGTAATTTCGAAAAGTCGTAAACCTTGTAATTGCATATACGTATATGCGAATTTAGCGATGTGTGCGTGTGCCCACACACTCTTGCACGGCCGCGCCGGCCCCTTAAGTTACGAAACACATGAAGCACCTCACATCTCGTCATCACTTGACGTATCGCTGACATTACTTTCTGCAGGCTCTGTGTAGCTGTAATGTATAATAATATGAATTAGGTATGTATTGTTCATAATTATACTCTTATTTATAGAAGAAGGTGAGTACTTAATCTTTTTAACTTACATATTTTCATCGACGAAGTTTCTAACCTCTGGTGCAACTTGATTTCTTCGTCAGAATTGTAATCGATCTTTTATTAAGATGAGTGATATTTTAGGATCGGTTAACTGTACTGCTCGATTAAAAACGTCTAACAATCTGTTTTTTCGACTATTTTGTCTGGAATGAAGAATCATATTCTTCCTATAAAGTTTATGCTATGACTCGTTCGCATCCTCTAAATAGTACGCTATTGGCAATGCAAACTGCTGTGCTATTTCGCAACCATGTTTTAATAATTTATGTAACGTTGGGCTGATTCGAGCCCATGGAAATAGTGTATAGTGGAGACAATACGTCTGCCAACAGAACTGTTCAAGCTCTCTTATTTTTAAAGGCTTTTTACACTTAAACACTAATAATATTGTCGCAATATTTTTTACAAATTGAACATCAATTTCCAGGGTTTCTGCAAATATTGCTGGTTTTTCGAAGCATCTTCTAGCGACATTGCCAGTGTTTGTTGTACCATGTCCTTGTAACACTTGGTCTACTCGAACACCAAGCTTGGCATATATATTCAAACAACCTGGTTTCGTCGTCACGTTCGGAGACTTCCTCTTCGTTCTTATAGCTCGCCGATCCAGAGTTCGATGTTAAACGAGAGGAGAATGTCGATGGGGAACTGGACGTGATACGCGGGTTTCGAAATAACGACACAGGCAATTTCACTGACAATGCTCGCTACCGGCGCGTTCGCGAACGCGGTTTTCAGGATTCGCTCCTCGCGAATGTTTACTCGGTGACCGCGACTTTCGGATACGATTACGCGTATCTTTCTCGGACGCGCACGTCGCGGTTTTCAGGTACGGAACGCGTTACTTTCTCGGACGCGACGCGAATATATTTTCTAGACAGGTAAACGGGAAAATCAGGACGGTAGGGAACTTCCCTGCCCGAGTCAGGTTATTCGGATTTGCGACGTGGCGGTTCGCCGTACGCCATGATCCTCTCGGGCGGTTCTACGGCGGCGAGTGACGGTTCGTCGTGCTCGCCGTTCGTTCTTGTCGGCGGTACGCCTTAACAAGCTCGCTGGTGGTACACCTTGGCGAATAGAGTGACGGTACGTCGTGCTCTGGCTATGCTACGGGAAAAGGACATTTTCGGGAAGGGAGGAGGGCTCCCTGCCTGAGTCGGGTCGGTCGGATTTCAACGTGGTGGTTCACCGTGCGTTTACGTCCTCTCAGGCGGTTCTACGGCGACGAGTGATGGTTCATCGTGCTCGTCGGTCGTTCTCGTGGACGGTACGTCTTGACGAGGAGGCTGGTGGTGCACCTTGGCCCTTCAGGGCGGCGGTACGCCTTACCCTGCTTCGGTGGAACGTTGTTCGTCACCGGTGAAATGTCTCCATGGAATAGGACGTAGGTTGACAAGATGGCGGTACGCCGTATTCTCGTTGGTGCAACGTAGTTCTTCACCGGAAAGGATACTTACAGGAATATTAACGTGAACGATCCGATCTGAGTCTCGTCTCAGCTAAGAAGGCCCTCCCGGGGTTGCGTGGCTGCTTTTATAGCCGATCGTTCGGTGATGCGGGTGTCGGTGCGGTGCTGAACTTCGCGGATGTTCTCGAACGTTCTCACGCGCGTGGGAAAAACTGTCGACTCCGTCCCATCGGTATCGGTTTCGTGGCGCGGTGGTCGCGCGGCGCGGGGCACGTATCGGCGGTGCGCGACGGTTCGGTTCGGTCTAGTTCGGCCCGGTTCGGTTTGACTCGGCGCGCCTTGATACTTGGTTCTGCTAGTAACAGGCCTGCCCGGTGCAGGTCTGTTACAATATTATTCTTTATAATAATTTTTCTTTCTTCAAATTGCTCTGAAATCGATAAAAAAGTTTATTTTCATATTATTTCTATTTTCTGCATCAATATTCTTTTTCTTTGTGTTCTGTAAAAATGCAACTTACCTCTGACGCTCCTTCGCATATCCCACGTCTTTAGATTTAGTCTGTACGAAATATGCAGCAGATGTTCGAAGGCTTTTATTTCGTCATGCAAGAGCCCCAAACCAAACTGTAGCGCGGATTCTCTCGGCTCGAAATTATCGCTGAGATTGCTAAACTGATACGCGGTGCGTAAACATAGTGGACATCTACTGCTTGCGGTATTTCCTACAATGGTGTTTATGCATTTTCCGTCGAATAATGTTTGCGAAACTTTGTAAAATATTTTTACTTTTTTCCCATTTTCCATTTCAAATTTGTGTTTCTTAAGAAATTTAATTTGCCGATTTAAACGATTATATTCTCGAAGAATATTCAAATCACTTTCTTTTTCTAGAGCAATTCTTAATGGTCGGCAGAAGCGGGTGCTCTGGGGCAGGGATCAAAAACGGATTCGGTTCTCAATAACCCGCTGTAACCCGCGTAGCTTCGGTAACCGGTTACTAGATGGCCAACTGTAACCCGGTTAACCGGGTAAGAGCGGGTTACGGTTGGAAACCGTAACCCGAATCGGTTTCGGTTTTTTTCAACCCATGAAACACTGTAACCCACACTAAGAGCGAGTTTTGAGTACGCAAAGTTTGAACTTCTTTTCTTATTTATAATTATGCTTTGATGCCAATCAGTTGAATTTATCTACAAATCGATTTTAAATAATATGAGGACAACTTATTATTGATAAAGAAATTTTGGTAAAGAAATTTGTATTTTAGGTAATTATGAAGAGTATGAATGTTGTGTGTTTCGGAAGGAACGTATATACATATAAAAATTAAACCGACTTCGAAAAAACGCACTAAAAAGTATAAAATAATTTCCATTTAATATATGTGAATACACACGAACTTAAATACAATACAATCTTTTCGAAGGCGGCGCAAAATTGAAAATTTTCGACACTGGAAATTACGAAAATCCTTAAATTGTTCTAAATACTAATATATTTATATTTAAATAATAATATATTTGCGCCGCCTCCGAAAAGATTGTATTGTATTTAAGTTCGTGTGTATTCACATATATTAAATGGAAATTATTTTATACTTTTTAGTGCGTTTTTTTGAAGTCGGTTTAATTTTTTTTTAAAAGTTTTTTTTATTTCACACTTTTTTTTATCTCTGTTATTATCTCTGTCAGCCGTCACATTCCAAATCGTAATTTATAAATATCTGAAAGCGGCAATCGATAGCGGTAACAACGTCGCGTCGTTACTGTTCCTAATGTCTAACATTCAGCAGAGTTCACTACGGTATCACCACCCTACATTTTCGCAAATAAAATCGTAATTAATAAAGAAATGTAAAATCTTTTTGCACGGGACCATCCCGGGAACATACTCTACAAGATGCAAAAGGTTTCGTTCCGATTGGTCCATCCATCTCGACGTAATCGGTGAACATACATAGAAAAAAAAGCGAGAAAAGGGCACATACAGATCGAATTGAGTAACCTCCTCCTTTTTCGAAGTCGGTTAATAATAAGGCAATAATGAGCCAAGAATGCCTGGTATTGTGGTATCGTTGTTGGAGCGTCGATTGGCAATTGTTTGACGCGGAACGGAAAACGAAACGAAGAAAAGATTTATCAACTGTTTTTCGATTTTTTATTGTTATGTGGGTTGCCCATCCATCCCATTCTTATTTCATACGTTGTGTTGAAAACATTTATAGTTCAGATTGTTTTTATTGTGTGTTCACGTTTAAATAGTGACATTATAGATGACATCATAATACTTCGGACAAACGAATTCGATCTTTAATTTTGAAAATTATTGTTATTATCTAGTAATCTAATTTAAAAAGCTCTTTTCAATATGATTATTACCTGAACCTGTTTATTTATAATACGTTAGGTATAAATACTTTACGATTCGGGTTATATTCCGTGAATCTCTATTTAATAGTAAGTAACCTGCTCTCTCTAAGATTTGAGAACCGTTTCCTCGAGGATAGTATGGGTTACAGCGGGTTACAGTAACCTTCCTTGGTTAACTGGGTTTGGGTTAGGGTTAGGCGTCGGGTTAGAATCCCTGCTCTGGGGTGTCGGATTAATCTATTTACACGTCTCGGATGGGCTCTTCAATTGTATGATAATCATACTGCTTACGAAAAGCGTCTGATGTGTGTTTGGGTTTTCATTTTCTTCAATTTCATAATGTTGATGTGGATTGGCATGGCCGGATGAACTATCAAATCCTATAGTGGTAATTAGCTGTAGATTACTCAAATTCTCTTCGTCCCACTGTAATGCCACTGAATTACATAAACGTTCAGCTGTCTTGTTTGACATGTCCTGTAGTGGTACAAGCACTTCTTTTTCCGATTTTTGATAATTTTTTGGCTCGCATTCAATCATAGCTGATTTTATCATTGGGTACGATGGATAAACATAGGAGCCTCTCGATCTCGAATCTTTCACCAACCCGTAATATCTACTTTTGCTATAATCGTATTCTAAATAAAAAGCTAATCCTGATTCCTTCGTGTGACGTGATGGAAAATCTCCCTCTGTAATACTTCTTACCGAATTTACAACAGTATTATTCCTGCTCACCCGCGCAGCTGATTGTATTATGGATATGTTGTACGAACCATCTGCCAATAGTTCATGAGCACGCCTTAGTACCGTACTTCTTGAGGCTCTTTCTATCGATACACGCTTTCTACCGGTGCTTCTGGTAATTATGCTTCTCTTAGATGGGCGACCACGACCGCGACCACGAACACTACCTCGTTCATTATCATTCACAAAAGAATTTTCACTATCCATATTTAACGAACCTTGTAACAAAGACTTGAACACTCACTCAGATGCAGACGTCTTTTGCACCGCGGACTTTTTTTCCTGCCTATTTATAGTGATTTTCGGAAAGGCGTAACCTTTCCGAAGATACGAGGACGGAGCATTATTTTGGCAGGGGTGGGAAATCCCGGTAGTTTATCTTTTAAAAGTCATCGGCAAAGGTGGTCGCTAGTTGTAAAAAGGGACTTTCCGGGTCCGCACGTGTAGCACGATCGAAGAGCCCTAGCGGTAGTTAATACCTTTATGACATGGTTATAAAATTTTTTTACGCCCGTAAAAGTGGGACCTTTCGTCCAAATCTGAGACAATATCAAAGAACTTCCGATAGAAATGAGATAGAGCGCTGAAATTTTTTTTCATTACAGCTGAAACTTGACAGAATATGGGAAAAATAGGGAGATTACGATACGAACGTTTTTTTACCTTGAAAAAATTCGTCAAACTTGCACAATGTCAAGAAAATTGCGGTTTTTTTAAAACCACGTGCGGGAAAATTTTTTTAACATGCTACACATCATTTCCTGTAGATTTGAATCACGCTGATTTCAAATCTGGTCCCAAAATTTATCTACGACCTCAGGATTTTGCAAGAAATCGATTTTTGTGAACAGAACTAATGTAATTGTGCTACCCCGGAGATTTACCGCTGGATAGGCTTTCGGAATAATACTCGGGTAACAGGTAGGCTTGATTGTAACACTTTATTTTGGCACTGGTAAACACTTATTGTTACAGTCCACGACTACTTTCCTCGGTGGTCGATTAACTACTACTCGTGGGGTCTGGCGTCCCACCCTCGGTCGCCTACCCCCTTTTCGCCGATAGGGTCCTTCCCTCTCTCTTTGGCCTCCTCTTTGACCAACTCCGATCTCCACAGTAATCATTTTTTCGTTGAAATGGTTTGATAACCCACTAGTTTGAAGGTATATTGTATTCTCATATATAAAACACAATGAAATTAAACATAATGAAGTATTCTTAAAATAAACGTTCAAATACTTCATTATGTTTAATTTTATTGTGTTTTATATATGAGAATAAATATACTTTCAAACTTTTATCGTTTCAACGAAAAAATGATTACATTAGTTCTGTTCACAAAAATCGATTTCTTGCAAAATCCTGTGGTCATAGACAAATTTTAAGACTAGATTTGAAATCAGCATGAAAAAATCGATGGGAAATGATGTATAGCACGTTAAAAAAAAATTTTCCGCGCGTGGTATTGGAAAAATCACAATTTTCTTGAAATTGTGCAAGTTTAACGAATTTTCTCAACGTTAAAAAACGTTCGTACCATAATCTCCCTATTTTCCCATATTCTGCAAAGTTTCAGCTTTAATTAAAAAAAAATTTCATCGCTCTACCTCATTTCTATCGAAAGTTCTTTGATTTTGAATCGAGTTTCGACCAAATTGCCCACAGTGGGGTATTTGGTCTGAAAAAGTGGAAAAAACTATTTTAGCGTTATTTATAGACTCGAGGTTATAATATTATATACCGTTGGATTCGTCTTAAGATCAGCTACAACATTATGAAATCCAAAATACATTTTAGTATTTAAAAAATCGAAACCTCAATTTTTTGAAAAAAAAATTTTTTTTACTTTTATATATTGAAATTTGTAGACGA
The DNA here is from genome assembly GCF_051020765.1 of Lasioglossum baleicum. NCBI lineage: Eukaryota > Metazoa > Arthropoda > Insecta > Hymenoptera > Halictidae > Lasioglossum > Lasioglossum baleicum. Next base: position 4,063,567 of record NC_134929.1, on the reverse strand, counting down.
CTGAATACTGTTCCTCTTTTGTTCGAAACATCCCCTGAAAAAGCGAGGCGATAGTGGAATATTTGCACTATTATAACTTGAAAAGTATTTAAGAAAACAATATTTTATTATAGCGTTTTGGAAAGCTCTGAAAACAAGCTACAAGAATATGCAATAAAAAATAGGGTTTTATATTTAAGAAATTGAAGATGTGACCTTCGCGTGATTTTCAAACGACTATCCAAAGTCAAATCAATGACGCCATTTTATTGCCCCCTCGAAACCATACAACTTTTGTCACAAACATTTTTTAACCAAAATGCTTAATTTCGAAGATATACGTCTGTTTCACTTTGAATGACTCACCCGGTATATTATAAGAATATTTTAAAATTATTACCATTAATTTTCATCCGAAAACACATCAGAAATTTCTACCTCGGATAATATTTCTTCTTCATTTGGGGCCAAGCGTAGCCGAACATGCAGGCGAACGCGAAACGCTGTTAAACGCTTAATACCCAAATAGGCTATAAAATTTGAATTCGGACATATTCGGATTTAAACTTTGTTGGCTTATAATCACGAATCTTTACCGAATGTAATGACACCAAAAAGAGCACTCAATCTCGCTCAATACTATAACAAAATTGTCAATAAAGTTTTGTAATTTTTAAAAAGCTTACAGAATGATTGGTAATATTCAAATATTTATATCTATGCGAAAGTGCTCTGTATACCTACCTGAACAACTTTTGTAATAAAAGAATTTACAGAATTTTCCTTCAAACACTTGAAAATCGCCAATGAACAGACGCTGTCTTACAGACTGTTTAAGAACGCCAAGCGCGCCTTAAAATCTCTCGACTTTCGATAAAGTTTACTACTTCACGGGTGTACAAATATAAAAAATAATATTAAAGCCTTATTCTTCAGACCTTTAACTACAACGAACAACACAAATTTTATGCCATACGCAAAAATTTAGAAATCGAATTATTTCCACTTTTTCGGGCCAAATACCCCACTGTGCGGCGCACAGTGGTCGGAACGTATAGGGAAAATGGAAAAAACTTCATAACTTCGGCAATTCTCAATATTTTTGAATAATTCTTTTTTTTATTGCTTCTCAATCTTCAAACTTCTCATATTATCAAACGAAATATTAAACAATGAACTTAATATAATTGTTTATACATAATATTTTTTATTACATTACGAACTCTTATTTCAGCATACTAAAATTGAATACTTGAAATAGTATTAAGCAAAAAGACTAGAAATAGAATTAAACAAACAAACTTTAAATAGTATTAGACAAACAAACTTGAAATAGTATTAATCAAAAAGCTTAATATCATTTTGTATACATGATATTACGAATAATATTATTAACGAATAGTATTATATTAGTATAATAATATTTACATAATATACATGAACACTATTTCAATAGAGACTGCGCTTGTTCAGTAAGTGGCAGTGATTTGGTCTTCGGTTCTGGTCTTAAAAGATTAATGTATGGATCCGAAGTTATTAAAAGCATGTGTAACATGTCCTCATTTGTTGCTAAACGAGATCACTTTCTGGTGTGGTGTATTCTATAGTATCTGTAATGTTTATTCCTACCCTCCTGGGCCTCTTCCGACAGCGAACCCCTATGGGATCCGTGCCTATGCATGGATATCTCTATCCATCGTATTTAGAAAAAAATACTTCCAATGAAATTTGTATGGTTTTCAAACAGCTAAGACGCAGAAAGTTAAACATCTTAGACTTGTAGAACCGGCAAGAAAATATTTAAACATATTCTAAGAATATGCTAAGAAAATTGGTATCCCAAAAAACTCGTTTATTGTTAGAACATTAAAACATCAGATTCTTCTCTAATACACTAGAAGATTACATTTTTTGTAATCGCAGTGGTTTTCAAATTAAATTTTGTATCTATTTTATATACCCATACTTTGCTTTCGAAAATTAGTAACTGTATCCTAAAAATTAATTCGAATTAAAAAGTGGATACATACAGTATTTACATATTTACAAAGTATTTACATACACGTGAAATAATCATGGCGATTGATCATTTTGTTGGAATTTATTCCTATGAGAATAACAATTCGGTACAGGGATCATAATCCTTCGAACCGTCTAGCGAAGTGCCGCCCATTTATTCAGGAATCCTGCTTCGTTGCTGAAACTTCATGCGCTCTCAAACTTTAAACGTTAATATCAGCTAAACGTGGAAAAACGTGGCGCTGATTTTTGCAGGACTATTGTGTGATGGTGTCTTCTTTCAAAAGATGCCACTCAGAGAATGTAGGAACGTGTAGCTTTTTTTGTAGAGCTACAGAAAGCAGCTGTAATATGAAATTATACGTATCCTACTTTCGGGCTTTATATTGTTATTTTGGTTGTGAGTTTTCGAAAATTATTAACATCGGGCATAAGCTGAGACTATATACATTTATAATATATAGCATATATGGTTATAAATGTCCTCAAAAATGAAAGAATAACGTCGAGCGTGTGGTTAGAAATCTATAAGAATCCAACTAGAATCTGAGAGGTCTACTTTAGATCTATTTTTCTCCGTTATGAAAGAGAAAAACATAGATCCATTTTCATAGCAAGATACATTGGTTTATGGCCTATCAGGAAATAGTGGTCAATATTTGAAATAACGACTTTCATAATTTAGGGTTTTTTCCTGCTTCCGACCACTGTGCGCCGTATCCCGTCCCGAGCGCCACTGGTGACAACTAGGGTGCGTTCCGTTTCACGCTTCAACGCATGAATCGCTTAGAATTCCCTAGATCCCCACCACTTCTCGCGCATCAGCTACCACAGCTCTGAGGTGAAGCGTTTGATGCGAAGTTAGTAGCGCTAAATTTGAAAGCAGTTTCTGTCAAGCGATTTTGTCACGAAAATGGATACTATTACTGCTATTCCTGAATTACGTGAGGAAATTGAACACCCCAACAAGTCATTCACGTGGCCTGATGGGGCAGTACTTCTCCTAATAGATTTATATAGGGAAAAGGAAGCCGAATTTAAAAACGGCTTGAAGAGACACAATGTAATTTGGAAGGAGATTGCAGCCCAACTGCAGCAATGTAATTATGCTGTAAATGGGCTGCAATGTTCGACAAAATTTGCCGGTCTACGTCGTACTTATAAAAATATAAAAGACCAAAATAATAAAAGCGGCAACGCGTATAGCAGTTGGGCCTTTTATTCTGTAAGTATATGCTTATGTGTATAATACGTAAAAATGTAAATACAATACTATCTATTATGTATAGATTTATAAAATTTATTTTGTGGTTGTAGGCCATAGATTCACTTATTGGCGATAGGGCCTATATGCAGCCTCCAGCTGTAGCATGCAGCGAAGGGCTAGAATTGATTACACCTATAACCCAACCAGGTTCCAGCTCTTCCTCGTCCATGGTTGGATCCCAAAGTAATAAAATATATATATAAAAAAATATTATTAAAAAAAAATATAAAAAAAAATATTAATATGTATTACAGGTACGCCTATTAAAAAAAGACGGGTGGAAACCATTTTAGAAAGCCACATAGCAGAACTAAAACAAGAAAGAGAATTAAGAAAAATTCAAAGAGACGAAGAAAGGAGGGCAGCGGAGGAAAGGAAAGAAGCCCGACACAGAGAAAGAAAACAGGAAAGAGAAAGAATTGTTATATTGTTTATTGTATATTGTATATTGTTGTATTTATTGATTAATGACTAAATAATAAATTCATTGTCCAAAAATGGAAGAAAAATATATTCTGTTATGTTACGCTGTTCATTCAGTGATTATATTAATGTTAATATATATAAAATAAATAATGTGCTTTACTTGCATCTGATTTTTTCAAATCTACCGCTAATGCATCGGCTTCGCATCAAACGCTTCACCTCAGAGCTGTGGTAGCTGATGCGCGAGAAATGGTGGGGATCTAGGGAATTCTGAGCGTTCTGATGTGCGCATTGAATGCAACGGAACGCTTCTCTATGCGATTCATGCGCTTGAAGCGTGAAACGGAACAGACCACTTTGTCTGGGCAGGGCCCGCTCCAGCGGTTACGACGCCCCAGGCAAAAAAATAAATTGCTGCCCCTTTTTAAGCACTAAGCACCGCGCTGAACAGAATGACCCTTTTTTTTTTAGCAAAATCGTCTGGCAAGGGTGGTCTGAAATTTTCTATTAATTGAATATTTAAAACATCAATATTTTTCTCACACTTGCAGCCAAAGCCAAAATGGCGCCCCTAAGTTTTGGCGCCCCGGGCAAATGCCCGGCTTGTCCCCCCCCTAGAGCGGGCCCTGGTCTGGGACACCCTGTATATTAGTGGTTGGTATATGTAAATAAATAGGCTTTATTTTATTTTATTTTTTATTTTTGTTAAATAAAGACATTGAACAAGTAGAATTGAACAATTGTAGTAGTGATTCGAGTGATACTACGGATATGAGTGACAGCGAAGATGAATTCAGCGAAGATGAATTAGAAGATACTTTTTTAATGACTTCTTCTCATTCGTAGCGCATTCATAATTGTTATTCGTTTCTCTTTTCCCAATTCTACTGCACTACTGCGTACAAGGCTAGCTTCCTCGTCAAATATGAACTGTATTTCTGCGGGCATTTCATCATTTTGAAGCAGGCAAATATTGTGTAATACACAGCATGCTAAAGTGAATTCTGGAATATTTATGGCGTCTGTTAATGACAAACAATCCAATAGTGCCCTAAAGCGCATTTTCAGGGACCCTATAGCACGTTCAACTGCCATCCTCGTGGATGACAAACAATAGTTAAAATTTATTTGCCGGTTTGTCAGATGTCCATTATTCCGAAAAGGCACCATTACGTGGGGATGAATGGAATATGCAGCATCTCCGATAATATGAGAATTATTCGGAAAATACTCTGCAGGTAATTCAAGAAAACGGGCTACTGGAGAGTTCCGAAAAACTCTAGAGTCGTGGACCGATCCAACCTGTCCAGCATATACGTGTGTAAATTGACCAAGAGAATTACATATTACTTGCACGTTGATGGAATGAAAGCCTTTTCGATTAATGTATGAGTTTGCATCTTCAGAGGGAGCTCGGATTTTAATATGCGTCCCATCAATAGCTCCAATAACATTGGGAAAACCGCATGATTTTTCAAATTCTTGCATTACATTAACAGCAACTTGACCTCTTGGCCATGTAATAAATCGAGGAGCAATACAATGGAGAACAAATGTAACACGTCTTAATGCTCGAAAAGCAGTTGCTTTGCCAACTCCAAATTTTGTCGATACAGATCTGAAACAATGATATATTTATCATATAGATTAAATAACGTGACAGTCTGTAATATATTAATATATATTGCTTCATGTAAATACCGATAAGAATCAGGAGTAGCCATGAACCAAATAGCAATAAGAAGTTGCTTTTGTGCTGGTATTGGTTTTCTACCAGAGGATTTATTAGTTTCACATAACGCTGGACCAATTATTCTTAGTACCATTTCAAAAGTTTCAGGAAAAATTCTAAAATAACGTGATATAAAATTTATTAAAAAATGTAATCATTTTAGTAACCAATTATCAAAAAGTATTTTTATTTTTAAAACAAATTATGTTACTTACCGAAAATGTTCTTTGAATACTGTTCTAGAGTAACCAGGTATAACTCGCTCGACATAATCTTCTATTTTTTCGGTTAAAACCATCTCTCCTCGCGTTTCGCCAACCATTAATATTGTATTAATTAACTCCAAATCAAAATTTAAAAAAGTATCTTCTAATTCATCTTCGCTGAATTCATCTTCGCTGTCACTCATATCCGTAGTATCACTCGAATCACTACTACAATTGTTCAATTCTACTTGTTCAATGTTTTTATTTAACAAAAATAACGTTAAAGCCGATAACGTTTTGTCATCCATGGCAGCAGCCATTTTTGATTTCAAATTTAGCGCTACTAACTTCGCATCAAACGCTTCACCTCAGAGCTGTGGTAGCTGATGCGCGAGAAGTGGTGGGGATCTAGGGAATTCTGAGCGATTCATGCGTTGAAGCGTGAAACGGAACGCACCCCTAGAGATGGGATGAACTGCTCATTCCGAATCACTCGTGATTCGATCACGTTCGTTCTAAATCACGGTGTTTTTTCACAGTGATTCGTGATTTTTCGTGATCGCTTCTGATTGGTGGAGAGCATAGGAACATAACTGTTCTTGGTCACTCTATATAGAAGTCTATATTCTCGGGACATGTTACATAATAAAAAATAAAAACAAAAATACATATAAGTTATATCGCATAAAGGCAAACATTGAATATTGAATAAATTAATAATTAGTAATAACTAATGCCTATGAATTATAAAAGAAAGTTCAGTTTAAAATTTTTTCAAACTTTAAACCTTGTGAAATATTTTATATTGTGTGGTATGTTGTATATAATATATAAAAGATATACTTACAAATGTATAAAAACTTAACATAAATAAGTAGTATAATTTAAATAGAAACAAAAATATGAAAAATTAGTAAATATATTTATGTGTTATATAAACAATATGTAATATAAGAATATATAAAAATACACTTAACCTAAAAAGCAAAATAAAAATCTACTTATGTGTAACAAGCTATAATAAACTATGCGTAACAAACTATAATAAACTATGTATAACAAACTATAACTATATGTATAACGAAGTATTTATATTAAATAATAATAAACTATTTATGTGTTATGATTTAAGAACAAAAGCATTGATAATTTTTCGGCTTTTAGTCGATTTCTTTTTTCGTTTAATATTAATCCTGCTTTAGAAAAAATACGTTCGCATGGAACTGACGTTGCGACGACACAAAATAATCTTTCGATCAATTTCCTTAGTAATGGGAATTGATGTTGGTGATCTTGCCACCAAATTAATGGGTCCCCAGATCTATTGTAAAATTCGATCCTTAAATACTGGTCTATTTCAAACAATATTTTTGTTTCTAGCGAAACCATTTCTGGACTATTTTTTTTTACATTTTTTTCTAGTATGGCCCATATTGATAATTCATTTTCTATACAAATGCTTTGTACTTCTGGATCTGCTACATCATTTACCTGTTGCATGGTAATATTTGAATCATTTATTAACGAGTTTATTATATCTATTTTAATTTTTTCTACTTGTTGTGTAGAAAAAAATGCATTCTTAAACCGTGGGTCTAAAAATGTACTTGTTTGTATTACTATGTTGTCTTTTATATCTCTGAATCTGTTATCAATATTAGTTTGAATGTTCTGTAATATTAATTGTGTGTTCATTGAAAAATCTTTATCTTTTAATTTGATACATATATTATGTAATCCAGAAATAATTGGAATTATGATTGAAGCTGTAGTGTACTATTCTCCACTAATCACTTTTGTTGCAGATTCTATTGGTTGTAAAATTACAGCAAGTTCATGTAATATTTCCCATTCCGCGTTGGAAAGGGCATAGCCGGATAAGATAGTCAAAAATGCCCTTGAGCCGAATTTTATCGACGATGTGCCATTCGATAGAACACCAAGAAAAAACATACTGTGCAAAATTTCAACCCTGTATCTCGATCGGGAGGGTAGTTATGGGGTAAAAACGAAAAATCAGTTTTTGGCATATTTTTCCTAGTTAATGACGTTTAAAAATTCTGAAAAAAATCTGACACATGTCAAAAACCCAAATACATACTTTGCAATTGGTTTCAGATTTTTAAAATGGAAATCCTGCTTGTAAAAAATCAAAAACCTCAAAAAAATCGAAAAAATGCAGATTTCACATGGAAGTTTTAGAGTGACAACATTTATATTTTTACAGTAGCAGTATATTGTTATAAGTATTGTTCATGAATTTTTTCAGATTTTTTGGTTTGGTGCGCCGTTGTCAAAAAAAATAAAAACGGATTTTTTCGGCGTTTTTTCCGCGAAGAACTAAGCTAACCTTAAAATTATTACGTACTTTTTATTCTGTAAGTCTATCAGGCTCTGATAAACCTTGAGCATTCTACAGAAGTAATTAAAAAATGAAATCAACTTAATTAATATTTCTACAGTATGAACATTACATCTCGAAATATCAATCACGTTTCCAACAGTTCAGTTGGCTCACAAGGAGACCCCGCGTATCGAGACACCCAGATCTGAACGAAATTTTGTGTGAACATAGCTTAGACATCCTCATGAACTATCCCATTGGCTTTCTCTTGAATGGGCAGCCGTTTTCGAGATAATCGATATTGAAATGCGACATGTAAGTTATATTCAATGAGTGAAAGCCTCTTGTCACAGCGGTCCGCGGCCGAGTCGGTTGAGCGAATGTCTACCACGAGGTTGGTCGGGGTTCGCGTCCCGTGTCGGCATTTTTTTCACTTTTTTTTTATTTTTCTACGTTCTACACATTATTTCTAATATAATAAATAACAAGTAATCTAGTTTTACGATAGACAAGATATATGTTTGATAAAAATCTAACATATTCGTTGTGGTAAGTATTATAACGCAAATTATTTTTGCTGTGTTGAGGCCTTTAGCCAAAATACGAAGACTCTAATAAATTATCATAAAACAGTATCTTTTCAACTTCAGTATTTTTAAGTAATCGCCCTGTAGCGGCCATCGGCACGCACAATGAAACATTTGGCGTGCAAATGGTCTGGACGGTTTGCGAGGCAAGCAGCAATAAAGCTATTTTTGAGCCGTTTTTAATGCGTACAATTTATTGTTAGATGTTGTAGACCAGACCTGGGCGACGATGGCCCGAAAAACACATGTTGCTCTACTACTTTGGGACTGTCTTACCGAGCAAGAGAAGGAGAGAAACAGCAACATGTGTTTTTCAGGCCACCGACGGCCAGGTGAAGGGATAAAAGAAAGGAAAAGAAATGATAAAAAAAATATAAAAGATAAAAAAAATATTATAATTATATAATATTATATTATAATTATATTATAATTATATAATATTATATTCATTTACGCCAACGTGAACGAGGTAGCGTTTCCGGAAGATTTAAAAAAAGAAAAGTGCAACTGCAACGAAAGTGCAACAGTATTTGTGCGGTGTTCGTGGTGCAGAATATACTTATGTTTCGGGTGCTTTTTCGACGCTAATCACCCCACTACGTGCTGGCGGGAATCGTGGTGTTAATATATTTAATTTCTTGCTTATTTGTTGTAAACTTATTTTACATTATTGCAAAAACTTCGAAAAAGAAACAAAAAAATTTCCCCGCGCGGAAACATATATCTTGTCTATCGTAAAACTAGATTACTTGTCATTTATTATATTAGAAATAATGTGTAGAACGTAGAAAAATAAAAAAAAAGTGAAAAAAAATATTTAAAAAAAAATGCCGACACGGGACGCGAACCCCGACCAACCTCGTGGTAGACATTCGCTCAACCCACTCGGCCACGGACCTCTGTGACAAGAGGCTTTCACTCATGGAATATAACTTACATGTCGCATTTCAATATCGATTATCTCGAAAACGGCTGCCCATTCAAGAGAAAGCCAATGGGATAGTTCATGAGAATGTCTAAGCTATGTTCACACAAAATTTCGTTCAGATCTGGGTGTCTCGATACGCGGGGTCTCCTTGTCAGTGCGTTAGGCATTCGATTGTGTACCGGCCTATACTAGGTTCGCTCCCGGCATAGGTATACATTTTTTTTACTTGATTAATTCTTTTTTTTTATGTCTATCTATATAATAACACTGTCCAACAAATTTCAACTTTTTAAAAGTATTTCGATTTCCACTATGTGATTCTTATAGAGTTTTCCGCGCTGATTCCAAATCTGGTTTTAATTTTTTTCCTATACGTCCAGTTTTTGAGAAAATGGAGTTTAAAAAAAAGACATATTTTTCAACTTTAAACAAATATTGCGATGTTATTATAAAAGATATTGAATTGTTCTTTACAGCAAAAGATTCTGTAGCCTTTCCTGAATACAGTGATATCCAATATTAATACATTATGATTGTGTAAACATGTTTAAACAATGATTAAAGACGGAGATGCACCACTTTTGCACCAATTTTTGCGGATATTTTCGAATTTATCTCAAAAAATAAGGGTCCAGCGAAAAATTGAACTATACCACGCGAAAGAGCAGACTTTTATCTTGAGAAACCCCCCTGTGAAGTTTGCATGGTCGACGTTTTCTTCGAACCAGAAAGCAAAATATCTTCGCCCGACATGAGTTGCCACCAGTGGCGCTCACCACCAGAACGGTCGTTCGCCGCTCCGTACCCGTCGCTGCGCCGTATCCCGTCCCGAGCGCCACTGGCGGAAACTCATGTCGGGCGAAGATATTTTGCTTTCTGGTTCGAAAAAATCGTCGACCATGCAAACTTCACAGGGGGGTTTCTCAAGATAAAGGTCTGCTCTTTCACGTGGTATTTTTGAGATAAATTCGAAAATATCCGCAAAAATTGGTGCAAAAGTGGTGCCTGGGAGGTTGTCGCACGCAATCGACAATAGACTAGGCCGCCGCGTAGTAAATACATAACATCCCCGGAACCGACTACCGAAAGTACGAGCCCACGGCGAACCGATCACAACCAAGGCCGTTCACGTCATCTCGTGTATACACGGCGATACACGCGCGGATTCAAATCTTAGGGAATGCCGGCAAGAGACACCCTCCGCCAGACGAGAGCACGATTAATCGCCGACCTACGCCTACGAAATTTACCCGTCACCGGGACGACACCAGAGTTACGACAGAGGTGGGAGGATTTTACGAACCAGCAACCCACTAATCCATCCGACATGGCCGAGCCGAAGACGCCGACACTCCAGAGCACCGCCGACATACAACTCGGCGCGTCCACCAGTCAAACCACCCTCTTACACGTCCCCAACGTCCCTATGCACGGGGATCCTTGCAAAAATTTGGACCGCATGAGGAAATGGGGATGCACTAGCGACGGAAAAGACCCATACGCGTTCATAGAACGAATCGCCGAGTTACAAGCCTCGTATCAATTTACCGATAACGAATTATTAAGGGGGTTACCCGAATTACTACGGGGGGACGCCCAGTTATGGTACCGAAACGCACGCCTACAGATTTCGCACTGGGCCGAGTTCGCCGACAAATTCATCGCATTCTTTTCCCCAAACAGTACCCGGGTACAGCGAGAACGCGACCGTATGCAACGACCCGGGGAACCGTTCAACTCGTTTATGAACGCCCTAAATACACTGACCCGACGCGCAATGATTCCCCCCGAGGAAAGCCTCGAATTAATTTTCGAAAACATGCTACCGGAGTACGCGGCGATCATTAACCCGGACACCATCTCGAGTACCGACGACCTACTCAGACAGGTACAGCGTATCGAAAGAGCTAACGATAGGAAAAATCGCCTCAGCCGCACTTACGCGCGGACAGCAGCTGTCACAACCGATGGCCTCCGGAACCCCGACCTCCCGTATCGCACCGAATGGAACGAGGACAGTTCACCTCGAGCCGAAGTGAACTCAATCCCGACCAACGCATATCACGTGGACACCCACTGCTGGCGGTGTAAACAACGCGGACATCAGCGTTTCGAATGTCGAAACCAGTATAGAAAATTTTGCTCAAGATGTGGTAGAGATGGGGTACTGACCCGAGAGTGTCACCCACCGGGAAACGGACCGAGGGGCACGCCGCAGATGGGCAGCCGCCGGCCCCAATAATCACCTACACCCCGCGCCCGTTCACACGCATCCAACTCCTGGGACGAGAAGTAGAGGCACTACTGGACACAGGCTCGCAATTGTCCTGCATCAACGAGGAAGTCCAGGAGTGGGCACACCAGCGAGGGTTCACGGAACTCACACCAGCCAGACGCATCGGATTAGCCGACGGTTCCGATATAGTACCGATCGGCAAGATCACATTACCGTTCAGTATAGGAGGGCAGACGCAGACACAAGAATTCACCATCCTGCCGAAGATGGGACCGCCGGTCTTGTTGGGGATCCGAGCAATCGCACGATTGCAGATCACCTTAACCCCACCACCTGACGTCGCTTCCTGGCCCGCCGACTACTTAGCCGAACCGTGCCTACAGGTAGGCCTCCGAAAACCGCCAGAGGACGAACAAAAACGACTGGAATCTTTTTTAGAACAGGAGATGAAACTATTCGAGACCGTTCCAGGGCGCACCACGCTCACTCAACACCGCATCAAACTGACCGACGGCACGCCTATCAAACAACGGTACCGCCCGAGAAACCCAGCGATGCAGGCAGTAATCAACGAAGAAGTGGAAAAGCCTCCCGATACCGGCCCCGACGTACCGCAACACCGATGGAAAAACCTCCGAGCAGCACAAGAACTGGCCAAGCTACATTTGGCCCAAGCATTCGGCCGACAGGCCAAATACTACAACCTGCGACACCGAGACTGGAGACCTGCAATCGGCGACCGAGTATGGAAAAGAGAGCACACGCTGTCCGATAAAGGGGCGGGCATTGCCGCGAAACTAGCTCCAAAATACAGCGGGCCTTACACGGTCGGCCGCATAATATCGCCGGTCATCGTAGATCTCCACAGCGACAACGGGAAATGGGCGCGACACATTCACGTCCACGATCTAAAACCAGATCAAGGAACGGACACGGAACCGAAAGAACCTGCGACCGAAATACGGAAACCAACCCTCCCGCCCATCCCGTCCGATCAAAACACAACGGCATCCTCAAACCCCGAACCACGCCGCCGCGGACGTCCTAGGAAAAATCCGAAACCGCTTATATGTTCACAGGTCAACATGGTAGATTTTTACGCCGGGCTAGAAGACCTCTTCGACGAGCCGTTGGAGAGGCCACCGACTCCAGCCACGCCGGAGCACCTGGCAACGACCACCGCAGACACCGAAGAACGACAAGCCCCACCCCGGACAACCCGGTACATGGCAATAGAGAAAGCCCCTCCAGCGCCAGCACCAACCGCCAAGAGGGCCAGGCCCACCATAAGGTCCAACAAAGTGGTCGACCTAAACATTCAAATCGCCACGAGGAAACCGACGAGACCACGGCCGGTCACAACCTCCCGCACCACAAGGACACCGCAGGAACCGAAGGGCGGTGAGACCACTAGACGAATGGGCACCACTGCCACGACCATACGACCCGTCACGTGGTATAAACGGGACCCCCCCGAAACAGAGGTCGAGGTTATATGGCCACCCTTGACCATAGAACAACACCGAGCCAAACTGGGGGCCGGACCATTCCCGGGGCGCGGACACCCACCAGCACCGGCCAAATGGTGGGACAACATCATAAAGCCGCCAAGCCGAAAGCGAGGGGCCACACCAACCACGAGCACAGCAGAGCCGACAACACCCACGAAAAGGGAGAAAAAAGAGATCGAGATCATCACGATCGTCGACCCCCAAATCGACACCGTCACCGGGAACGACGCAGCCACGAGGACCACGACGGCAAACACGGCAGACGCGGGAAACGAGAAACCCGGTAATAACGGCCTACCGGCCAACCCCACGCAACTAGCCGCAGCAACAGCGCTACCCCCTGTGCCATATGTGGGAGAGGACACACCATGCCCCACCGCATGGTACACACTGCCGACCGGACGACTAGTCGAAGTGCCGTTGCGATACATAACCTCGAAGGCGAGGGAGTTCCGGCCGTCCAGCGGGAAGGAGCGCTGGATTCTATTTTTTAATAAAGACCAGACCCTACGCCGGTGTAAGTTAAGGAACGCTAACCCGCGCACGGAAGAGTAGAGGAACACGTATATGTATATATAGATAGAATTTTTTTTTTCTTTGCCTCCTCCTCTTCATTGCACATTTTTTTTTCTCTGCTTTTTCTTTTCTCTTCTCCCGGTCGATTACCGAGCGCCAAGCCGCGAAAAGAGGTACATAGTTAGATATAAGCCGTCTCATTCATTGCGCCCAGGAGCACGGGATAAAATTTTTTTGTAAATACAGGATATAATTTTTATTACGCTTTCTATTACCGACACCGAGCGCCGAGTCGCAGAAGGGTTCTTTTGGTTGTAATTTGTGGTTACCAAGCGAAATAAAGGCATTGTGGCCACGTATACTCGCCAGGACCGATACTTTTCCGCCAACCCGATTGGCAATGTCCTCGGGTCGCCAACCCGTTACATCCCGACGTTACAACGTCGCGGTGCTGACCCCTCAGTGTGGACAGCTCGTCGGACCAAGGTTCGTTAGCTGACGAGGGGAGTCGGCCGGTGCGGGAAGACGAGGTGCGAAGGTTCGGAAAGAATTCGGAAACAACAGTTACGTTAAATGACGAACTATATTTAAAGACTGTAAACGAGTGTACACGTATAAACAACGCTGCTAATTAGGTGCGACGGGGTTGCATGGTAGCAATGTGCATGCGTGAATCGGGGCGGTGCACGACGGGCATCGCGGTAGAATAATTCGGGCGGTGAACGATCATTAGCGGCGCGAATTCCGGTGGTTCGGCGGAGCGGAACGGTTTATCGGAACTCGGTGGCTTCGGCGGTAGCGGCGGGGCGTTCGGTGATTCGGCGGGACCGGCGGTGGTTGTCGGATATTTCGGTGTCTCGGCGGAATCGGCGGGTGACTCAGTGGAGTGGTGGACCGGAAGGGTGCGACGGTGTAGTTTTCGACGGCTCGGCGGCGTGAAGGTCAGCGCGGGGAGTTCGACGGCTCGGCGAACGGATGTCGGAAGGACAGTCTCGGCGGCTCGGCGAAATGGACTTCGGTGTGGGAGCCTCGGCGGCTCGGCGGGACGGACTTTGGTGCGGAGGTTTCGACGGCTCGGCGAAACGGGCTTTTGGTGACGGCTCGGCGGGACGGACTTTGGTGTGGAGGTTTCGACGGCTCGGCGAAACAGGCTTTTTGGTGCGGGAGTCCCGGCGGCTCGGCGAGACGGACTTTGGTGTGGGGGTTTCGACGGCTCGGCGAAACGGGTTTTGTGGTGTGGGAGTCTCGACGGCTCGGCGAAACGGATTTCGGTGAGGATGTTTCGACGGCTCGGCGAAACGGATTTCGGTGGGGATGTTTCGACGGCTCGGTGAAACGGATTTCGGTGAGGGTATTTCGGCGGCTCGGCGAAATGGATTTCGGTGAGGATACTCACCCTGGACAGGAGAAGTGTCGGCTTCCTGGTGATCGCTGTGACGGCTCGTCTCAGGCAGGACTACAGGAGTGGAGTCTAGAATACTTCTAGACGGAATGCGGTAATTTGTCTTATTTGTCGAGGCTTATATATTATTAACATCGTGGTGAGGGTTGGTGGTGCGGTAGAGGGTTCGTACTGTTTTCGGTACGTTTCGGTCGCGTCCGCCCTTGTTTTGGGGCTGTATTCGAAAAGAACCGTTGGTGACAGGCCTGCTCGGTGCAGGTCTGTTACATCCCCCTCTTTCTTCGGGTTGGCGAAAAAGTATCGGTCCTGGCGAGTATACGTGGCCACAATGCCTTTATTTCGTTTGGTAACCACAAATTACAACCAAAAGAACCCTTCTGCGACTCGGCGCTCGGTGTCGGTAATAGAAATTGTCCCTGTTCGGGCGCCATGTAACGGTTGTCGATTCCTGCGGTAATCGGAATCGTCGCGGTGCTGACCCCTCAGTGTGGACAGCTCGTCGGACCAAGGTTCGTTAGCTGACGAGGGGAGTCGGCCGGTGCGGGAAGACGAGGTGCGAAGGTTCGGAAAGAATTCGGAAACAACAGTTACGTTAAATGACGAACTATATTTAAAGACTGTAAACGAGTGTACACGTATAAACAACGCTGCTAATTAGGTGCGACGGGGTTGCATGGTAGCAGCGTGCATGCGTGAATCGGGGCGGTGCACGACGGGCATCGCGGTAGAATAATTCGGGCGGTGAACGATCATTAGCGGCGCGAATTCCGGTGGTTCGGCGGAGCGGAACGGTTTATCGGAACTCGGTGGCTTCGGCGGTAGCGGCGGGGCGTTCGGTGATTCGGCGGGACCGGCGGTGGTTGTCGGATATTTCGGTGTCTCGGCGGAATCGGCGGATGACTCAGTGGAGTGGTGGACCGGAAGGGTGCGACGGTGTAGTTTTCGACGGCTCGGCGGCGTGAGGGTCAGCGCGGGGAGTTCGACGGCTCGGCGAACGGATGTCGGAAGGACAGTCTCGGCGGCTCGGCGAAATGGACTTCGGTGTGGGAGCCTCGGCGGCTCGGCGGGACGGACTTTGGTGCGGAGGTTTCGACGGCTCGGCGAAACGGGCTTTTGGTGACGGCTCGGCGGGACGGACTTTGGTGTGGAGGTTTCGACGGCTCGGCGAAACAGGCTTTTTGGTGCGGGAGTCCCGGCGGCTCGGCGAGACGGACTTTGGTGTGGAGGTTTCGACGGCTCGGCGAAACGGGTTTTGTGGTGTGGGAGTCTCGACGGCTCGGCGAAACGGATTTCGGTGAGGATGTTTCGACGGCTCGGCGAAACGGATTTCGGTGAGGATGTTTCGACGGCTCGGTGAAACGGATTTCGGTGAGGGTATTTTGGCGGCTCGGCGAAATGGATTTCGGTGAGGATACTCACCCTGGACAGGAGAAGTGTCGGCTTCCTGGTGATCGCTGTGACGGCTCGTCTCAGGCAGGACTACAGGAGTGGAGTCTAGAATACTTCTAGACGGAATGCGGTAATTTGTCTTATTTGTCGCGGCTTATATATTATTAACATCGTGGTGAGGGTTGGTGGTGCGGTAGAGGGTTCGTACTGTTTTCGGTACGTTTCGGTCGCGTCCGCCCTTGTTTTGGGGCTGTATTCGAAAAGAACCGTTGGTGACAGGCCTGCTCGGTGCAGGTCTGTTACATCCCCCTCTTTCTTCGGGTTGGCGAAAAAGTATCGGTCCTGGCGAGTATACGTGGCCACAATGCCTTTATATCGTTTGGTAACCACAAATTACAACCAAAAGAACCCTTCTGCGACTCGGCGCTCGGTGTCGGTAATAGAAATTGTCCCTGTTCGGGCGCCATGTAACGGTTGTCGATTCCTGCGGTAATCGGAATCGTCGCGGTGCTGACCCCTCAGTGTGGACAGCTCGTCGGACCAAGGTTCGTTAGCTGACGAGGGGAGTCGGCCGGTGCGGGAAGACGAGGTGCGAAGGTTCGGAAAGAATTCGGAAACAACAGTTACGTTAAATGACGAACTATATTTAAAGACTGTAAACGAGTGTACACGTATAAACAACGCTGCTAATTAGGTGCGACGGGGTTGCATGGTAGCAGCGTGCATGCGTGAATCGGGGCGGTGCACGACGGGCATCGCGGTAGAATAATTCGGGCGGTGAACGATCATTAGCGGCGCGAATTCCGGTGGTTCGGCGGAGCGGAACGGTTTATCGGAACTCGGTGGCTTCGGCGGTAGCGGCGGGGCGTTCGGTGATTCGGCGGGACCGGCGGTGGTTGTCGGATATTTCGGTGTCTCGGCGGAATCGGCGGATGACTCAGTGGAGTGGTGGACCGGAAGGGTGCGACGGTGTAGTTTTCGACGGCTCGGCGGCGTGAGGGTCAGCGCGGGGAGTTCGACGGCTCGGCGAACGGATGTCGGAAGGACAGTCTCGGCGGCTCGGCGAAATGGACTTCGGTGTGGGAGCCTCGGCGGCTCGGCGGGACGGACTTTGGTGCGGAGGTTTCGACGGCTCGGCGAAACGGGCTTTTGGTGACGGCTCGGCGGGACGGACTTTGGTGTGGAGGTTTCGACGGCTCGGCGAAACAGGCTTTTTGGTGCGGGAGTCCCGGCGGCTCGGCGAGACGGACTTTGGTGTGGAGGTTTCGACGGCTCGGCGAAACGGGTTTTGTGGTGTGGGAGTCTCGACGGCTCGGCGAAACGGATTTCGGTGAGGATGTTTCGACGGCTCGGCGAAACGGATTTCGGTGAGGATGTTTCGACGGCTCGGTGAAACGGATTTCGGTGAGGGTATTTTGGCGGCTCGGCGAAATGGATTTCGGTGAGGATACTCACCCTGGACAGGAGAAGTGTCGGCTTCCTGGTGATCGCTGTGACGGCTCGTCTCAGGCAGGACTACAGGAGTGGAGTCTAGAATACTTCTAGACGGAATGCGGTAATTTGTCTTATTTGTCGCGGCTTATATATTATTAACATCGTGGTGAGGGTTGGTGGTGCGGTAGAGGGTTCGTACTGTTTTCGGTACGTTTCGGTCGCGTCCGCCCTTGTTTTGGGGCTGTATTCGAAAAGAACCGTTGGTGACAGGCCTGCTCGGTGCAGGTCTGTTACATCCCCCTCTTTCGGCCAGAACGACAAGCCCCACCCCGGACAACCCGGTACATGGCAATAGAGAAAGCCCCTCCAGCGCCAGCACCAACCGCCAAGAGGGCCAGGCCCACCATAAGGTCCAACAAAGTGGTCGACCTAAACATTCAAATCGCCACGAGGAAACCGACGAGACCACGGCCGGTCACAACCTCCCGCACCACAAGGACACCGCAGGAACCGAAGGGCGGTGAGACCACTAGACGAATGGGCACCACTGCCACGACCATACGACCCGTCACGTGGTATAAACGGGACCCCCCCGAAACAGAGGTCGAGGTTATATGGCCACCCTTGACCATAGAACAACACCGAGCCAAACTGGGGGCCGGACCATTCCCGGGGCGCGGACACCCACCAGCACCGGCCAAATGGTGGGACAACATCATAAAGCCGCCAAGCCGAAAGCGAGGGGCCACACCAACCACGAGCACAGCAGAGCCGACAACACCCACGAAAAGGGAGAAAAAAGAGATCGAGATCATCACGATCGTCGACCCCCAAATCGACACCGTCACCGGGAACGACGCAGCCACGAGGACCACGACGGCAAACACGGCAGACGCGGGAAACGAGAAACCCGGTAATAACGGCCTACCGGCCAACCCCACGCAACTAGCCGCAGCAACAGCGCTACCCCCTGTGCCATATGTGGGAGAGGACACACCATGCCCCACCGCATGGTACACACTGCCGACCGGACGACTAGTCGAAGTGCCGTTGCGATACATAACCTCGAAGGCGAGAGAGTTCCGGCCGTCCAGCGGGAAGGAGCGCTGGATTCTATTTTTTAATAAAGACCAGACCCTACGCCGGTGTAAGTTAAGGAACGCTAACCCGCGCACGGAAGAGTAGAGGAACACGTATATGTATATATAGATAGAATTTTTTTTTTTCTCTTTTTTTTTTTTTTTGCCTCCTCCTCTTCATTGCACATTTTTTTTTTCTCTGCTTTTTCTTTTCTCTTCTCCCGGTCGATTACCGAGCGCCAAGCCGCGAAAAGATGTACATAGTTAGATATAAGCCGTCTCATTCATTGCGCCCAGGAGCACGGGATAAAATTTTTTTTTTTGTAAATACAGGATATAATTTTTATTACGCTTTCTATTACCGACACCGAGCGCCGAGTCGCAGAAGGGTTCTTTTGGTTGTAATTTGTGGTTACCAAGCGAAATAAAGGCATTGTGGCCACGTATACTCGCCAGGACCGATACTTTTTCGCCAACCCGAAGAAAGAGGGGGATGTAACAGACCTGCACCGAGCAGGCCTGTCACCAACGGTTCTTTTCGAATACAGCCCCAAAACAAGGGCGGACGCGACCGAAACGTACCGAAAACAGTACGAACCCTCTACCGCACCACCAACCCTCACCACGATGTTAATAATATATAAGCCGCGACAAATAAGACAAATTACCGCATTCCGTCTAGAAGTATTCTAGACTCCACTCCTGTAGTCCTGCCTGAGACGAGCCGTCACAGCGATCACCAGGAAGCCGACACTTCTCCTGTCCAGGGTGAGTATCCTCACCGAAATCCATTTCGCCGAGCCGCCGAAATACCCTCACCGAAATCCGTTTCACCGAGCCGTCGAAACATCCTCACCGAAATCCGTTTCGCCGAGCCGTCGAAACATCCTCACCGAAATCCGTTTCGCCGAGCCGTCGAGACTCCCACACCACAAAACCCGTTTCGCCGAGCCGTCGAAACCTCCACACCAAAGTCCGTCTCGCCGAGCCGCCGGGACTCCCGCACCAAAAAGCCTGTTTCGCCGAGCCGTCGAAACCTCCACACCAAAGTCCGTCCCGCCGAGCCGTCACCAAAAGCCCGTTTCGCCGAGCCGTCGAAACCTCCGCACCAAAGTCCGTCCCGCCGAGCCGCCGAGGCTCCCACACCGAAGTCCATTTCGCCGAGCCGCCGAGACTGTCCTTCCGACATCCGTTCGCCGAGCCGTCGAACTCCCCGCGCTGACCTTCACGCCGCCGAGCCGTCGAAAAATACACCGTCGCACCCTTCCGGTCCACCACTCCACTGAGTCATCCGCCGATTCCGCCGAGACACCGAAATATCCGACAACCACCGCCGGTCCCGCCGAATCACCGAACGCCCCGCCGCTACCGCCGAAGCCACCGAGTTCCGATAAACCGTTCCGCTCCGCCGAACCACCGGAATTCGCGCCGCTAATGATCGTTCACCGCCCGAATTATTCTACCGCGATGCCCGTCGTGCACCGCCCCGATTTTCGCATGCACGCTGCTACCATGCAACCCCGTCGCACCTAATTAGCAGCGTTGTTTATACGTGTACACTCGTTTACAGTCTTTAAATATAGTTCGTCATTTAACGTAACTGTTGTTTCCGAATTCTTTCCGAACCTTCGCACCTCGTCTTCCCGCACCGGCCGACTCCCCTCGTCAGCTAACGAACCTTGGTCCGACGAGCTGTCCACACTGAGGGGTCAGCACCGCGACGATTCCGATTACCGCAGGAATCGACAACCGTTACATGACCCAGGGCCCCGAAGAACAGGAAAGGGTCATAGCCTACGCCAGCCACACGCTGAGCGCAACCGAGCGCAACTACAGCGCTACCGAAAAAGAATGCCTCGCAGTAATCTGGGGCATTCGAAAAATGAAGCCCTACCTGGAAGGCTATCGTTTTTCCGTCATCACCGACCATCAAGCACTGCGATGGCTCCGACAGATGGACAGCCCCACCGGCAGGCTCGCAAGATGGGCACTCGAGCTACAACAATATGATTTCGACATAAAATACCGACCGGGAAAGTTAAACCAGGTAGCAGACGCGCTGTCCAGAGTCGAAATCACTCCCGGCGTGAACGTGATCCAACCAAAACAACCAGCAGATTCATGGTACCAGAAGAAAGTCGGTGCAGTCCAGACAAACCCCGCGTCCGTCCCGGAGTACCAAATACGCGAAGGGAAGCTATACCGCCATATATTGCACCAGCTAGATTACAACGAGCCCGAGCCGGGCGACGCTTGGAAAATCTGCGTGCCCAGCAACGAGCGAGAAGCGCTCCTCCGACAACATCATGACGACCCGACCGCCGGACACTTAGGAGTCGCCAAAACAATCGTCCGACTCGCCCAGCGATTTTATTGGCCGGGAATGTTCCGCGAAACCGCCAGTTACGTTCGCAGCTGCGCCAGCTGCCAACGTTACAAAACACCACCGCAACTGCCACCAGGAAAACTCCACGCCAACCCAGGAACACAACCCTGGCACACCGTCTCCGTTGACCTAGTCGGACCACTACCACGGTCACGACGAGGTCATATCTGGCTACTCGTAGCACTAGACAAGTTCACCAAATGGGTCGAACTTACGCCCCTACGAAAGGCTACCAGCGCCGCCGTCGCCGCCGCCGTACAAAAGGAAATCATTCTACGTCACGGAGCACCGAACACCGTCATCTCCGACAACGGAAAACAATTCATCGGAGAACCATTTACCAGCCTACTCCGAGCAGCCGGTACCGAGCATCGACGGACGCCACCGTATTCGCCCCAATGCAATCCGGTCGAACGTGCAAACAAAGTGGTAAAAACCATGCTGGCCCAATACACCGGGGAGCACCACGACCGATGGGACGAGAAATTGGACGAGGTCCGATTCGCTATTAACACCGCATGGCACGAATCTACCGGCTACAGCCCGGCGTACCTCAACCAGGGCCGGGAACTGCGAGCCCCTGGACAACCTCCGACCGAGACCGGCCCCGACGTACCGCAACACCGATGGAAAAACCTCCGAGCAGCACAAGAACTGGCCAAGCTACATTTGGCCCAAGCATTCGGCCGACAGGCCAAATACTACAACCTGCGACACCGAGACTGGAGACCTGCAATCGGCGACCGAGTATGGAAAAGAGAGCACACGCTGTCCGATAAAGGGGCGGGCATTGCCGCGAAACTAGCTCCAAAATACAGCGGGCCTTACACGGTCGGCCGCATAATATCGCCGGTCATCGTAGATCTCCACAGCGACAACGGGAAATGGGCGCGACACATTCACGTCCACGATCTAAAACCAGATCAAGGAACGGACACGGAACCGAAAGAACCTGCGACCGAAATACGGAAACCAACCCTCCCGCCCATCCCGTCCGATCAAAACACAACGGCATCCTCAAACCCCGAACCACGCCGCCGCGGACGTCCTAGGAAAAATCCGAAACCGCTTATATGTTCACAGGTCAACATGGTAGATTTTTACGCCGGGCTAGAAGACCTCTTCGACGAGCCGTTGGAGAGGCCACCGACTCCAGCCACGCCGGAGCACCTGGCAACGACCACCGCAGACACCGAAGAACGACAAGCCCCACCCCGGACAACCCGGTACATGGCAATAGAGAAAGCCCCTCCAGCGCCAGCACCAACCGCCAAGAGGGCCAGGCCCACCATAAGGTCCAACAAAGTGGTCGACCTAAACATTCAAATCGCCACGAGGAAACCGACGAGACCACGGCCGGTCACAACCTCCCGCACCACAAGGACACCGCAGGAACCGAAGGGCGGTGAGACCACTAGACGAATGGGCACCACTGCCACGACCATACGACCCGTCACGTGGTATAAACGGGACCCCCCCGAAACAGAGGTCGAGGTTATATGGCCACCCTTGACCATAGAACAACACCGAGCCAAACTGGGGGCCGGACCATTCCCGGGGCGCGGACACCCACCAGCACCGGCCAAATGGTGGGACAACATCATAAAGCCGCCAAGCCGAAAGCGAGGGGCCACACCAACCACGAGCACAGCAGAGCCGACAACACCCACGAAAAGGGAGAAAAAAGAGATCGAGATCATCACGATCGTCGACCCCCAAATCGACACCGTCACCGGGAACGACGCAGCCACGAGGACCACGACGGCAAACACGGCAGACGCGGGAAACGAGAAACCCGGTAATAACGGCCTACCGGCCAACCCCACGCAACTAGCCGCAGCAACAGCGCTACCCCCTGTGCCATATGTGGGAGAGGACACACCATGCCCCACCGCATGGTACACACTGCCGACCGGACGACTAGTCGAAGTGCCGTTGCGATACATAACCTCGAAGGCGAGGGAGTTCCGGCCGTCCAGCGGGAAGGAGCGCTGGATTCTATTTTTTAATAAAGACCAGACCCTACGCCGGTGTAAGTTAAGGAACGCTAACCCGCGCACGGAAGAGTAGAGGAACACGTATATGTATATATAGATAGAATTTTTTTTTTTCTTTGCCTCCTCCTCTTCATTGCACATTTTTTTTTCTCTGCTTTTTCTTTTCTCTTCTCCCGGTCGATTACCGAGCGCCAAGCCGCGAAAAGAGGTACATAGTTAGATATAAGCCGTCTCATTCATTGCGCCCAGGAGCACGGGATAAAATTTTTTTGTAAATACAGGATATAATTTTTATTACGCTTTCTATTACCGACACCGAGCGCCGAGTCGCAGAAGGGTTCTTTTGGTTGTAATTTGTGGTTACCAAGCGAAATAAAGGCATTGTGGCCACGTATACTCGCCAGGACCGATACTTTTTCGCCAACCCGATTGGCAATGTCCTCGGGTCGCCAACCCGTTACATCCCGACGTTACAACGTCGCGGTGCTGACCCCTCAGTGTGGACAGCTCGTCGGACCAAGGTTCGTTAGCTGACGAGGGGAGTCGGCCGGTGCGGGAAGACGAGGTGCGAAGGTTCGGAAAGAATTCGGAAACAACAGTTACGTTAAATGACGAACTATATTTAAAGACTGTAAACGAGTGTACACGTATAAACAACGCTGCTAATTAGGTGCGACGGGGTTGCATGGTAGCAGCGTGCATGCGTGAATCGGGGCGGTGCACGACGGGCATCGCGGTAGAATAATTCGGGCGGTGAACGATCATTAGCGGCGCGAATTCCGGTGGTTCGGCGGAGCGGAACGGTTTATCGGAACTCGGTGGCTTCGGCGGTAGCGGCGGGGCGTTCGGTGATTCGGCGGGACCGGCGGTGGTTGTCGGATATTTCGGTGTCTCGGCGGAATCGGCGGGTGACTCAGTGGAGTGGTGGACCGGAAGGGTGCGACGGTGTAGTTTTCGACGGCTCGGCGGCGTGAAGGTCAGCGCGGGGAGTTCGACGGCTCGGCGAACGGATGTCGGAAGGACAGTCTCGGCGGCTCGGCGAAATGGACTTCGGTGTGGGAGCCTCGGCGGCTCGGCGGGACGGACTTTGGTGCGGAGGTTTCGACGGCTCGGCGAAACGGGCTTTTGGTGACGGCTTGGCGGGACGGACTTTGGTGTGGAGGTTTCGACGGCTCGGCGAAACAGGCTTTTTGGTGCGGGAGTCCCGGCGGCTCGGCGAGACGGACTTTGGTGTGGGGGTTTCGACGGCTCGGCGAAACGGGTTTTGTGGTGTGGGAGTCTCGACGGCTCGGCGAAACGGATTTCGGTGAGGATGTTTCGACGGCTCGGCGAAACGGATTTCGGTGGGGATGTTTCGACGGCTCGGTGAAACGGATTTCGGTGAGGGTATTTCGGCGGCTCGGCGAAATGGATTTCGGTGAGGATACTCACCCTGGACAGGAGAAGTGTCGGCTTCCTGGTGATCGCTGTGACGGCTCGTCTCAGGCAGGACTACAGGAGTGGAGTCTAGAATACTTCTAGACGGAATGCGGTAATTTGTCTTATTTGTCGCGGCTTATATATTATTAACATCGTGGTGAGGGTTGGTGGTGCGGTAGAGGGTTCGTACTGTTTTCGGTACGTTTCGGTCGCGTCCGCCCTTGTTTTGGGGCTGTATTCGAAAAGAACCGTTGGTGACAGGCCTGCTCGGTGCAGGTCTGTTACATCCCCCTCTTTCTTCGGGTTGGCGAAAAAGTATCGGTCCTGGCGAGTATACGTGGCCACAATGCCTTTATTTCGTTTGGTAACCACAAATTACAACCAAAAGAACCCTTCTGCGACTCGGCGCTCGGTGTCGGTAATAGAAAGCGTAATAAAAATTATATCCTGTATTTACAAAAAAAAATTTTATCCCGTGCTCCTGGGCGCAATGAATGAGACGGCTTATATCTAACTATGTACATCTTTTCGCGGCTTGGCGCTCGGTAATCGACCGGGAGAAGAGAAAAGAAAAAGCAGAGAAAAAAAAATGTGCAATGAAGAGGAGGAGGCAAAAAAAAAAAAGAAAAAAAAAAAATTCTATCTATATATACATATACGTGTTCCTCTACTCTTCCGTGCGCGGGTTAGCGTTCCTTAACTTACACCGGCGTAGGGTCTGGTCTTTATTAAAAAATAGAATCCAGCGCTCCTTCCCGCTGGACGGCCGGAACTCCCTCGCCTTCGAGGTTATGTATCGCAACGGCACTTCGACTAGTCGTCCGGTCGGCAGTGTGTACCATGCGGTGGGGCATGGTGTGTCCTCTCCCACATATGGCACAGGGGGTAGCGCTGTTGCTGCGGCTAGTTGCGTGGGGTTGGCCGGTAGGCCGTTATTACCGGGTTTCTCGTTTCCCGCGTCTGCCGTGTTTGCCGTCGTGGTCCTCGTGGCTGCGTCGTTCCCGGTGACGGTGTCGATTTGGGGGTCGACGATCGTGATGATCTCGATCTCTTTTTTCTCCCTTTTCGTGGGTGTTGTCGGGTCTGCTGTGCTCGTGGTTGGTGTGGCCCCTCGCTTTCGGCTTGGCGGCTTTATGATGTTGTCCCACCATTTGGCCGGTGCTGGTGGGTGTCCGCGCCCCGGGAATGGTCCGGCCCCCAGTTTGGCTCGGTGTTGTTCTATGGTCAAGGGTGGCCATATAACCTCGACCTCTGTTTCGGGGGGGTCCCGTTTATACCACGTGACGGGTCGTATGGTCGTGGCAGTGGTGCCCATTCGTCTAGTGGTCTCACCGCCCTTCGGTTCCTGCGGTGTCCTTGTGGTGCGGGAGGTTGTGACCGGCCGTGGTCTCGTCGGTTTCCTCGTGGCGATTTGAATGTTTAGGTCGACCACTTTGTTGGACCTTATGGTGGGCCTGGCCCTCTTGGCGGTTGGTGCTGGCGCTGGAGGGGCTTTCTCTATTGCCATGTACCGGGTTGTCCGGGGTGGGGCTTGTCGTTCTGGCCGAAAGAGGGGGATGTAACAGACCTGCACCGAGCAGGCCTGTCACCAACGGTTCTTTTCGAATACAGCCCCAAAACAAGGGCGGACGCGACCGAAACGTACCGAAAACAGTACGAACCCTCTACCGCACCACCAACCCTCACCACGATGTTAATAATATATAAGCCGCGACAAATAAGACAAATTACCGCATTCCGTCTAGAAGTATTCTAGACTCCACTCCTGTAGTCCTGCCTGAGACGAGCCGTCACAGCGATCACCAGGAAGCCGACACTTCTCCTGTCCAGGGTGAGTATCCTCACCGAAATCCATTTCGCCGAGCCGCCGAAATACCCTCACCGAAATCCGTTTCACCGAGCCGTCGAAACATCTTCACCGAAATCCGTTTCGCCGAGCCGTCGAAACATCCTCACCGAAATCCGTTTCGCCGAGCCGTCGAGACTCCCACACCACAAAACCCGTTTCGCCGAGCCGTCGAAACCTCCACACCAAAGTCCGTCTCGCCGAGCCGCCGGGACTCCCGCACCAAAAAGCCTGTTTCGCCGAGCCGTCGAAACCTCCACACCAAAGTCCGTCCCGCCGAGCCGTCACCAAAAGCCCGTTTCGCCGAGCCGTCGAAACCTCCGCACCAAAGTCCGTCCCGCCGAGCCGCCGAGGCTCCCACACCGAAGTCCATTTCGCCGAGCCGCCGAGACTGTCCTTCCGACATCCGTTCGCCGAGCCGTCGAACTCCCCGCGCTGACCTTCACGCCGCCGAGCCGTCGAAAACTACACCGTCGCACCCTTCCGGTCCACCACTCCACTGAGTCACCCGCCGATTCCGCCGAGACACCGAAATATCCGACAACCACCGCCGGTCCCGCCGAATCACCGAACGCCCCGCCGCTACCGCCGAAGCCACCGAGTTCCGATAAACCGTTCCGCTCCGCCGAACCACCGGAATTCGCGCCGCTAATGATCGTTCACCGCCCGAATTATTCTACCGCGATGCCCGTCGTGCACCGCCCCGATTCACGCATGCACGCTGCTACCATGCAACCCCGTCGCACCTAATTAGCAGCGTTGTTTATACGTGTACACTCGTTTACAGTCTTTAAATATAGTTCGTCATTTAACGTAACTGTTGTTTCCGAATTCTTTCCGAACCTTCGCACCTCGTCTTCCCGCACCGGCCGACTCCCCTCGTCAGCTAACGAACCTTGGTCCGACGAGCTGTCCACACTGAGGGGTCAGCACCGCGACGATTCCGATTACCGCAGGAATCGACAACCGGTACATGGCGCCCGAACAGGGACCTGGTGCGAAGAAACCGCGATAATAACAACAGTTACCCGGTCGACCGAGAATTAGAGACTGAACGGGCAAACACGTCGTCGCACGCAATCGACAATAGACTAGGCCGCCGCGTAGTAAATACATAACATCCCCGGAACCGACTACCGAAAGTACGAGCCCACGGCGAACCGATCACAACCAAGGCCGTTCACGTCATCTCGTGTATACACGGCGATACACGCGCGGATTCAAATCTTAGGGAATGCCGGCAAGAGACACCCTCCGCCAGACGAGAGCACGATTAATCGCCGACCTACGCCTACGAAATTTACCCGTCACCGGGACGACACCAGAGTTACGACAGAGGTGGGAGGATTTTACGAACCAGCAACCCACTAATCCATCCGACATGGCCGAGCCGAAGACGCCGACACTCCAGAGCACCGCCGACATACAACTCGGCGCGTCCACCAGTCAAACCACCCTCTTACACGTCCCCAACGTCCCTATGCACGGGGATCCTTGCAAAAATTTGGACCGCATGAGGAAATGGGGATGCACTAGCGACGGAAAAGACCCATACGCGTTCATAGAACGAATCGCCGAGTTACAAGCCTCGTATCAATTTACCGATAACGAATTATTAAGGGGGTTACCCGAATTACTACGGGGGGACGCCCAGTTATGGTACCGAAACGCACGCCTACAGATTTCGCACTGGGCCGAGTTCGCCGACAAATTCATCGCATTCTTTTCCCCAAACAGTACCCGGGTACAGCGAGAACGCGACCGTATGCAACGACCCGGGGAACCGTTCAACTCGTTTATGAACGCCCTAAATACACTGACCCGACGCGCAATGATTCCCCCCGAGGAAAGCCTCGAATTAATTTTCGAAAACATGCTACCGGAGTACGCGGCGATCATTAACCCGGACACCATCTCGAGTACCGACGACCTACTCAGACAGGTACAGCGTATCGAAAGAGCTAACGATAGGAAAAATCGCCTCAGCCGCACTTACGCGCGGACAGCAGCTGTCACAACCGATGGCCTCCGGAACCCCGACCTCCCGTATCGCACCGAATGGAACGAGGACAGTTCACCTCGAGCCGAAGTGAACTCAATCCCGACCAACGCATATCACGTGGACACCCACTGCTGGCGGTGTAAACAACGCGGACATCAGCGTTTCGAATGTCGAAACCAGTATAGAAAATTTTGCTCAAGATGTGGTAGAGATGGGGTACTGACCCGAGAGTGTCACCCACCGGGAAACGGACCGAGGGGCACGCCGCAGATGGGCAGCCGCCGGCCCCAATAATCACCTACACCCCGCGCCCGTTCACACGCATCCAACTCCTGGGACGAGAAGTAGAGGCACTACTGGACACAGGCTCGCAATTGTCCTGCATCAACGAGGAAGTCCAGGAGTGGGCACACCAGCGAGGGTTCACGGAACTCACACCAGCCAGACGCATCGGATTAGCCGACGGTTCCGATATAGTACCGATCGGCAAGATCACATTACCGTTCAGTATAGGAGGGCAGACGCAGACACAAGAATTCACCATCCTGCCGAAGATGGGACCGCCGGTCTTGTTGGGGATCCGAGCAATCGCACGATTGCAGATCACCTTAACCCCACCACCTGACGTCGCTTCCTGGCCCGCCGACTACTTAGCCGAACCGTGCCTACAGGTAGGCCTCCGAAAACCGCCAGAGGACGAACAAAAACGACTGGAATCTTTTTTAGAACAGGAGATGAAACTATTCGAGACCGTTCCAGGGCGCACCACGCTCACTCAACACCGCATCAAACTGACCGACGGCACGCCTATCAAACAACGGTACCGCCCGAGAAACCCAGCGATGCAGGCAGTAATCAACGAAGAAGTGGAAAAGATGCTACAGGAGGGGATTATTGAACCATCGGACAGCCCGTGGAGTTCACCAGTCGTCGTAGTCAGAAAGAAAGACGGCAAGCCACGCTTCTGCGTCGACTTCCGCAGACTGAACGATCGATCCGAGAAAGACGCCTATCCATTACCTCAAATACAGGCTACCCTCGACAAGTTGCGAGGCGCAAAGTACTTGACCACCTTAGACCTCAAAAACGGATACTGGCAAATCCCATTAGAGAACTCCAGCCGGCCGCTCACCGCCTTTACGGTACCCGGTAAAGGACTATTCCAATTTACGGTTATGCCATTTGGATTACATTCAGCGCCAGCCACTTTCCAGCGCCTACTCGACCAGATCATCGGGCCCGAACTCGAGCCGTTTGCATTTGCCTACCTCGATGATATTATCGTTGTAAGCAAAACGTTCGAGGAACACCAGAGGCATCTCCGAGAAGTTTTCCGCCGGCTCCGCACCGCCGGGCTACGTCTCAACCCGGAAAAATGCCGATTCTGCGTAGATAGCCTCCGATATCTCGGCCACGTCGTAGACCAACAAGGTATTAGGACTGACCCCGAGAAGACCAGCGCAATCGCACGGCTCACGGCGCCAAAAACGATACGAGAAGTACGCCGATTCCACGGAATGGCATCCTGGTACCGGCGGTTCGTGCCGAACTTCGCCGAGATCGTGGAACCATTAACCCAACTTACCAGGAAGAACGCCAAGTGGAGATGGACCGAAGCCGAAGAACACGCCTTCCAAACCATGAAGGACAAACTAATCGCCGCCCCGATACTCGCCTGTCCGGACTTCAACGAGCCGTTCACGCTCCAGACAGACGCCAGCGACCACGGCCTTGGTGTCGTACTGACCCAGGGCCCCGAAGAACAGGAAAGGGTCATAGCCTACGCCAGCCACACGCTGAGCGCAACCGAGCGCAACTACAGCGCTACCGAAAAAGAATGCCTCGCAGTAATCTGGGGCATTCGAAAAATGAAGCCCTACCTGGAAGGCTATCGTTTTTCCGTCATCACCGACCATCAAGCACTGCGATGGCTCCGACAGATGGACAGCCCCACCGGCAGGCTCGCAAGATGGGCACTCGAGCTACAACAATACGATTTCGACATAAAATACCGACCGGGAAAGTTAAACCAGGTAGCAGACGCGCTGTCCAGAGTCGAAATCACTCCCGGCGTGAACGTGATCCAACCAAAACAACCAGCAGATTCATGGTACCAGAAGAAAGTCGATGCAGTCCAGACAAACCCCGCGTCCGTCCCGGAGTACCAAATACGCGAAGGGAAGCTATACCGCCATATATTGCACCAGCTAGATTACAACGAGCCCGAGCCGGGCGACGCTTGGAAAATCTGCGTGCCCAGCAACGAGCGAGAAGCGCTCCTCCGACAACATCATGACGACCCGACCGCCGGACACTTAGGAGTCGCCAAAACAATCGTCCGACTCGCCCAGCGATTTTATTGGCCGGGAATGTTCCGCGAAACCGCCAGTTACGTTCGCAGCTGCGCCAGCTGCCAACGTTACAAAACACCACCGCAACTGCCACCAGGAAAACTCCACGCCAACCCAGGAACACAACCCTGGCACACCGTCTCCGTTGACCTAGTCGGACCATTCCCGGGGCGCGGACACCCACCAGCACCGGCCAAATGGTGGGACAACATCATAAAGCCGCCAAGCCGAAAGCGAGGGGCCACACCAACCACGAGCACAGCAGAGCCGACAACACCCACGAAAAGGGAGAAAAAAGAGATCGAGATCATCACGATCGTCGACCCCCAAATCGACACCGTCACCGGGAACGACGCAGCCACGAGGACCACGACGGCAAACACGGCAGACGCGGAAAACGAGAAACCCGGTAATAACGGCCTACCGGCCAACCCCACGCAACTAGCCGCAGCAACAGCGCTACCCCCTGTGCCATATGTGGGAGAGGACACACCATGCCCCACCGCATGGTACACACTGCCGACCGGACGACTAGTCGAAGTGCCGTTGCGATACATAACCTCGAAGGCGAGGGAGTTCCGGCCGTCCAGCGGGAAGGAGCGCTGGATTCTATTTTTTAATAAAGACCAGACCCTACGCCGGTGTAAGTTAAGGAACGCTAACCCGCGCACGGAAGAGTAGAGGAACACGTATATATATATATAGATAGAATTTTTTTTTTTTTCTTTTTTTTTTTGCCTCCTCCTCTTCATTGCACATTTTTTTTCTCTGCTTTTTCTTTTCTCTTCTCCCGGTCGATTACCGAGCGCCAAGCCGCGAAAAGATGTACATAGTTAGATATAAGCCGTCTCATTCATTGCGCCCAGGAGCACGGGATAAAATTTTTTTGTAAATACAGGATATAATTTTTATTACGCTTTCTATTACCGACACCGAGCGCCGAGTCGCAGAAGGGTTCTTTTGGTTGTAATTTGTGGTTACCAAGCGAAATAAAGGCATTGTGGCCACGTATACTCGCCAGGACCGATACTTTTTCGCCAACCCGAAGAAAGAGGGGGATGTAACAGACCTGCACCGAGCAGGCCTGTCACCAACGGTTCTTTTCGAATACAGCCCCAAAACAAGGGCGGACGCGACCGAAACGTACCGAAAACAGTACGAACCCTCTACCGCACCACCAACCCTCACCACGATGTTAATAATATATAAGCCGCGACAAATAAGACAAATTACCGCATTCCGTCTAGAAGTATTCTAGACTCCACTCCTGTAGTCCTGCCTGAGACGAGCCGTCACAGCGATCACCAGGAAGCCGACACTTCTCCTGTCCAGGGTGAGTATCCTCACCGAAATCCATTTCGCCGAGCCGCCAAAATACCCTCACCGAAATCCGTTTCACCGAGCCGTCGAAACATCCTCACCGAAATCCGTTTCGCCGAGCCGTCGAAACATCCTCACCGAAATCCGTTTCGCCGAGCCGTCGAGACTCCCACACCACAAAACCCGTTTCGCCGAGCCGTCGAAACCTCCACACCAAAGTCCGTCTCGCCGAGCCGCCGGGACTCCCGCACCAAAAAGCCTGTTTCGCCGAGCCGTCGAAACCTCCACACCAAAGTCCGTCCCGCCGAGCCGTCACCAAAAGCCCGTTTCGCCGAGCCGTCGAAACCTCCGCACCAAAGTCCGTCCCGCCGAGCCGCCGAGGCTCCCACACCGAAGTCCATTTCGCCGAGCCGCCGAGACTGTCCTTCCGACATCCGTTCGCCGAGCCGTCGAACTCCCCGCGCTGACCCTCACGCCGCCGAGCCGTCGAAAACTACACCGTCGCACCCTTCCGGTCCACCACTCCACTGAGTCATCCGCCGATTCCGCCGAGACACCGAAATATCCGACAACCACCGCCGGTCCCGCCGAATCACCGAACGCCCCGCCGCTACCGCCGAAGCCACCGAGTTCCGATAAACCGTTCCGCTCCGCCGAACCACCGGAATTCGCGCCGCTAATGATCGTTCACCGCCCGAATTATTCTACCGCGATGCCCGTCGTGCACCGCCCCGATTCACGCATGCACGCTGCTACCATGCAACCACGTCGCACCTAATTAGCAGCGTTGTTTATACGTGTACACTCGTTTACAGTCTTTAAATATAGTTCGTCATTTAACGTAACTGTTGTTTCCGAATTCTTTCCGAACCTTCGCACCTCGTCTTCCCGCACCGGCCGACTCCCCTCGTCAGCTAACGAACCTTGGTCCGACGAGCTGTCCACACTGAGGGGTCAGCACCGCGACGATTCCGATTACCGCAGGAATCGACAACCGTTACATGGCGCCCGAACAGGGACAATTTCTATTACCGACACCGAGCGCCGAGTCGCAGAAGGGTTCTTTTGGTTGTAATTTGTGGATACCAAACGAAATAAAGGCATTGTGGCCACGTATACTCGCCAGGACCGATACTTTTTCGCCAACCCGAAGAAAGAGGGGGATGTAACAGACCTGCACCGAGCAGGCCTGTCACCAACGGTTCTTTTCGAATACAGCCCCAAAACAAGGGCGGACGCGACCGAAACGTACCGAAAACAGTACGAACCCTCTACCGCACCACCAACCCTCACCACGATGTTAATAATATATAAGCCGCGACAAATAAGACAAATTACCGCATTCCGTCTAGAAGTATTCTAGACTCCACTCCTGTAGTCCTGCCTGAGACGAGCCGTCACAGCGATCACCAGGAAGCCGACACTTCTCCTGTCCAGGGTGAGTATCCTCACCGAAATCCATTTCGCCGAGCCGTCGAAATACCCTCACCGAAATCCGTTTCACCGAGCCGTCGAAACATCCCCACCGAAATCCGTTTCGCCGAGCCGTCGAAACATCCTCACCGAAATCCGTTTCGCCGAGCCGTCGAGACTCCCACACCACAAAACCCGTTTCGCCGAGCCGTCGAAACCCCCACACCAAAGTCCGTCTCGCCGAGCCGCCGGGACTCCCGCACCAAAAAGCCTGTTTCGCCGAGCCGTCGAAACCTCCACACCAAAGTCCGTCCCGCCGAGCCGTCACCAAAAGCCCGTTTCGCCGAGCCGTCGAAACCTCCGCACCAAAGTCCGTCCCGCCGAGCCGCCGAGGCTCCCACACCGAAGTCCATTTCGCCGAGCCGCCGAGACTGTCCTTCCGACATCCGTTCGCCGAGCCGTCGAACTCCCCGCGCTGACCTTCAGGCCGCCGAGCCGTCGAAAACTACACCGTCGCACCCTTCCGGTCCACCACTCCACTGAGTCACCCGCCGATTCCGCCGAGACACCGAAATATCCGACAACCACCGCCGGTCCCGCCGAATCACCGAACGCCCCGCCGCTACCGCCGAAGCCACCGAGTTCCGATAAACCGTTCCGCTCCGCCGAACCACCGGAATTCGCGCCGCTAATGATCGTTCACCGCCCGAATTATTCTACCGCGATGCCCGTCGTGCACCGCCCCGATTCACGCATGCACGCTGCTACCATGCAACCCCGTCGCACCTAATTAGCAGCGTTGTTTATACGTGTACACTCGTTTACAGTCTTTAAATATAGTTCGTCATTTAACGTAACTGTTGTTTCCGAATTCTTTCCGAACCTTCGCACCTCGTCTTCCCGCACCGGCCGACTCCCCTCGTCAGCTAACGAACCTTGGTCCGACGAGCTGTCCACACTGAGGGGTCAGCACCGCGACGTTGTAACGTCGGGATGTAACGGGTTGGCGACCCGAGGACATTGCCAATCGGGTTGGCGAAAAAGTATCGGTCCTGGCGAGTATACGTGGCCACAATGCCTTTATTTCGCTTGGTAACCACAAATTACAACCAAAAGAACCCTTCTGCGACTCGGCGCTCGGTGTCGGTAATAGAAAGCGTAATAAAAATTATATCCTGTATTTACAAAAAAATTTTATCCCGTGCTCCTGGGCGCAATGAATGAGACGGCTTATATCTAACTATGTACCTCTTTTCGCGGCTTGGCGCTCGGTAATCGACCGGGAGAAGAGAAAAGAAAAAGCAGAGAAAAAAAAATGTGCAATGAAGAGGAGGAGGCAAAGAAAAAAAAAAATTCTATCTATATATACATATACGTGTTCCTCTACTCTTCCGTGCGCGGGTTAGCGTTCCTTAACTTACACCGGCGTAGGGTCTGGTCTTTATTAAAAAATAGAATCCAGCGCTCCTTCCCGCTGGACGGCCGGAACTCCCTCGCCTTCGAGGTTATGTATCGCAACGGCACTTCGACTAGTCGTCCGGTCGGCAGTGTGTACCATGCGGTGGGGCATGGTGTGTCCTCTCCCACATATGGCACAGGGGGTAGCGCTGTTGCTGCGGCTAGTTGCGTGGGGTTGGCCGGTAGGCCGTTATTACCGGGTTTCTCGTTTCCCGCGTCTGCCGTGTTTGCCGTCGTGGTCCTCGTGGCTGCGTCGTTCCCGGTGACGGTGTCGATTTGGGGGTCGACGATCGTGATGATCTCGATCTCTTTTTTCTCCCTTTTCGTGGGTGTTGTCGGCTCTGCTGTGCTCGTGGTTGGTGTGGCCCCTCGCTTTCGGCTTGGCGGCTTTATGATGTTGTCCCACCATTTGGCCGGTGCTGGTGGGTGTCCGCGTCCCGGGAATGGTCCGGCCCCCAGTTTGGCTCGGTGTTGTTCTATGGTCAAGGGTGGCCATATAACCTCGACCTCTGTTTCGGGGGGGTCCCGTTTATACCACGTGACGGGTCGTATGGTCGTGGCAGTGGTGCCCATTCGTCTAGTGGTCTCACCGCCCTTCGGTTCCTGCGGTGTCCTTGTGGTGCGGGAGGTTGTGACCGGCCGTGGTCTCGTCGGTTTCCTCGTGGCGATTTGAATGTTTAGGTCGACCACTTTGTTGGACCTTATGGTGGGCCTGGCCCTCTTGGCGGTTGGTGCTGGCGCTGGAGGGGCTTTCTCTATTGCCATGTACCGGGTTGTCCGGGGTGGGGCTTGTCGTTCTTCGGTGTCTGCGGTGGTCGTTGCCAGGTGCTCCGGCGTGGCTGGAGTCGGTGGCCTCTCCAACGGCTCGTCGAAGAGGTCTTCTAGCCCGGCGTAAAAATCTACCATGTTGACCTGTGAACATATAAGCGGTTTCGGATTTTTCCTAGGACGTCCGCGGCGGCGTGGTTCGGGGTTTGAGGATGCCGTTGTGTTTTGATCGGACGGGATGGGCGGGAGGGTTGGTTTCCGTATTTCGGTCGCAGGTTCTTTCGGTTCCGTGTCCGTTCCTTGATCTGGTTTTAGATCGTGGACGTGAATGTGTCGCGCCCATTTCCCGTTGTCGCTGTGGAGATCTACGATGACCGGCGATATTATGCGGCCGACCGTGTAAGGCCCGCTGTATTTTGGAGCTAGTTTCGCGGCAATGCCCGCCCCTTTATCGGACAGCGTGTGCTCTCTTTTCCATACTCGGTCGCCGATTGCAGGTCTCCAGTCTCGGTGTCGCAGGTTGTAGTATTTGGCCTGTCGGCCGAATGCTTGGGCCAAATGTAGCTTGGCCAGTTCTTGTGCTGCTCGGAGGTTTTTCCATCGGTGTTGCGGTACGTCGGGGCCGGTCTCGGTCGGAGGTTGTCCAGGGGCTCGCAGTTCCCGGCCCTGGTTGAGGTACGCCGGGCTGTAGCCGGTAGATTCGTGCCATGCGGTGTTAATAGCGAATCGGACCTCGTCCAATTTCTCGTCCCATCGGTCGTGGTGCTCCCCGGTGTATTGGGCCAGCATGGTTTTTACCACTTTGTTTGCACGTTCGACCGGATTGCATTGGGGCGAATACGGTGGCGTCCGTCGATGCTCGGTACCGGCTGCTCGGAGTAGGCTGGTAAATGGTTCTCCGATGAATTGTTTTCCGTTGTCGGAGATGACGGTGTTCGGTGCTCCGTGACGTAGAATGATTTCCTTTTGTACGGCGGCGGCGACGGCGGCGCTGGTGGCCTTTCGTAGGGGCGTAAGTTCGACCCATTTGGTGAACTTGTCTAGTGCTACGAGTAGCCAGATATGACCTCGTCGTGACCGTGGTAGTGGTCCGACTAGGTCAACGGAGACGGTGTGCCAGGGTTGTGTTCCTGGGTTGGCGTGGAGTTTTCCTGGTGGCAGTTGCGGTGGTGTTTTGTAACGTTGGCAGCTGTCGCAGCTGCGAACGTAACTGGCGGTTTCGCGGAACATTCCCGGCCAATAAAATCGCTGGGCGAGTCGGACGATTGTTTTGGCGACTCCTAAGTGTCCGGCGGTCGGGTCGTCATGATGTTGTCGGAG
The DNA here is from genome assembly GCF_051020765.1 of Lasioglossum baleicum. Taxonomy (NCBI): domain Eukaryota; kingdom Metazoa; phylum Arthropoda; class Insecta; order Hymenoptera; family Halictidae; genus Lasioglossum; species Lasioglossum baleicum. Next base: position 4,026,232 of record NC_134929.1, on the reverse strand, counting down.
GAGCGCTTCTCGCTCGTTGCTGGGCACGCAGATTTTCCAAGCGTCGCCCGGCTCGGGCTCGTTGTAATCTAGCTGGTGCAATATATGGCGGTATAGCTTCCCTTCGCGTATTTGGTACTCCGGGGCGGACGCGGGGTTTGTCTGGACTGCATCGACTTTCTTCTGGTACCATGAATCCGCTGGTTGTTTTGGTTGGATCACGTTCACGCCGGGAGTGATTTCGCCTCTGGACAGCGCGTCTGCTACCTGGTTTAACTTTCCCGGTCGGTATTTTATGTCGAAATCGTATTGTTGTAGCTCGAGTGCCCATCTTGCGAGCCTGCCGGTGGGGCTGTCCATCTGTCGGAGCCATCGCAGTGCTTGATGGTCGGTGATGACGGAAAAACGATAGCCTTCCAGGTAGGGCTTCATTTTTCGAATGCCCCAGATTACTGCGAGGCATTCTTTTTCGGTAGCGCTGTAGTTGCGCTCGGTTGCGCTCAGCGTGTGGCTGGCGTAGGCTATGACCCTTTCCTGTTCTTCGGGGCCCTGGGTCATGTAACGGTTGTCGATTCCTGCGGTAATCGGAATCGTCGCGGTGCTGACCCCTCAGTGTGGACAGCTCGTCGGACCAAGGTTCGTTAGCTGACGAGGGGAGTCGGCCGGTGCGGGAAGACGAGGTGCGAAGGTTCGGAAAGAATTCGGAAACAACAGTTACGTTAAATGACGAACTATATTTAAAGACTGTAAACGAGTGTACACGTATAAACAACGCTGCTAATTAGGTGCGACGGGGTTGCATGGTAGCAGCGTGCATGCGTGAATCGGGGCGGTGCACGACGGGCATCGCGGTAGAATAATTCGGGCGGTGAACGATCATTAGCGGCGCGAATTCCGGTGGTTCGGCGGAGCGGAACGGTTTATCGGAACTCGGTGGCTTCGGCGGTAGCGGCGGGGCGTTCGGTGATTCGGCGGGACCGGCGGTGGTTGTCGGATATTTCGGTGTCTCGGCGGAATCGGCGGATGACTCAGTGGAGTGGTGGACCGGAAGGGTGCGACGGTGTATTTTTCGACGGCTCGGCGGCGTGAGGGTCAGCGCGGGGAGTTCGACGGCTCGGCGAACGGATGTCGGAAGGACAGTCTCGGCGGCTCGGCGAAATGGACTTCGGTGTGGGAGCCTCGGCGGCTCGGCGGGACGGACTTTGGTGCGGAGGTTTCGACGGCTCGGCGAAACGGGCTTTTGGTGACGGCTCGGCGGGACGGACTTTGGTGTGGAGGTTTCGACGGCTCGGCGAAACAGGCTTTTTGGTGCGGGAGTCCCGGCGGCTCGGCGAGACGGACTTTGGTGTGGAGGTTTCGACGGCTCGGCGAAACGGGTTTTGTGGTGTGGGAGTCTCGACGGCTCGGCGAAACGGATTTCGGTGAGGATGTTTCGACGGCTCGGTGAAACGGATTTCGGTGAGGGTATTTCGGCGGCTCGGCGAAATGGATTTCGGTGAGGATACTCACCCTGGACAGGAGAAGTGTCGGCTTCCTGGTGATCGCTGTGACGGCTCGTCTCAGGCAGGACTACAGGAGTGGAGTCTAGAATACTTCTAGACGGAATGCGGTAATTTGTCTTATTTGTCGCGGCTTATATATTATTAACATCGTGGTGAGGGTTGGTGGTGCGGTAGAGGGTTCGTACTGTTTTCGGTACGTTTCGGTCGCGTCCGCCCTTGTTTTGGGGCTGTATTCGAAAAGAACCGTTGGTGACAGGCCTGCTCGGTGCAGGTCTGTTACATCCCCCTCTTTCTTCGGGTTGGCGAAAAAGTATCGGTCCTGGCGAGTATACGTGGCCACAATGCCTTTATTTCGCTTGGTAACCACAAATTACAACCAAAAGAACCCTTCTGCGACTCGGCGCTCGGTGTCGGTAATAGAAAGCGTAATAAAAATTATATCCTGTATTTACAAAAAAATTTTATCCCGTGCTCCTGGGCGCAATGAATGAGACGGCTTATATCTAACTATGTACATCTTTTCGCGGCTTGGCGCTCGGTAATCGACCGGGAGAAGAGAAAAGAAAAAGCAGAGAAAAAAAAAATGTGCAATGAAGAGGAGGAGGCAAAAAAAAAAAAAAAGAGAAAAAAAAAAATCTATATATACATATACGTGTTCCTCTACTCTTCCGTGCGCGGGTTAGCGTTCCTTAACTTACACCGGCGTAGGGTCTGGTCTTTATTAAAAAATAGAATCCAGCGCTCCTTCCCGCTGGACGGCCGGAACTCTCTCGCCTTCGAGGTTATGTATCGCAACGGCACTTCGACTAGTCGTCCGGTCGGCAGTGTGTACCATGCGGTGGGGCATGGTGTGTCCTCTCCCACATATGGCACAGGGGGTAGCGCTGTTGCTGCGGCTAGTTGCGTGGGGTTGGCCGGTAGGCCGTTATTACCGGGTTTCTCGTTTCCCGCGTCTGCCGTGTTTGCCGTCGTGGTCCTAGTGGCTGCGTCGTTCCCGGTGACGGTGTCGATTTGGGGGTCGACGATCGTGATGATCTCGATCTCTTTTTTCTCCCTTTTCGTGGGTGTTGTCGGCTCTGCTGTGCTCGTGGTTGGTGTGGCCCCTCGCTTTCGGCTTGGCGGCTTTATGATGTTGTCCCACCATTTGGCCGGTGCTGGTGGGTGTCCGCGCCCCGGGAATGGTCCGGCCCCCAGTTTGGCTCGGTGTTGTTCTATGGTCAAGGGTGGCCATATAACCTCGACCTCTGTTTCGGGGGGGTCCCGTTTATACCACGTGACGGGTCGTATGGTCGTGGCAGTGGTGCCCATTCGTCTAGTGGTCTCACCGCCCTTCGGTTCCTGCGGTGTCCTTGTGGTGCGGGAGGTTGTGACCGGCCGTGGTCTCGTCGGTTTCCTCGTGGCGATTTGAATGTTTAGGTCGACCACTTTGTTGGACCTTATGGTGGGCCTGGCCCTCTTGGCGGTTGGTGCTGGCGCTGGAGGGGCTTTCTCTATTGCCATGTACCGGGTTGTCCGGGGTGGGGCTTGTCGTTCTGGCCGAAAGAGGGGGATGTAACAGACCTGCACCGAGCAGGCCTGTCACCAACGGTTCTTTTCGAATACAGCCCCAAAACAAGGGCGGACGCGACCGAAACGTACCGAAAACAGTACGAACCCTCTACCGCACCACCAACCCTCACCACGATGTTAATAATATATAAGCCGCGACAAATAAGACAAATTACCGCATTCCGTCTAGAAGTATTCTAGACTCCACTCCTGTAGTCCTGCCTGAGACGAGCCGTCACAGCGATCACCAGGAAGCCGACACTTCTCCTGTCCAGGGTGAGTATCCTCACCGAAATCCATTTCGCCGAGCCGCCGAAATACCCTCACCGAAATCCGTTTCACCGAGCCGTCGAAACATCCTCACCGAAATCCGTTTCGCCGAGCCGTCGAAACATCCTCACCGAAATCCGTTTCGCCGAGCCGTCGAGACTCCCACACCACAAAACCCGTTTCGCCGAGCCGTCGAAACCTCCACACCAAAGTCCGTCTCGCCGAGCCGCCGGGACTCCCGCACCAAAAAGCCTGTTTCGCCGAGCCGTCGAAACCTCCACACCAAAGTCCGTCCCGCCGAGCCGTCACCAAAAGCCCGTTTCGCCGAGCCGTCGAAACCTCCGCACCAAAGTCCGTCCCGCCGAGCCGCCGAGGCTCCCACACCGAAGTCCATTTCGCCGAGCCGCCGAGACTGTCCTTCCGACATCCGTTCGCCGAGCCGTCGAACTCCCCGCGCTGACCTTCACGCCGCCGAGCCGTCGAAAACTACACCGTCGCACCCTTCCGGTCCACCACTCCACTGAGTCATCCGCCGATTCCGCCGAGACAACGAAATATCCGACAACCACCGCCGGTCCCGCCGAATCACCGAACGCCCCGCCGCTACCGCCGAAGCCACCGAGTTCCGATAAACCGTTCCGCTCCGCCGAACCACCGGAATTCGCGCCGCTAATGATCGTTCACCGCCCGAATTATTCTACCGCGATGCCCGTCGTGCACCGCCCCGATTCACGCATGCACGCTGCTACCATGCAACCCCGTCGCACCTAATTAGCAGCGTTGTTTATACGTGTACACTCGTTTACAGTCTTTAAATATAGTTCGTCATTTAACGTAACTGTTGTTTCCGAATTCTTTCCGAACCTTCGCACCTCGTCTTCCCGCACCGGCCGACTCCCCTCGTCAGCTAACGAACCTTGGTCCGACGAGCTGTCCACACTGAGGGGTCAGCACCGCGACGATTCCGATTACCGCAGGAATCGACAACCGGTACATGGCGCCCGAACAGGGACCTGGTGCGAAGAAACCGCGATAATAACAACAGTTACCCGGTCGACCGAGAATTAGAGACTGAACGGGCAAACACGTCGTCGCACGCAATCGACAATAGACTAGGCCGCCGCGTAGTAAATACATAACATCCCCGGAACCGACTACCGAAAGTACGAGCCCACGGCGAACCGATCACAACCAAGGCCGTTCACGTCATCTCGTGTATACACGGCGATACACGCGCGGATTCAAATCTTAGGGAATGCCGGCAAGAGACACCCTCCGCCAGACGAGAGCACGATTAATCGCCGACCTACGCCTACGAAATCTACCCGTCACCGGGACGACACCAGAGTTACGACAGAGGTGGGAGGATTTTACGAACCAGCAACCCACTAATCCATCCGACATGGCCGAGCCGAAGACGCCGACACTCCAGAGCACCGCCGACATACAACTCGGCGCGTCCACCAGTCAAACCACCCTCTTACACGTCCCCAACGTCCCTATGCACGGGGATCCTTGCAAAAATTTGGACCGCATGAGGAAATGGGGATGCACTAGCGACGGAAAAGACCCATACGCGTTCATAGAACGAATCGCCGAGTTACAAGCCTCGTATCAATTTACCGATAACGAATTATTAAGGGGGTTACCCGAATTACTACGGGGGGACGCCCAGTTATGGTACCGAAACGCACGCCTACAGATTTCGCACTGGGCCGAGTTCGCCGACAAATTCATCGCATTCTTTTCCCCAAACAGTACCCGGGTACAGCGAGAACGCGAAGCACGCGACCGTATGCAACGACCCGGGGAACCGTTCAACTCGTTTATGAACGCCCTAAATACACTGACCCGACGCGCAATGATTCCCCCCGAGGAAAGCCTCGAATTAATTTTCGAAAACATGCTACCGGAGTACGCGGCGATCATTAACCCGGACACCATCTCGAGTACCGACGACCTACTCAGACAGGTACAGCGTATCGAAAGAGCTAACGATAGGAAAAATCGCCTCAGCCGCACTTACGCGCGGACAGCAGCTGTCACAACCGATGGCCTCCGGAACCCCGACCTCCCGTATCGCACCGAATGGAACGAGGACAGTTCACCTCGAGCCGAAGTGAACTCAATCCCGACCAACGCATATCACGTGGACACCCACTGCTGGCGGTGTAAACAACGCGGACATCAGCGTTTCGAATGTCGAAACCAGTATAGAAAATTTTGCTCAAGATGTGGTAGAGATGGGGTACTGACCCGAGAGTGTCACCCACCGGGAAACGGACCGAGGGGCACGCCGCAGATGGGCAGCCGCCGGCCCCAATAATCACCTACACCCCGCGCCCGTTCACACGCATCCAACTCCTGGGACGAGAAGTAGAGGCACTACTGGACACAGGCTCGCAATTGTCCTGCATCAACGAGGAAGTCCAGGAGTGGGCACACCAGCGAGGGTTCACGGAACTCACACCAGCCAGACGCATCGGATTAGCCGACGGTTCCGATATAGTACCGATCGGCAAGATCACATTACCGTTCAGTATAGGAGGGCAGACGCAGACACAAGAATTCACCATCCTGCCGAAGATGGGACCGCCGGTCTTGTTGGGGATCCGAGCAATCGCACGATTGCAGATCACCTTAACCCCACCACCTGACGTCGCTTCCTGGCCCGCCGACTACTTAGCCGAACCGTGCCTACAGGTAGGCCTCCGAAAACCGCCAGAGGACGAACAAAAACGACTGGAATCTTTTTTAGAACAGGAGATGAAACTATTCGAGACCGTTCCAGGGCGCACCACGCTCACTCAACACCGCATCAAACTGACCGACGGCACGCCTATCAAACAACGGTACCGCCCGAGAAACCCAGCGATGCAGGCAGTAATCAACGAAGAAGTGGAAAAGATGCTACAGGAGGGGATTATTGAACCATCGGACAGCCCGTGGAGTTCACCAGTCGTCGTAGTCAGAAAGAAAGACGGCAAGCCACGCTTCTGCGTCGACTTCCGCAGACTGAACGATCGATCCGAGAAAGACGCCTATCCATTACCTCAAATACAGGCTACCCTCGACAAGTTGCGAGGCGCAAAGTACTTGACCACCTTAGACCTCAAAAACGGATACTGGCAAATCCCATTAGAGAACTCCAGCCGGCCGCTCACCGCCTTTACGGTACCCGGTAAAGGACTATTCCAATTTACGGTTATGCCATTTGGATTACATTCAGCGCCAGCCACTTTCCAGCGCCTACTCGACCAGATCATCGGGCCCGAACTCGAGCCGTTTGCATTTGCCTACCTCGATGATATTATCGTTGTAAGCAAAACGTTCGAGGAACACCAGAGGCATCTCCGAGAAGTTTTCCGCCGGCTCCGCACCGCCGGGCTACGTCTCAACCCGGAAAAATGCCGATTCTGCGTAGATAGCCTCCGATATCTCGGCCACGTCGTAGACCAACAAGGTATTAGGACTGACCCCGAGAAGACCAGCGCAATCGCACGGCTCACGGCGCCAAAAACGATACGAGAAGTACGCCGATTCCACGGAATGGCATCCTGGTACCGGCGGTTCGTGCCGAACTTCGCCGAGATCGTGGAACCATTAACCCAACTTACCAGGAAGAACGCCAAGTGGAGATGGACCGAAGCCGAAGAACACGCCTTCCAAACCATGAAGGACAAACTAATCGCCGCCCCGATACTCGCCTGTCCGGACTTCAACGAGCCGTTCACGCTCCAGACAGACGCCAGCGACCACGGCCTTGGTGTCGTACTGACCCAGGGCCCCGAAGAACAGGAAAGGGTCATAGCCTACGCCAGCCACACGCTGAGCGCAACCGAGCGCAACTACAGCGCTACCGAAAAAGAATGCCTCGCAGTAATCTGGGGCATTCGAAAAATGAAGCCCTACCTGGAAGGCTATCGTTTTTCCGTCATCACCGACCATCAAGCACTGCGATGGCTCCGACAGATGGACAGCCCCACCGGCAGGCTCGCAAGATGGGCACTCGAGCTACAACAATACGATTTCGACATAAAATACCGACCGGGAAAGTTAAACCAGGTAGCAGACGCGCTGTCCAGAGTCGAAATCACTCCCGGCGTGAACGTGATCCAACCAAAACAACCAGCAGATTCATGGTACCAGAAGAAAGTCGATGCAGTCCAGACAAACCCCGCGTCCGTCCCGGAGTACCAAATACGCGAAGGGAAGCTATACCGCCATATATTGCACCAGCTAGATTACAACGAGCCCGAGCCGGGCGACGCTTGGAAAATCTGCGTGCCCAGCAACGAGCGAGAAGCGCTCCTCCGACAACATCATGACGACCCGACCGCCGGACACTTAGGAGTCGCCAAAACAATCGTCCGACTCGCCCAGCGATTTTATTGGCCGGGAATGTTCCGCGAAACCGCCAGTTACGTTCGCAGCTGCGCCAGCTGCCAACGTTACAAAACACCACCGCAACTGCCACCAGGAAAACTCCACGCCAACCCAGGAACACAACCCTGGCACACCGTCTCCGTTGACCTAGTCGGACCATTCCCGGGGCGCGGACACCCACCAGCACCGGCCAAATGGTGGGACAACATCATAAAGCCGCCAAGCCGAAAGCGAGGGGCCACACCAACCACGAGCACAGCAGAGCCGACAACACCCACGAAAAGGGAGAAAAAAGAGATCGAGATCATCACGATCGTCGACCCCCAAATCGACACCGTCACCGGGAACGACGCAGCCACGAGGACCACGACGGCAAACACGGCAGACGCGGAAAACGAGAAACCCGGTAATAACGGCCTACCGGCCAACCCCACGCAACTAGCCGCAGCAACAGCGCTACCCCCTGTGCCATATGTGGGAGAGGACACACCATGCCCCACCGCATGGTACACACTGCCGACCGGACGACTAGTCGAAGTGCCGTTGCGATACATAACCTCGAAGGCGAGGGAGTTCCGGCCGTCCAGCGGGAAGGAGCGCTGGATTCTATTTTTTAATAAAGACCAGACCCTACGCCGGTGTAAGTTAAGGAACGCTAACCCGCGCACGGAAGAGTAGAGGAACACGTATATATATATATAGATAGAATTTTTTTTTTTTCTTTTTTTTTTTGCCTCCTCCTCTTCATTGCACATTTTTTTTCTCTGCTTTTTCTTTTCTCTTCTCCCGGTCGATTACCGAGCGCCAAGCCGCGAAAAGATGTACATAGTTAGATATAAGCCGTCTCATTCATTGCGCCCAGGAGCACGGGATAAAATTTTTTTTGTAAATACAGGATATAATTTTTATTACGCTTTCTATTACCGACACCGAGCGCCGAGTCGCAGAAGGGTTCTTTTGGTTGTAATTTGTGGTTACCAAGCGAAATAAAGGCATTGTGGCCACGTATACTCGCCAGGACCGATACTTTTTCGCCAACCCGAAGAAAGAGGGGGATGTAACAGACCTGCACCGAGCAGGCCTGTCACCAACGGTTCTTTTCGAATACAGCCCCAAAACAAGGGCGGACGCGACCGAAACGTACCGAAAACAGTACGAACCCTCTACCGCACCACCAACCCTCACCACGATGTTAATAATATATAAGCCGCGACAAATAAGACAAATTACCGCATTCCGTCTAGAAGTATTCTAGACTCCACTCCTGTAGTCCTGCCTGAGACGAGCCGTCACAGCGATCACCAGGAAGCCGACACTTCTCCTGTCCAGGGTGAGTATCCTCACCGAAATCCATTTCGCCGAGCCGCCAAAATACCCTCACCGAAATCCGTTTCACCGAGCCGTCGAAACATCCTCACCGAAATCCGTTTCGCCGAGCCGTCGAAACATCCTCACCGAAATCCGTTTCGCCGAGACGTCGAGACTCCCACACCACAAAACCCGTTTCGCCGAGCCGTCGAAACCTCCACACCAAAGTCCGTCTCGCCGAGCCGCCGGGACTCCCGCACCAAAAAGCCTGTTTCGCCGAGCCGTCGAAACCTCCACACCAAAGTCCGTCCCGCCGAGCCGTCACCAAAAGCCCGTTTCGCCGAGCCGTCGAAACCTCCGCACCAAAGTCCGTCCCGCCGAGCCGCCGAGGCTCCCACACCGAAGTCCATTTCGCCGAGCCGCCGAGACTGTCCTTCCGACATCCGTTCGCCGAGCCGTCGAACTCCCCGCGCTGACCCTCACGCCGCCGAGCCGTCGAAAAATACACCGTCGCACCCTTCCGGTCCACCACTCCACTGAGTCATCCGCCGATTCCGCCGAGACACCGAAATATCCGACAACCACCGCCGGTCCCGCCGAATCACCGAACGCCCCGCCGCTACCGCCGAAGCCACCGAGTTCCGATAAACCGTTCCGCTCCGCCGAACCACCGGAATTCGCGCCGCTAATGATCGTTCACCGCCCGAATTATTCTACCGCGATGCCCGTCGTGCACCGCCCCGATTCACGCATGCACGCTGCTACCATGCAACCCCGTCGCACCTAATTAGCAGCGTTGTTTATACGTGTACACTCGTTTACAGTCTTTAAATATAGTTCGTCATTTAACGTAACTGTTGTTTCCGAATTCTTTCCGAACCTTCGCACCTCGTCTTCCCGCACCGGCCGACTCCCCTCGTCAGCTAACGAACCTTGGTCCGACGAGCTGTCCACACTGAGGGGTCAGCACCGCGACGATTCCGATTACCGCAGGAATCGACAACCGTTACATGGCGCCCGAACAGGGACAATTTCTATTACCGACACCGAGCGCCGAGTCGCAGAAGGGTTCTTTTGGTTGTAATTTGTGGTTACCAAACGAAATAAAGGCATTGTGGCCACGTATACTCGCCAGGACCGATACTTTTTCGCCAACCCGAAGAAAGAGGGGGATGTAACAGACCTGCACCGAGCAGGCCTGTCACCAACGGTTCTTTTCGAATACAGCCCCAAAACAAGGGCGGACGCGACCGAAACGTACCGAAAACAGTACGAACCCTCTACCGCACCACCAACCCTCACCACGATGTTAATAATATATAAGCCGCGACAAATAAGACAAATTACCGCATTCCGTCTAGAAGTATTCTAGACTCCACTCCTGTAGTCCTGCCTGAGACGAGCCGTCACAGCGATCACCAGGAAGCCGACACTTCTCCTGTCCAGGGTGAGTATCCTCACCGAAATCCATTTCGCCGAGCCGCCGAAATACCCTCACCGAAATCCGTTTCACCGAGCCGTCGAAACATCCCCACCGAAATCCGTTTCGCCGAGCCGTCGAAACATCCTCACCGAAATCCGTTTCGCCGAGCCGTCGAGACTCCCACACCACAAAACCCGTTTCGCCGAGCCGTCGAAACCCCCACACCAAAGTCCGTCTCGCCGAGCCGCCGGGACTCCCGCACCAAAAAGCCTGTTTCGCCGAGCCGTCGAAACCTCCACACCAAAGTCCGTCCCGCCGAGCCGTCACCAAAAGCCCGTTTCGCCGAGCCGTCGAAACCTCCGCACCAAAGTCCGTCCCGCCGAGCCGCCGAGGCTCCCACACCGAAGTCCATTTCGCCGAGCCGCCGAGACTGTCCTTCCGACATCCGTTCGCCGAGCCGTCGAACTCCCCGCGCTGACCTTCACGCCGCCGAGCCGTCGAAAACTACACCGTCGCACCCTTCCGGTCCACCACTCCACTGAGTCACCCGCCGATTCCGCCGAGACACCGAAATATCCGACAACCACCGCCGGTCCCGCCGAATCACCGAACGCCCCGCCGCTACCGCCGAAGCCACCGAGTTCCGATAAACCGTTCCGCTCCGCCGAACCACCGGAATTCGCGCCGCTAATGATCGTTCACCGCCCGAATTATTCTACCGCGATGCCCGTCGTGCACCGCCCCGATTCACGCATGCACGCTGCTACCATGCAACCCCGTCGCACCTAATTAGCAGCGTTGTTTATACGTGTACACTCGTTTACAGTCTTTAAATATAGTTCGTCATTTAACGTAACTGTTGTTTCCGAATTCTTTCCGAACCTTCGCACCTCGTCTTCCCGCACCGGCCGACTCCCCTCGTCAGCTAACGAACCTTGGTCCGACGAGCTGTCCACACTGAGGGGTCAGCACCGCGACGTTGTAACGTCGGGATGTAACGGGTTGGCGACCCGAGGACATTGCCAATCGGGTTGGCGAAAAAGTATCGGTCCTGGCGAGTATACGTGGCCACAATGCCTTTATTTCGCTTGGTAACCACAAATTACAACCAAAAGAACCCTTCTGCGACTCGGCGCTCGGTGTCGGTAATAGAAAGCGTAATAAAAATTATATCCTGTATTTACAAAAAAATTTTATCCCGTGCTCCTGGGCGCAATGAATGAGACGGCTTATATCTAACTATGTACCTCTTTTCGCGGCTTGGCGCTCGGTAATCGACCGGGAGAAGAGAAAAGAAAAAGCAGAGAAAAAAAAATGTGCAATGAAGAGGAGGAGGCAAAGAAAAAAAAAAATTCTATCTATATATACATATACGTGTTCCTCTACTCTTCCGTGCGCGGGTTAGCGTTCCTTAACTTACACCGGCGTAGGGTCTGGTCTTTATTAAAAAATAGAATCCAGCGCTCCTTCCCGCTGGACGGCCGGAACTCCCTCGCCTTCGAGGTTATGTATCGCAACGGCACTTCGACTAGTCGTCCGGTCGGCAGTGTGTACCATGCGGTGGGGCATGGTGTGTCCTCTCCCACATATGGCACAGGGGGTAGCGCTGTTGCTGCGGCTAGTTGCGTGGGGTTGGCCGGTAGGCCGTTATTACCGGGTTTCTCGTTTCCCGCGTCTGCCGTGTTTGCCGTCGTGGTCCTCGTGGCTGCGTCGTTCCCGGTGACGGTGTCGATTTGGGGGTCGACGATCGTGATGATCTCGATCTCTTTTTTCTCCCTTTTCGTGGGTGTTGTCGGCTCTGCTGTGCTCGTGGTTGGTGTGGCCCCTCGCTTTCGGCTTGGCGGCTTTATGATGTTGTCCCACCATTTGGCCGGTGCTGGTGGGTGTCCGCGCCCCGGGAATGGTCCGGCCCCCAGTTTGGCTCGGTGTTGTTCTATGGTCAAGGGTGGCCATATAACCTCGACCTCTGTTTCGGGGGGGTCCCGTTTATACCACGTGACGGGTCGTATGGTCGTGGCAGTGGTGCCCATTCGTCTAGTGGTCTCACCGCCCTTCGGTTCCTGCGGTGTCCTTGTGGTGCGGGAGGTTGTGACCGGCCGTGGTCTCGTCGGTTTCCTCGTGGCGATTTGAATGTTTAGGTCGACCACTTTGTTGGACCTTATGGTGGGCCTGGCCCTCTTGGCGGTTGGTGCTGGCGCTGGAGGGGCTTTCTCTATTGCCATGTACCGGGTTGTCCGGGGTGGGGCTTGTCGTTCTTCGGTGTCTGCGGTGGTCGTTGCCAGGTGCTCCGGCGTGGCTGGAGTCGGTGGCCTCTCCAACGGCTCGTCGAAGAGGTCTTCTAGCCCGGCGTAAAAATCTACCATGTTGACCTGTGAACATATAAGCGGTTTCGGATTTTTCCTAGGACGTCCGCGGCGGCGTGGTTCGGGGTTTGAGGATGCCGTTGTGTTTTGATCGGACGGGATGGGCGGGAGGGTTGGTTTCCGTATTTCGGTCGCAGGTTCTTTCGGTTCCGTGTCCGTTCCTTGATCTGGTTTTAGATCGTGGACGTGAATGTGTCGCGCCCATTTCCCGTTGTCGCTGTGGAGATCTACGATGACCGGCGATATTATGCGGCCGACCGTGTAAGGCCCGCTGTATTTTGGAGCTAGTTTCGCGGCAATGCCCGCCCCTTTATCGGACAGCGTGTGCTCTCTTTTCCATACTCGGTCGCCGATTGCAGGTCTCCAGTCTCGGTGTCGCAGGTTGTAGTATTTGGCCTGTCGGCCGAATGCTTGGGCCAAATGTAGCTTGGCCAGTTCTTGTGCTGCTCGGAGGTTTTTCCATCGGTGTTGCGGTACGTCGGGGCCGGTCTCGGTCGGTGGTTGTCCAGGGGCTCGCAGTTCCCGGCCCTGGTTGAGGTACGCCGGGCTGTAGCCGGTAGATTCGTGCCATGCGGTGTTAATAGCGAATCGGACCTCGTCCAATTTCTCGTCCCATCGGTCGTGGTGCTCCCCGGTGTATTGGGCCAGCATGGTTTTTACCACTTTGTTTGCACGTTCGACCGGATTGCATTGGGGCGAATACGGTGGCGTCCGTCGATGCTCGGTACCGGCTGCTCGGAGTAGGCTGGTAAATGGTTCTCCGATGAATTGTTTTCCGTTGTCGGAGATGACGGTGTTCGGTGCTCCGTGACGTAGAATGATTTCCTTTTGTACGGCGGCGGCGACGGCGGCGCTGGTAGCCTTTCGTAGGGGCGTAAGTTCGACCCATTTGGTGAACTTGTCTAGTGCTACGAGTAGCCAGATATGACCTCGTCGTGACCGTGGTAGTGGTCCGACTAGGTCAACGGAGACGGTGTGCCAGGGTTGTGTTCCTGGGTTGGCGTGGAGTTTTCCTGGTGGCAGTTGCGGTGGTGTTTTGTAACGTTGGCAGCTGGCGCAGCTGCGAACGTAACTGGCGGTTTCGCGGAACATTCCCGGCCAATAAAATCGCTGGGCGAGTCGGACGATTGTTTTGGCGACTCCTAAGTGTCCGGCGGTCGGGTCGTCATGATGTTGTCGGAGGAGCGCTTCTCGCTCGTTGCTGGGCACGCAGATTTTCCAAGCGTCGCCCGGCTCGGGCTCGTTGTAATCTAGCTGGTGCAATATATGGCGGTATAGCTTCCCTTCGCGTATTTGGTACTCCGGGACGGACGCGGGGTTTGTCTGGACTGCATCGACTTTCTTCTGGTACCATGAATCTGCTGGTTGTTTTGGTTGGATCACGTTCACGCCGGGAGTGATTTCGACTCTGGACAGCGCGTCTGCTACCTGGTTTAACTTTCCCGGTCGGTATTTTATGTCGAAATCGTATTGTTGTAGCTCGAGTGCCCATCTTGCGAGCCTGCCGGTGGGGCTGTCCATCTGTCGGAGCCATCGCAGTGCTTGATGGTCGGTGATGACGGAAAAACGATAGCCTTCCAGGTAGGGCTTCATTTTTCGAATGCCCCAGATTACTGCGAGGCATTCTTTTTCGGTAGCGCTGTAGTTGCGCTCGGTTGCGCTTAGCGTGTGGCTGGCGTAGGCTATGACCCTTTCCTGTTCTTCGGGGCCCTGGGTCAGTACGACACCAAGGCCGTGGTCGCTGGCGTCTGTCTGGAGCGTGAACGGCTCGTTGAAGTCCGGACAGGCGAGTATCGGGGCGGCGATTAGTTTGTCCTTCATGGTTTGGAAGGCGTGTTCTTCGGCTTCGGTCCATCTCCACTTGGCGTTCTTCCTGGTAAGTTGGGTTAATGGTTCCACGATCTCGGCGAAGTTCGGCACGAACCGCCGGTACCAGGATGCCATTCCGTGGAATCGGCGTACTTCTCGTATCGTTTTTGGCGCCGTGAGCCGTGCGATTGCGCTGGTCTTCTCGGGGTCAGTCCTAATACCTTGTTGGTCTACGACGTGGCCGAGATATCGGAGGCTATCTACGCAGAATCGGCATTTTTCCGGGTTGAGACGTAGCCCGGCGGTGCGGAGCCGGCGGAAAACTTCTCGGAGATGCCTCTGGTGTTCCTCGAACGTTTTGCTTACAACGATAATATCATCGAGGTAGGCAAATGCAAACGGCTCGAGTTCGGGCCCGATGATCTGGTCGAGTAGGCGCTGGAAAGTGGCTGGCGCTGAATGTAATCCAAATGGCATAACCGTAAATTGGAATAGTCCTTTACCGGGTACCGTAAAGGCGGTGAGCGGCCGGCTGGAGTTCTCTAATGGGATTTGCCAGTATCCGTTTTTGAGGTCTAAGGTGGTCAAGTACTTTGCGCCTCGCAACTTGTCGAGGGTAGCCTGTATTTGAGGTAATGGATAGGCGTCTTTCTCGGATCGATCGTTCAGTCTGCGGAAGTCGACGCAGAAGCGTGGCTTGCCGTCTTTCTTTCTGACTACGACGACTGGTGAACTCCACGGGCTGTCCGATGGTTCAATAATCCCCTCCTGTAGCATCTTTTCCACTTCTTCGTTGATTACTGCCTGCATCGCTGGGTTTCTCGGGCGGTACCGTTGTTTGATAGGCGTGCCGTCGGTCAGTTTGATGCGGTGTTGAGTGAGCGTGGTGCGCCCTGGAACGGTCTCGAATAGTTTCATCTCCTGTTCTAAAAAAGATTCCAGTCGTTTTTGTTCGTCCTCTGGCGGTTTTCGGAGGCCTACCTGTAGGCACGGTTCGGCTAAGTAGTCGGCGGGCCAGGAAGCGACGTCAGGTGGTGGGGTTAAGGTGATCTGCAATCGTGCGATTGCTCGGATCCCCAACAAGACCGGCGGTCCCATCTTCGGCAGGATGGTGAATTCTTGTGTCTGCGTCTGCCCTCCTATACTGAACGGTAATGTGATCTTGCCGATCGGTACTATATCGGAACCGTCGGCTAATCCGATGCGTCTGGCTGGTGTGAGTTCCGTGAACCCTCGCTGGTGTGCCCACTCCTGGACTTCCTCGTTGATGCAGGACAATTGCGAGCCTGTGTCCAGTAGTGCCTCTACTTCTCGTCCCAGGAGTTGGATGCGTGTGAACGGGCGCGGGGTGTAGGTGATTATTGGGGCCGGCGGCTGCCCATCTGCGGCGTGCCCCTCGGTCCGTTTCCCGGTGGGTGACACTCTCGGGTCAGTACCCCATCTCTACCACATCTTGAGCAAAATTTTCGATACTGGTTTCGACATTCGAAGCGCTGATGTCCGCGTTGTTTACACCGGCAGCAGTGGGTGTCCACGTGATATGCGTTGGTCGGGATTGAGTTCACTTCGGCTCGAGGTGAACTGTCCTCGTTCCATTCGGTGCGATACGGGAGGTCGGGGTTCCGGAGGCCATCGGTTGTGACAGCTGCTGTCCGCGCGTAAGTGCGGCTGAGGCGATTTTTCCTATCGTTAGCTCTTTCGATACGCTGTACCTGTCTGAGTAGGTCGTCGGTACTCGAGATGGTGTCCGGGTTAATGATCGCCGCGTACTCCGGTAGCATGTTTTCGAAAATTAATTCGAGGCTTTCCTCGGGGGGAATCATTGCGCGTCGGGTCAGTGTATTTAGGGCGTTCATAAACGAGTTGAACGGTTCCCCGGGTCGTTGCATACGGTCGCGTGCTTCGCGTTCTCGCTGTACCCGGGTACTGTTTGGGGAAAAGAATGCGATGAATTTGTCGGCGAACTCGGCCCAGTGCGAAATCTGTAGGCGTGCGTTTCGGTACCATAACTGGGCGTCCCCCCGTAGTAATTCGGGTAACCCCCTTAATAATTCGTTATCGGTAAATTGATACGAGGCTTGTAACTCGGCGATTCGTTCTATGAACGCGTATGGGTCTTTTCCGTCGCTAGTGCATCCCCATTTCCTCATGCGGTCCAAATTTTTGCAAGGATCCCCGTGCATAGGGACGTTGGGGACGTGTAAGAGGGTGGTTTGACTGGTGGACGCGCCGAGTTGTATGTCGGCGGTGCTCTGGAGTGTCGGCGTTTTCGGCTCGGCCATGTCGGATGGATTAGTGGGTTGCTGGTTCGTAAAATCCTCCCACCTCTGTCGTAACTCTGGTGTCGTCCCGGTGACGGGTAAATTTCGTAGGCGTAGGTCGGCGATTAATCGTGCTCTCGCCTGGCGGAGGGTGTCTCTTGCCGGCATTCCCTAAGATTTGAATCCGCGCGTGTATCGCCGTGTATACACGAGATGACGTGAACGGCCTTGGTTGTGATCGGTTCGCCGTGGGCTCGTACTTTCGGTAGTCGGTTCCGGGGCTGTTATGTATTTACTACGCGGCGGCCTAGTCTATTGTCGATTGCGTGCGACGACGTGTTTGCCCGTTCAGTCTCTAATTCTCGGTCGACCGGGTAACTGTTGTTATTATCGCGGTTTCTTCGCACCAGGTCCCTGTTCGGGCGCCATGTAACGGGCCCATTGCCAAATGTTGGTGCGAAGAAACTCCTGCACACGAGTTGGCCACTGTACACGAGTAGGCCATAAATTCGAAAATATCCGCAAAAATTGGTGCAAAAGTGGTGCATCTCCGTCTTTAATCATTGTTTAAACATGTTTAAACAATCATAATGTATTAATATTGGATATCATTGTATTCGGGAAAGTCTACAGAATCTTTTGCTGTAAAGAACAATTCAATATCTTTTATAATAACATCGCAATATTTGTTTAAAGTTGAAAAATATGTCTTTTTTTAAAACTCCATTTTCTCAAAAACTGGACGTATAGGGAAAAAATTAAAACCAGATTCGGAATCAGCGCGGAAAACTCTACAAGAATCGCATAGTGGGAATCGAAATACTTTTTGGCTGTTGGACAGTGTAATCAATGGTGTGTTTGTAGATTTCTTTTAGAAGCAATATCTACATATTCAAAAAATATTTCAAGGTGAAATTCGCAAAAAAATTATAATACATAGGTTGTGCGGATCTTAATTATCTCAGTTTCATTTTATCGTGTTTTCTGCAAAGCATATTTTATTTTATCGATGAATTGAAAGATTTATTTATGTTGATAATTGGAGGAACTTCTGGCAGTACTCGATATTTTCAGCAGTAATTCCATTTATGTGTCTTCGAGTTTTAAATACTTTGTTATACAGAAAAGAAAGAAATTCAAGTTGTAGAAATGGCTCTATTGTTGTTTACTCCTTTTGAGGCATTCAATTTAGAACCTCGTCTCTTATGCGGAACAGCAATTGTTGTGTATGTACCACTCAGGGTTGCTAATGAAATATTTCACAGTGAAAGCAGATGTTCCGATACTTGTCAAAGTAAACTAACGGATCTATAAAAGCATATTTAGAATGACATACTTTTGATGTTTCATTAACTTTTACCTTTGTTTACCTTTATACGTTTACCTTTTCTTTTCTTTACTCGCCTTACGACTCTGTTAGACACAACTACTGTATTTGGTGTATTTTACCTTAAAATACTTTTTAAATATTTCAATATTGCTTTTAAAAGAATTCTACAAAAATATCCTTGACTCGTGTGAAGTTAGAAATAAAAAAGGAAGAGAATTGATGAAATAAAAAAAATAGACCTACGACGGGCGCGAACCTAGTATAGGCCGGTCCACAATCGAATGCCTAACGCACTGAGCCAACTGAACTGTTGGAAACGTGATTGATATTTCGGGATGTAATGTTCATACTGTAGAAATATTAATTAAGTTGATTTCATTTTTTAATTACTTCTGTAGAAGGCTCAAGGTTTATCAGAGCCTGATAGACTTACAGAATAAAAAGTACGTAATAATTTTAAGGTTAGCTTAGTTCTTCGCGGAAAAAACGCCGAAAAAATCTGTTTTTATTTTTTTTGACAACGGCGCACCAAACCAAAAAATCTGAAAAAATTCATGAACAATACTTATAACAATATACTGCTACTGTAAAAATATAAATGTTGTCACTCTAAAACTTCCATGTGAAATCTGCATTTTTTCGATTTTTTTGAGGTTTTTGATTTATTACAAGCAGGATTTCCATTTTAAAAATCTGAAACCAATTGCAAAGTATGTATTTGGGTTTTTGACATGTGTCAGATTTTTTTCAGAATTTTTAAACGTCATTAACTAGGGAAAATAGGCCAAAAACTGATTTTTCGTTTTTACCCCATAACTACCCTCCCGATCGAGATACAGGGTTGAAATTTTGCACAGTATGTTTTTTCTTGGTGCTCTATCGAATGGCACATCGTCGATAAAATGCGGCTCAAGGGCATTTTTGACTATCTTATCCGCCTATGCCCTTTGTGGTAAATTCCTGTTAAGGAGGGCCATCGTAACTTTAACTGGTTCTTCCAGGAAAATCAATCTGTCTATCATTGCATATGTGGAGTTCCATCTAGTCGGTACGTCAAGTATTAATGTATGTGCATCTCTACCTGCTGTTACTTGATAATTTTTTAATTTTTCTGCAGCTGTGGTGCTTTTTTTAAAATGTTTAACTATTGTTCTAATATTGTTCAGTAATAAATTTAATGCGTCATTATTTAAACTAGATTTAACTATTAAATTTAGATTATGTGCAAAGCATGAAATATGTGTCCAATTGCAGTGATACATTATTGCATTTTTCATGTTTGAGGCATTATCAGTCGTGGCAAAATTAGTTTTGTTTAACATTCCCCAATTCTCGCATGTTATTTTCAAATTATTTGCAATGTTTTCACTAGTATGGGACCCAATAATTTGGGTACAACCTAGAAGTATTGATTCTAATTTAAAATTATGCACAAAATGCGCGGTTACTGCCATAAAACTGTCTACATTTTGTGACGTCCACGTGTCAGTCGTTATGCAGATTTGAATGGATTTTTTTAATTTTTCAATGCATATATTTTTGCATTCTTGAAAGCGCAGCGGTATTAATGATTTTGAAATCAATTTTCTGTCCGGAAATGTATAACTCGGATTTAAAATTTTTATAAATGCTTTAAAACCTCTTTCTTCAACTATTCTAAACGGTTGTAAATCGTGTACAAACAAATCTAACAATTTTTCATCTATTTGTTTTCGATATGCTGTAGTCAGTCTTTTTGATATAAATGAAGTCATGTGTTGTTGCCTGTTTAAATTTATAATGTTTCCAGATGTTGCAGGCGGTGATGAGGAAGCAGTGCTCGGTCCAGGTTGACAAATTTGTGGATCATCAGGGTTGTCTCTAGATTCCGGTGACTGCGATAGAAGATCACCTGTTGATTGTAATGGCTGAAAGAAATGGAATCATTAGAAAATATATTTTGCAATCAATAGATGCTATACATGAAAGAGCTCTCAGGAAAGTGTATCTAGATTTAAGATAATTAAGGTAATATGTGAAAACAAAAGTAGATATTTTTATAGCATTTTTACATCTTTTTAATTTTAGTTTACATGTATTAATATGCACATACATATGTAGCGTTAAAATGAAAGTAACAATATTTACCGTGTCTTATGAATAGTTCAGCATACCTGATTTGTTGTTTGTCTCTATGAGATTATACGAGGTTAATATAGACGCGTGGATCGGAAAGGTAAAGAAAGCTTAACAGTTTAACACACACGAGATTTAATATATATACGCGACACACTGTAGAGCAAAAACATGAGACACGTGTGCACGCTACGAGAGTCGATGATGAAGAGAGCGAATCACGTACCACACTCACACACCATGATACCAAGAAGGGAAACACGCATACCCCACACGCAAGCGATCTGCTCGTGGGCCTGTATGAGGGCGCAACGATCACACCTTACGGCCGATTTCCAACAGTCTCCATGTTAATGAGATGGTGGGATGAACTGCCTTCAAATGTCTTTTTAAATTAGTACTGGTTGTCTTATAATACAATTTTTTCTTGCAGATTTTGCAAATAGCATATCCGCTATTGTTTATTTGTGTGAAGAAATTCCACAAATCACATCCTCTGGTTTGCACAGACATCGTACTGCAGATACTGTCTCTCAGAGCTCGAGAATGAATGAAATGAATCTGTGCACGAGGAAAGGATCTCTAATCTATAACAGCGATCGCGCTCGCGAGTGGGCATCTCACCCCTTGTTTATTTTATCTCAAGTGGCGTTGACTCGCTTCGTTAGAAAAGATATAGCAGTATTTTATAAGAAACTAATTCATTTTGGAACTATGTTCGTTACAGTATTCTATATCCTTATATTTTTAATTTAAAATAAGAGCATACAAATATATGTACTATAAATTTAATTTATTAGACTTAGATTTTATATATGACGCGAGAGTATACATATAGATATATCAACGCGCGCGGCAGCGCGCGCACCAAGTTCCCCTCCCGCCACCTCTAAGCTGCCGAGTAGTTATTCTCGTACGATAGTTTTGCGCTTTTTAGCCATATTGCCACCGCCGCTGCCGCTCTCCCCGGTAACCTAGGTCAACCAAAATTTTTATTTGAGCTAGATATAATATCAACTAACTCTCATGTAAAAAGCAACTTTCTACCTAGCCTGGAACCTGAGATAAAAATACCCCAAAAACGCATAATTCTTGGAATATATATAGGAGGATGATGATGATGATGATGATGATGATCATGTTAATTCTAACCCACTTCCAGACAAGCTAGAAACTTGAAATTTTGGAATCAGGTTTCTTTTATATCCAAACCAACAGGAAAAATCGAAAATCCCGAAAAAAAAATTTTTTTTTCGAAAAACCCGAAAAAATTTTTTTTTTTCTTAAAATCAAAATACCACCTACGTCATGTGGTTGGGCATACCGTATATGCTTTGGGTTAAAGCCTTTCGAAAATTTCGTTATTTTTGCGATAGGACGCACCGTTCCCGAGATACAGCCACGTGCGTGTTTTAAGTGAGATGCATCATGCTATTTTCTGCAAATTAACTTCCGTCTATGAATCCTCCGAATATCTGGTCATTTCTTACAAAAATAACATGATATCCAAACCAAAACACTTCGTGTAAAGGTTGACCAAGTTCCCCGGCCCATCCACTTCAGTGATATGAAGGATGGACCAAGTTCCTCTCGCCTATCAAAGTTGTGATACGATGGATGGACCAAGTTCCTCTCGCCTATAAGGGCTGTGATATCGGGAAGGACCAATTCCCAGAGGCCAATGATTGTTGTATTCAAACTTTACAACCTACGGAACTTGGCGTCTGCGCTGGCAATAGTATTTTGAATTGCAAGAGAAAAATTTATATACATATATTCATACATTATTAAGTAACGTATTCGGTATTTAAATAAGAAATTGTCTATACCTTTCTACTAACTACATAAATAACACAATATTTTAACTCAAAGATGAAGAATTACTATGACTTGAGATAAAAAAGTTAGGATCACAGTCGTGATCGTGAAATAATCACGATCTACGAATTATCATTATTCATACATCATTATATTGTCTGGTATTGGTATTTAAATAAGAAATTGTCTATACCTTTCTACTAATTACATAAATAATGTTACGAGCCAGGGCCGCGAGCAGCACGAGTGGCCGGCGAAGGGTTATTACCCTAGGAATATGATATAAATTTGTTAGTTAAGGAACGCGGACGAACCCAATGCGAAATTGGGGAGCCGCTAGGATTATTGACAGCGAGGACGAACCTGACGCGAAGTCAGGGAGCCTCTAGGAATGGAGTCAAACGCAGACGAACCCGATGCAAAACCGGGGAGCTGCTAGGAGGTTGTATAATAGCACAGACGAACCTGATGCGAAATCAGGGAGCTGTTAGGATGCGGACGAACCCAATGCAAAACTGGGGAGCCGCTAGGTTGGATAAATCTCTGTTCGGACAATTGGAATGTCGCGAAAGAACCTGATGGTTAATCAGGGAATTGCTAGGATAATTAGTAAGCCTCGTAACTAGTATAATTTAATTGATACAATCCGAGCGGTAAGATTGTATTGTGTGGGGACGTTCAATTACTTGGTTAGGATATTGGACGATAATTATGGGTTTAATGAATTTGAGTTAATTATCAAAGAAGACAAATATATTCTTACTATAGAGTTTCGTTCTACAAGTGTATTTGTGTCGCGAATGAACTGAATTTAGAATAGGAAAGAAATTGAAAGGTGATATTACCTAAGCTAAGACGCACGGTGTTGACGCACTGGCAATGCGGGGGACTCGGAGCAACCTTGTCACTGCCTAACAGATTTTAGACCGAACTCGCGGAATCTGTACGGTTAAACTTTGATTCAAAAGGAACGAACGTCCGATCTCACTGGTAGTTGACTTCCGAGATGCAGCACGACGCGACACTATTCGTGATTACGACAGTACTAGCCCACGAGAGTAGAAATGTAAGGGCTTATATAGCCCTGCAATGACGGGTGGTACTTGTCAGTACCCTTCAAGTGAACATTCGTATTTTGTCAACGACCAGTTGGTCGTGCGTACGTTTGGGCCCTAAACTAACCTAAACAATTATGTAGATTTATCTAGGGAAAAACTCTGTTCGTTTATCTAGGACGGTTCCTGCCAGAGATGATATTGAACACCTGTTCGTCATCCGTAACATCTCCCCACCAAGAAGAAACATCGCGGTTCCCGTGATGCTTTCTCATCAGGAAGGAAACGTCCTAGATACAATAGACTTTAAGAAAAAAGAAAAAACAAAAGTGGAGAGATTAAAAAAAATGAAAAAGAGAGAGAAAAAAAAAATTGACGAGTGTAGTGTAGGTGTGTGAGTGTACTTATTGCTAGGAGACGACTCAAATTGGCACAGCGTAGCCCAGTTGTAGCCATCCTTCAGCCACGTCGTATGGTGACTGGTTCGGAAGCCTGTCAAGGAGGAGGCGCCCCTCGATGTGGCCATCCTCTCGTGTTCTTATTTTGGTGACGGTCCCGCTCCTGTACTCCATCACGTGTTTCGCAATAGCAATTATTTTGCTGATGGGGCGGCTGTTACGTGGGCGGATGCCCTCGAGTACCAATCGGATCGCCTGCCAAGGTTGGGCCCGAAAGCGCGGCGGCAGGATCCAGATCTGGCTGATCTCTCGATCCACTTTTGTGCCGCAATCTCCCAGGAAAACTGTGACAATTCCTGCTCGCACCTCGGTTATCTCGCCCCGGAACCAACAGGATCCTTCCCGTACCGCTGTTAGGAGTC
Organism: Lasioglossum baleicum; assembly: GCF_051020765.1. Taxonomy (NCBI): domain Eukaryota; kingdom Metazoa; phylum Arthropoda; class Insecta; order Hymenoptera; family Halictidae; genus Lasioglossum; species Lasioglossum baleicum. The sequence continues at coordinate 4,002,245 of NC_134929.1, read as the reverse complement.
CCGGCCTGATAGCGGTCAACATAGGCACGCACAGGTGATTGCGCGCTTCCATGTGGCTACTGAAGGCTCTAAAAAACGTCTTCACCTCCTCCGAATGGTTCCTCGCGGTGATCCAGGCAGTCGTCTGGTCCTCGATCTCACGAACAACACATTGAAACGGCGCGGTCACTTCACAGGGCCTCATTTTGCTTGCAGGCAGCAATCGTCACAGGCGTGAGGCTAATAGAAGTCGTCCAGGAGAAGATTCTTCCGCACTTCGCAATACCGCTTGTATCGCGGATCCTCGATGCAAATCTGGTCCAGCTGCGGAAGGTGAGGTATCTTAGTGAAAGACCTCAGCCTCCACAGAAGAGTGACAGGTACAGCAAGGGTCGGCGCTGCTCGTAAAACGTAACGAATCGGCTTCACCAAGATTCTGTCGCTTCGTATTCGGCAGCGTCCTTCCTGTCGTGAACCGGCTGCGAAACCGATTGCTGCCTTCGACCTGTCGACTTTGATCGGCACCAGCCTTCTCGTTGAAGTTGCCCTGCCCTTCACAACTTTTCCTCCCTTCGCTGGTTGATAAGGTCGAGGGATGATGATTTGTTCTGGCCTATTTTCCTTTCCAGAGCACCCAATTTGTCCTGCCTGTACAGCAACACTGCGTCCTCCCTTAGACAATTCTGGTGGTGATGATGCGTCTCTCTGCATGGATGCTGTAACTGTGATTTTCGGAAAAATCGGTGCTCTGCCTTTATAGGAACTGGGATCCTTATCTCTCCAGATGTGTGGCACCGCTGAGGGGGTGGGGGTAATCCTGCTCCTTAGAAGATTGAGGCGGAAGGCTTCATGTTTGGGGACTGTACGCCCGCCTCCGATGGTTCAATAATATTTGCTTCCGTCTGTTCTACGCTATCACGGCGCACGTTGCATTTTCGGAAGAGTTTGAATTTTAAAATAAACATTCCAACTAAGATTAGAAATGCTACTATTATTCCCACGGAGGAAAATGTTGAAATTTGTTGATGTCTGATCAATTCTCTATGGGTCGTAATGCCCTTTACCTGTTTTTCTATCTCGCCAAGAGATATAGCCGCTGGAAGCTGATCCCAATGGTTGATGAAGTGTTCCTTACTCGGCGGATTTAACTCTATTATCTTCATGTGATGTTCCGATATCTCAGGTAGTAAAAGCGACAAATTGTATGACGCGGCAGGGTAATATACTATGTTTTCCGAAGTTTTTACTATATCCAGTGCCCTCAATTGCATGGAGTTGATCGTGGTCTGACAGCCTGCTTCCAATTTGAGAATTCCCGTTTTGTAGAAAGTCTTTACTGTCGCCTTTTTTTCTTTGCAATAAATCTGTGCCTTCTTTTCTTCAGGCATAAAATATAACCATGCAGCGGGTGCGTTTAGAGCTCGCCAATATGGTTCCAAGTGCCCGGTGACCTTAATATTGCATGTATTCCAGTCTATTGTGCCGGGGTTCAACAGTAGAGTGGTTTCACAGGTGGCATGTTGATTCGTTTGGTACACAGGTAGTGTAACTGGTCCCAATAGCTGTTTATGATGATGACGGCAAGTCCTTAGATAATCCTCGGTAGGTAGGAAATACTGTTGTTCATCAGATGATACTGCGATGTACGTGAATCGTGGTTGGATGTACGATGTCACTGTTTTCGATCCAAGACGTTGGGCGGACGGACAGGGATAGATTTTGTAAAAACTAAATACCTGGTGATCTAATAGTGGTACGGTAAGCTCAAAAACTATCCTGCCTCCAGTGAAAATTATGTTCAGCTTAGTAATCCTTTCAAGCTGTTCTGTCAACAATTCCTCAGGTGAGAAAGGGAATTCATGGGAAGAGGTTTGCCTAATTTTTAAAGCTGAATTCAATAATTGTTGGGGCGAGAAAATCGCCGGATGGAGGATCCCTTGTTTTGCTAAAAGTATTGCATCTATTAACAATAGTAAATTAGTACTATAATCGTCTAGACCCTTTTCAATTTCAAATAGTGCTTCCCTTATACCACCCTCGAAACGTAGCTTGTCTATTTCTGACTGGGTTTCATGTAATTGTTGAGAATGTTCGGAAACTGCTTTCATAAGCTCAGACATTCCTTTGGTTAAATTTAACAACCTTGTATGTACTGTCGAGAACTCACCCTTGATGATATGGGTTTGTCTTGCTATTACTTCTGTGATCTCCTGTTGATTCTTGTATATTTTGTTTAATTCCTGATTGTAATAATCTGCATCCTCTTGAGTTAAAGTTCCAAATAAAATATTGCTGACCGTACCCATGAATCCAAACGGTGCACTACGTCGAGGCGATTTTACCTTTAAGTATGGGTGGTCACCTATGGTGGATCGAATTAAATTCCGATAATAACGTGTGTTTTCTTCTTTCTTGATCAGTCGGGGTCCCAGGCCTTCATTGAGACATTTTGTTGCCTCGTGTCTTTTGCAAAGTTGATTGAGCATTGAAATAAGTTGTTGTACCGGTGGTGCGTGTTGAAGATATTTGTTAACATCGAGCGAAGTTACCAGGCGCCACTGGGTTTGATAGGTTCTCAGGTCCGACAGCTTCTCGAAAAATAATCCGGTTTCCTCCTGTACTTTTTCTATTGTTGAATCATTTTCCTTGTGGGGTTGGCTCGTTGTCAGCGGCAGCAGGAGCAGATAAAAAAGAATCATTCTCGTCTTCGGCTCTGAATAAATATCTTCATCTGATGTGCTCAAAATGTCGTAAGGTTCCACGATTTGTGGCTCTATTTCTACGTCTATGGCTTCCTCGCTAGTGTTGGTTGCCATAACATGACATTTTCCTCCGTCGTTCAGGACGGCGGCTTCTCCTATGTAGAGTTGTTTGTGTGTTTTTATGCGTGGTAAATAGCCTTCTTTTATCCTTGGATTAGCTATTCTTATGGCAATCTGTTGAGATGTTCGGGCATCGATGCGATGTTTGGTCCGTACATCTGAGTCCTGCTGGTAATTTGAAAATCGAATAGGCCTGATGGGCTTATTTTTTAATACCAGTGTCCCATGGTAATAAGAAATTTCTGCTTCTTCCTGTTTTAAAAATGGGCTTCCTATAAGTCCATCTGCTTCTATTGCAAGGCGCTTCACTACGTAGAAAAACGCAGGAGCTTCGTGTATGTGAAGTATCGTAGTTCCTAGAGTGCGAATTGGATTTGTAGTAAGACCAGTTATTTCAATTTCTTCGCGTGAAACAATTTCTGCTCCTTCTCCTAAAACGTCAAGAACTACTAAATTTACGGATGCTCCACCATCAATTAGAAATTCTCCCGTGCCTGATTCCAGTTCTGGGATTTTGATTTTGATTCGTGGTGCTGGAGCTTCCTTGATGAGGGTTTTTCCTCGAAGCGGACAGTTCTTTGGCGAACTTCTTTGTTTTCGCTCATCGTGTCGCCTGTACGGTGAGCGCGATCGAAGTTTAAAGATTTGTTCGATTCCACGGACGAATCTCGCGAATCTCTTTGGAATCGCGGACTACGCGGTCGATTCTTGCAGAATTTTCCATCGTGTCCGGATGTTCCGCAATGCCAACAATACGATTTTGACATGCGATTCCTATCGGAATTTTTAAAAATTGTATACCGTTTCTCTCCGTCTCTCACAATTGACGAATCCGAACGGTTGGAGGGGGAACCGGGGGGGCTCCTGTGACGCAAGGTCCAGGCAGACGCTCGTCCTTCTCTTTCCTCCTCAAAACCAGATGGTCTCGTGCGTTGATCCCTGTGTCGGTCATATTTGCTTGGAGATAAGGGATATGACACTTCACGATCGCGGTAGCGAGAGTCCTGGTCATATGAATCTCGGCGGGACCACCTTGATGGTGATTCACTCCGAGGCGACTGTCGTCGATTCCTTAATCTTTTATCTATCTGTAGCACGGCGTCGTAAGCATCCTCCAGATTTTTTATATCCTTCAAGATAGCCGACACCTTCAGGGAAATCCGATCCGGTAATCCATCGATGAAGTTTTCAATGACGTCCTTTTCCATCAATTTGATAAATCCTTCAGCATGTGCCTCGTATTTTTCCCTCATGGCTCCGCGCGTACAGTAGACCAAGTGGCTTGTCCTATCGATGTATTGTCGTAGGCTTTCTCCTTCGCGAATATGTAGTTTCGCGATTTCCACTTGATAATATGATAGGCTCTTGCCGGGAGCGAACCGTTTCTTCAAATGTTGAATTAACGCTTTTACGGTAGTAAACTTGTGCTCTAATGTGCATCTACGTGCTGGCCCGACGAGCTTAGTAAGAACAATTGCCAGATACTCGGTTTCCGTACCCTCCGGAATCAAAGTTAACCCGTCCTCTAAAGTTTGCGCGAAACGAATCAAAGAGGGGTCTTCCCCGTTAAAGGTCGGAATTGTCGAAGTAATATTCTGTAAGCATGTCTTTTGCGTCAACAGCGACATAGAATTTGCAAGTGAAACCGTCAAGTTCATTATGTCAACGGAAGAAGTATTTGCAGCTGAATTCGGCATTTTTAAAGAATGTAACTAGAGAAAACTAGTATATTACCGAAACCTTTCAACTAGGAAAACTAGTATATCGAAACCTTTTAACTAGGAAAACTAGTATATCATTGGTATAAAAGCGTGACTAGCGAAAACTAGTATATTGCTAATAATATTGAGACGTAACTAGGAAAACTAGTATATTGTCAATACTCAGCTACGAGTAATTTAACGTAGTAAACCCAAAATTAAAGTGATCCTAAAATAATTGAACAGATCCCACCGCTGTCACCAGTTCTGTTACGAGCCAGGGCCGCGAGTAGCACGAGTGGCCGGCGAAGGGTTATTACCCTAGGAATATGATATAAATTTGTTAGTTAAGGAACGCGGACGAACCCAATGCGAAATTGGGGAGCCGCTAGGATTATTGACAGCGAGGACGAACCTGACGCGAAGTCAGGGAGCCTCTAGGAATGGAGTCAAACGCAGACGAACCCGATGCAAAACCGGGGAGCTGCTAGGAGGTTGTATAATAGCACAGACGAACCTGATGCGAAATCAGGGAGCTGTTAGGATGCGGACGAACCCAATGCAAAACTGGGGAGCCGCTAGGTTGGATAAATCTCTGTTCGGACAATTGGAATGTCGCGAAAGAACCTGATGGTTAATCAGGGAATTGCTAGGATAATTAGTAAGCCTCGTAACTAGTATAATTTAATTGATACAATCCGAGCGGTAAGATTGTATTGTGTGGGGACGTTCAATTACTTGGTTAGGATATTGGACGATAATTATGGGTTTAATGAATTTGAGTTAATTATCAAAGAAGACAAATATATTCTTACTATAGAGTTTCGTTCTACAAGTGTATTTGTGTCGCGAATGAACTGAATTTAGAATAGAAAAGAAATTGAAAGGTGATATTACCTAAGCTAAGACGCACGGTGTTGACGCACTGGCAATGCGGGGGACTCGGAGCAACCTTGTCACTGCCTAACAGATTTTAGACCGAACTCGCGGAATCTGTACGGTTAAACTTTGATTCAAAAGGAACGAACGTCCGATCTCACTGGTAGTTGACTTCCGAGATGCAGCACGACGCGACACTATTCGTGATTACGACAGTACTAGCCCACGAGAGTAGAAATGTAAGGGCTTATATAGCCCTGCAATGACGGGTGGTACTTGTCAGTACCCTTCAAGTGAACATTCGTATTTTGTCAACGACCAGTTGGTCGTGCGTACGTTTGGGCCCTAAACTAACCTAAACAATTATGTAGATTTATCTAGGGAAAAACTCTGTTCGTTTATCTAGGACGGTTCCTGCCAGAGATGATATTGAACACCTGTTCGTCATCCGTAACAATAATACCATTTTTTAACACAAAGATGACGAAGTACTATGACTCGGGATAAAAAAGTTAGAATCACAGTCGTGATCGTGAAACAATCACGAGCGTGATCGTGATTCTGCGATCACTGTGATAAATCACCGTGATTGATTTTGAACGCCATCTCTAGTGACAACTCATGTCGGGCGAAGATATTTTACTTTCTGATTCGAAAAAAACGTCGACGTTACATACTTGATAGGGTGATTTCTCAAGATAAAAGTCTGCTCTATCGCGTGGTATAGTTCGATTTTCCGCTGGACCCTAATTTTTTGAGATAAATTGAAAAATATCCTCAAAAATTGGTGCAAAAGTGGCGTCCCTCCTTCTTTAATCATTGTTTAAACATGTTTAAACGACTATAATGTATTAATATTGGATATCATTGTATTCGGGAAAGTCTACAGAATCTTTTGCTGTAAAGAACAATTCAATATCTTTTGTAATAACATCACAATATTTGTTTAAAGTTGAAAAATATGTTTTTTTTCAAAGCCATGTTTTTCAAAAACTGTGCGTATAGGAGCAAAATTAAGGACAGATTCGGAATCAGCGCAAAAAACTCTATAAGAAGGACCCAACAGTATATTGAAATCATAAAAAAAGTTGAAATTTGTTGGACAGTGCAATTTCAAAATGGCTGACACGGCAGACCGACGCATCGCAAAACCTATAACTGTCTACATATAAATTGTCTACATCGATTGCAAGAAATGGAAACTAAATTGAATATTATTTCTTCCCTTAATGATTGTAATAGAGAAGAAATCATATATTGACATTTTCAATTTTTAAAATATAATATGCGAAAGTTGTTAATCTTCAGATGAATCAAATATCGATTCTTAAAAAATAGTTAATATATAATATTATTATTTCTTCATACTTCATTGTAATACCTTAAAAAAAACATATAGAATAAACATTTGTATCTCAAATATACTTTCTTTCTGTATTAGTCCAGTCAACGAAAAGTTGTAGAGGGAAATGGAAGGAATACAATTTTTAACTTTGGGTTTTCGTTGGGACTAGTTAGGAGAGGTAAACATATTAAAAGTCCCTACTCCTTGGTGGTGAGCGGGGTGCAGGGGCACGTAGAAGGTCCCTTTTTTTGGTTTTCCGCTTATATCTCGGAAACTATGCGTCCTAGCGATAAGACCATTCTATAAAAAATTAAAGCTGACGAAATGTGCCACAACATTGATTCGATTCAGTTTTTCGCTATCTCGCATAGTTTCCGAGATATCCGCGCTCAAAGTTAACTAATTGTGCTGAAAAGTTAGCTATAGTCAAATAAGGCTCTTCTTTTTCACGATTAGTGAACTTTGAGCGCGGATATCTCGGAAATTATGCGAGATAGCGAAAAACTGAATGGAGTCAATCTTATGGCACATTTCGTAAGCTTTAGTTTTGTATAGAATGGCCTTATCGTTAGGACGCATAGTTTCCGAGATATATTTAATTATCAATCTGTTGGATTATTTCCTATAGCTATGCAACCATTATTATCCTCGAAAATAGTTATTGGTTTCTTTATATCTATTTTTATGCTCGACAACAAGGATTTTAGCCAGCAAGCTTCTTTAATCCCTTCATATAATGCCATATATTCAGCTTCAGTTGAGGAAGTTGCAACTGACAATGAGTTCTGTTTCTTTGTATTCCAACAGATCGTATTTATTTAAAACATTTTAAAAATATATCCCGTCGTACTCTTTCTGTCGATTTCATTGCCTGCCTAATCAGAATCTACGTAACCAGTCAATATGTTTTTGTAATCGTTTCTTTTGTAAATTAAACGGTATTTCAACGATCCTTTCACATATATCTTAAGACTCTCTTTAGATTCTGCCATAGTTCCTTATTATTCTTATTTCGATATCTGCTAAGCAAATTTACAGCGAAACATAAATCAGGTCGCGTGCATAACATGGCATACATTAAGCAGCCAATAAGGTTTCTGCGTGGTGCATCAAAATACTCATTCGAATCTAAGCCAGTGTAATCTAATTTTGCAGGCAATGGAGAGAGTACTTATACTATTAAGGACCAGTTAGTTTGCCACAGCATCCGGCCGCCACCAATGCTTAAGGATAGGGCGACGGACATCGGCAGCACCGGTCCGATTTCTCTCCGAAATTTTTCCTCGCGCCGGGCCGCAGCCGTCAGGTCATAAACTCTCGACGGGGGTCGCGGCTGCCTGCTGTGCGTAGCACAAAAAAAAGGTTTTTATGTGCTCTACAACTCCTTAGGTAAACTATCGGTAGGTCTCCTTTATAACATCATGGAAGACGGAAGCGTTCCTACCGCTTGGTGAATTCTTCTTACATAATGATTTAAAATAATTGCTAAAAAATATATTAGAGACATATCTTTGTTCTGCAAATTTTCCACCGGATCTAGTGTGAAAAAATGTTTAAATATATGGTCGTATTCTACGATTCTTGCTCTTTGAAATACCGTTCTTTTTTCATTGTTCGTAACAACTTGTTGCCATCATTCAGGTTACCTGTCAATTCCCGTATCTCAATGACTAATTAGCAACATGTGTTTTCGATATACAAGTAAAATTACTTGCTTATTTAAAATGCGCCATAACTCTTTCCTTCCAACCTAATACACATATGATATCAAAAATTATTTCGGATACACCGGAAAATAATAAAACGTTCATTTTAGGGAAACCAATAGTGTCATTTCGCCCACTACGATACTTTGCAACTGTACGCATCATGTAAAAATTTCATACGACACACATGTGATGTGAAATACTCCAGTAACTACAAAATATTGCTGAATAAAATTGCTGAATATTCTTTAGACATTACACCTTCCACGTAGTGAAAAACATTTTCAATTTGTTTATGTCCAACAAGTAGTCCAATACACTGCCCCGTAAGTACGAGCGATGGGGGGGAACAGCGCAGTGGGTTCAGATATAATAAACCGCTACCGCCCACTACTACGCGATTGTAGGGACTGGCAAGGCGCCATCTCGTATGGGTCCGAACTGTTGACATTGTATTGATGCGAGCCTGAGAAGAAGGTTCCCAGGCAGGACGTATCTAGGTACGAACGCGCGGCCGATTGGATCAGAGTGGAGGAGGCAGACCTCGTTTCACACGCACTTTCGGCTGTCGTCGAAATATTGGCTACAGCGGCCACACATACTACGTAGCGTCCAACGTCAAAGTCAAAACATTGGGGCTATAGGCGCGGGGCTGTGGTGGGGATGATAGCAAGACTTAGCGATAGGCTCGCTTTGTTTATGTGCCGTTCCCGGGGCTGTTCTCTATGGAGAGGTGTATCACAGTTCATTACTATTGAGTTGGAAGTCGGCACTTTCTCGGGCAACATGTGTTGACTGTAAAATAATTTGTAGGCGCCCCGACTTCTCCGGAGGAAAATAAATGTAAAAATGCTACATACAGCGACTCCCACTAATATTCGGACGCTTAAAAAAAGACGATGACTTTTTAAATATTCTACTATACGATTTCAACTTTTTTGTGAAGCTATAGAGCAATTAGTTTACTACAGGATGGGAAAAGAAATTTTTTAAAAAATTGCAATTGATCGGAATTGTAGAAAAAATACTAAAAGTTGCATTTTACAATTTTTTTATGTGGGCCTATATTGAAAATTTAAAAAGTACGTTTTGTAGATCTGTGTCAATTGTGAAAGTTTCATCGAAATCGGTTAAAATTCGTGAAAAATTGAAATTTTCAACATCTTTGAACGTTTGCAGCTTATTGCAACATCGACTGATTTTGAAGGAATTTTCAGAATTGACACAGATCTACAAAACCTATGTTTTAAATTTTCAATATAGGCCCACGTAAAAAAGAAAAAATTTCCTTTTGCGTCCTGTAGTAAACTAATTGATCTGACTTTCTAAAAAAGCTCAAATCATATAGTCCAATATTTGAAAAGTTATCGTCTTTTTTGGAGTGTCCAAATATTAGTGGGAGTCATTGTATGTAGTCTTCGAGAATACACGTAGAGGGGAGTATGCACAGGAAAGTAGTAAGTAAATTGTTCATTTTACACTGCGACACTTTGCAACTTGATTGACCTTGTACACACCGTTTAAAAATTTCATACGGTACACATGGAATGTGAAACACTCCAATAACTACAAACAGCTGCACATAGAAGGTGTTCTCCTGTTCGTCCGTTACCTTAAGTTCATAAATTTTATTACAGGTAAAGACAGGTATAAATGAGGGTAGCGTAAAAATAAGTTTCGTTGACGAGCATAAATTACTTTATGACCACCGTCCGACAAAAGCACGAAGGAAAACACGTGGCCAACACGTGTTGGAAGGGACTTCCACATTCTAAATTATAATGTACCAGCTCAAAAATCACACCAATAGATTGCAACGTTGCCCGAAAAGGCGTGTTGTGTTGCTCGCGGATTTGTTTATGTTCTGACTAGTTCAAAACACGTCCCCGTACGAATGATAGCGGGACAGCTGTGGGCTAAGATATGAAAACCGCTACCCGCGAGTTTAATTTTTTTGAAAAGTTAGTACAATTAATTGACAACATGACGTGAAAAAGATTTGTAGAAAATTGCAATTGGTCGGAATTGCAGAGGAAATACTAACAGTTGTATTTCGCAATTTTTTTGGGGTGGCCCTTTATTAAAAATTTCAAGAGCACGTTGTGTGGATCTACAGGGTGTTTCACGCTATTCCTGGCCAGCGTTTTTCTTTCAAATTATTAGAAAAACATGAAAGAGGAAAAAGTAGTACATACTGTTTTTTATACGCACAACGCAACGACATATGTAATTATTCTGTGTTTATAATATTTTGTTAGATATGAAGGTGACCTTCAATTTTTTTAAATAGAATGCTTTATTATTTCTTATGTCACATGAGAGCGCGTGTCTAGTCGAATTCATTCGTATACTGTGCAGTGACCCTCAAGGTCATGCAAGGTCAGAAACGAAAGAAGCATTTTGAAATACTTGCAAACACATTGGTATTAAATATTCAAAATGCTTTTTTCGTTTCCGAGCTTGCATGACCTTGTGGGTCGCTGTACAATATACGGATTTACGTCTAACAAAATATCATAAACACAAAAAAATTACATATGTCGTTCCATTGCGTATAAAAAACAGTATGTACTACTTTTTCCTCTTTCATGTTTTTCTAATAATTTGCAAGAGAAACGCTGGCCAGGAATAGATCCACACAACGTGCTCTTCAAATTTTCAATAAAGAGCCACCCCAAAAAAATTGCGAAATACAACTGTTAGTATTTCCTCTGCAATTCCGACCAATTGCATTTTCCACAAATCTTTTTCCACGTCGTGTAATCAATTAATAATTGTACTAACTTTTCAAAAAAATCAAACTCTTTGTTATAACGTTTAAATTCCTTAACAACGTATTCGCCACCTATTGACACGACAAACTCTGACAAGTTCTAGTCAATAGCTTTTTAAATAAATACAGCATGTTATATTCTGCCTATGCCACGCCGGAGCGGCGCCGGAAAGATTTCGGAGAGCTTGGAATTTCTCCGGCGACGGATCGGCGACGGACCAGCTCTAGGATAGGCATCTCCTGAGGTGTAGAGGGGAGTAAAAGATTCAGGGAACCCCTGGGGTTTGTCCGCGAACCCCTGGGGTAAGACACGATCCCCAGCGCTTGGCCTTTGTGCGAGCCTCACGAATTACGACCAGCCCACCGGACACCAAACTAAATGGTCCAACATGTCCGCGCGCCGGAGACGATGCAAACTAAAGGGTCCTTTAAGCGGCCCCTAGACGTTCAATAATATTGTCAATACGCCCATCAATAATATTGACGACGCGCATTGAAAGGGCATATTGACCGTTTAGAAGGGGTTCAAACGCATTGATCAATATATTGAAGCATATTGATAGAAATTTTGATTGAAGCTCATTGACGGGAGCCATATTGATGCGCGCATTGTGACGTTTAAGAGGTTTGTTGTCAATATTTTGTCTATCTGACTACTCACTAGACATTGATACGATATGGTGCAAAATTTCTCGTGCATGTGCGGGCGAAACAGTTAACGTATCTATATTACGATGTACATAGCAGAACCCTGAGGCAATTATACTGGCAGGAATATACCGAAACAATCTGTTCCGGACAAAAAGACTCCAGGACATGTCCTACGAGTTACAAAATATACAGAAATACACGTGTTATACATTCCTTTTTCAAAATCAAATCATACCAATTTTTTAAAATTCTGCGTGGTGCTCAAGGTACCCCATTTTATCTACTTTACTAAATATATATAAAGCAAAAAAAAAACGCCGCGCATACGCGAGAAATCTTGCACCATATCGCATTACGTACAGGCAAAATGGCTAGCGCACTGGTTATAGACGATTCCGACGCGGAACGAGAATTTACTACTATGCTTATTGCGTTATACCGTGATTGCCCAGAACGGATTACGCATCACGGTATCTTTTTTTTTCAATGTTATGCCTAATTAGCTCCAATAGATTGTTTTGACCGGAATGGTCAGGAGGATATCCGGAACTATCCTGACGAGGATATACGGTGTGGTCGACGAGTAAACGCGAAGGAATCAAGTCACAAAGCACTCAAACTCGAGCGGTCTCTTTATTTTCAATTAAGCAATCGTTACTCCAGTCGGCAGTTTTAACGCAATAAACGCGTGCGTTATAAGAAAAGCGGAATTCAACAGCTGGTGTTAACCACGAGGCGATCGGCACGTAATATGTACAGTTTTGCGATGAGCGCGTGTAACTGTTACGATGTCTCACGATCAAGTGCGGGTCGTGGTCCTTTGTCTCGAAGACAATTAGCTAAATATTATGGAGATGTGCGGTCGACACGCAATCTCGTCGCGATCCCGTGTAGCGCTCCCGCGATGTCGTATCGTGATGACATTAGCGGGATCACCAGTCGCGGGAAACATTCGAATCCTAAACATACCGCCCGCCTCGGATGTTCGCATCCGAAACTAAAGAGTAAACAATTGACATATAATGTTATATTCTTAAGGAAAATTACAAGCATCACCGCCCGCCGTGACAAACATTGACAAGTTTAATAATGTAGTGGCGCGAGGAGAATTCTCAATTCGTCGGCATTTTACATGTTTGCGTCGCGGGTACATTTTTTGTTTCGCGAGAAAGCTCCTCATTGATTTCAACGGGAAGGAAGCACAGCTTCACGATCGGGCGTTTGTATTCCGAGTTAGCGGTTTTAACAGTCACGACGCGTGTAATACCGTCTGTTCCGGGATGACATTTAATGATCCGCGCAAGTTCCCATTTGCATGGAGGCGCGAGGGCGTTTCGAAGTAGAACGATTCGACCCACCGTCGCGAGGTGAGTCGCGGTACGCCATTTCGTGCGTTGTTGCAACGCGTGAAGGTAGTCAGTGGACCACGCTTTCCAAATGCTTTCATACAATTTTTTCAATAATTGCCACCGACTCAGTCGCGAATCACTTACATCCAACAGAGTCTCGGACGGCACTGTAGTAATCGCGGTGCCGATAAGGAAGTGACCGGGCGTGAGCACGGTGTAATCGTCGATATTGTCCGACGACGGGGCGATCGGACGGGAGTTCATACATGCTTCGATTTGGCATAAGACTGTGGTCAGCTCTTCAAATGTGAGCGTGTTCGCGCCAATTACTCGTTTGAAATGATATTTTAAACTCCGAATCCCAGCTTCCCATAGTCCGCCGAAATGCGGAGCGGACGGGGGAATAAAATGCCAGGCGACGTGATCGGTCGCGAGTTTGTTTCGCCACGTTGTGTCTCGTGTCGCGGCTCGAAAGGCAGCGGTCATTTCTTTATCGGCACCCTGAAAGTTCGTGCCGTTGTCGCTATACATTGCGATTGGCAGACCGCGACGCGAGCTGAATCGATCGTAACACGCCAAAAACGCAGCGGTGGTGTATGACCCCACAAGTTCGATGTGCACGGCGCGAGTTGTCATACAAATGAACAATGCGATATATCCTTTCGTTGACTTATGTCCGCGTCCGGAGGTTGTTCGGACCGGGATCGGGCCGGCATAATCTACTCCGCAATGTAAAAACGCTCGTTCGGCACGAGTGACGCGCACCGACGGAAGATCTCCCATTAGCTCGGACGGGACGGTCGCACGTTCTCGCGCGCATCGAACGCACTGATGTATTACTTTGCGCACGGTCGGACGTGCCCGGAGAAGCCAAAATTCTTGCCTCAATTGTGCAAGCGTCAATTGAGGACCGGCATGTAATAATTTTAAATGCAGATAGTTAATCAGGAGCAATACTAGAGGATGCGAGGTGAGGATAATGGGGTGTTTGGTAATTTCCGGCAATGCCGAATTGCTCAACCGCCCACCGACGCGAAGTAGTCCGTCCGCGTCTAGATACGGATTCAACGAAATTAATGGGCTTTGTCGCGAGATCGGAAGCCGTTGTGTCAAACGTTGTACTTCATTTGGGTGGACCGTTCGCTGAATGTGCTTCAGCCAGAACGTCCGCGCTTTTTGAATCTCCCCCGGGAGCAATGCATTGGCACCTGAGAACTTCGCCGAATACCTGTCCTTTTTTAAGGACACTGATCTCGTACGAATACGAGATGATCGGAGTTTGGAGATAAACCGTAATAAATATGCTGTTACACGAAGTAGTTTGGGCCAGCTGGAAAATCGCATAGCTAGATCCCCTGAAGGTGGGGCGGGGGCCACATGAAGGGCGGCTAGCGCCCTTTCTTCTAATGAAGTTGTAGCATCGAAAGAAGGTGCGACACAAGGCCATGAGGTCGGGGGTAAGTGAAGCCACGTTGGGCCATTCCACCATAATGAGTGGTTCAAAAATTGCGGTACATTCATTCCGCGCGAGGCACAGTCGGCGGGATTTTCTTCGGACTGCACGTGATGCCATTGACAATGCGGCAAGAGTTGTTGAATGTCCGCGACTCGGTTTGCGACAAACGTCTTCCAGCGAGATGGCGGTTGACTTATCCAAGCGAGGGTGATTGTGGAATCGGTCCAGCCATGCACCTCGCATTGAACGTCCCCAAACGATGTTTGTATAAACGCCATCAAGCGATCCAGAAGCAACACTCCGCATAGCTCAAGTCGTGGAATGGATAATGATTTGAGCGGAGCCAATTTAGATTTCGCCGCGAGAAGAGACACGACGATATTTCCCTTTTTCGTAGTAACTCTAGAGTACACTACGGCTGCGTAGGCGCTTTGAGAAGCGTCCGCAAAACCGTGCAATTCTACGTGGCCATTTTGCGCGGCGTGTCCTGTCCATCGCGGTAAAACCATAGAGCGGAGGAGCGGAAGTTGGGTACAATACGTTGTCCATGTTTCGCACAGCTCGGTGGGGATTGCGTCGTCCCAATCGCAATTTTGCAACCATAAGCGTTGCATTAGAATTTTAGCTACAATGACGACAGGAGCGACCCATCCGAGTGGATCATAAAATCGCGCGATAGTCGACAGGATCTCCCGTTTCGTTTTCGGAATAGCAGGAGTAATTATGACCTCAAAACGAAAAGAATCGGTCTCGAGATTCCAAGTGATTCCGAGGACCTTCAAATTCTCATCGGGTGACAGCGGCTTATTGACGGCAAGACCGTGATCCGTGGGATCAATATCGGCAAGTAATGAAGAGTCATTACTGGCCCATTTTCGCAATGTAAACCCCCCTTCTCTTAACAATGCAGTGACTTGGTCGCGAATTTGTCTCGCTAGATGTGGCTCGTCTGCGCCGAACACGCAATCATCCACGTAAATTTGATCGCGAAGAACTGACGTCGCGAGAGGATATTTCGATCCTTCGTCCTGCGCGAGTTGTTGGAGCACGCGCAACGCGAGAAAGGGTGCGGGAGCCGTACCGTATGTAACGGTCAACAGTCGGAAATGCTGAAGTGGAGCCGATGGAGAGGATCGCCACAGAATCCGTTGATAGTCAACGTCTCTAGAATCGACCCGTATTTGCCGGTACATCTTTGCAATGTCGGCTGTAAAGACATATTGATAACGGCGCCATCGTAGAAGGACAGCGGATAAATCCGTTTGTAATTTGGGCCCGATCAAGAGGTGATCGTTTAACGAAGTACCATTTCCCGTTTTTGCAGATGCATTGAAAACAACTCGGAGACGGGTTGTGGCGCTCTGCTCACGAATGACCGCGTGATGTGGAACATACACGATTTGATTTGACGGGACCGGAGCCGATTCTGTAATTTCGACCATGTGTCCGAGTGCCTCGTATTCGGATAAGAATTTCGAGTATTCCGCATAGTGCTCCGGGTTTCGCTGCAGACGATTCTCCTGCCGTTTAAACATTGTCGTCGCCGCGGAAAGGGAAGGTCCGATATTAATGGGTGGCCCTTCGGTAAAGGGCAATCGAACAACGTATTGTCCCGTCGAAGTTCGAGAATGCGTACGTTGAAAATGCTCCTCACATTTTAACTCGGCGGGGGAGAGACGCGTGACATTCGGCAACTCCTCTACTTCCCAAAATCGTCGAAGTTCGGTATCTAAATTCGCGGAAACGTTACAGTGGAATGTTGCGAAGGCGGCAGGAGCCCTGGTCGCTGACGATGGAACGGGACCGGAAAGAATCCAGCCTAAGGTTGTGTTCTGAGCCGTAGGTTCATTCACTTTTCCCTTTCGTAACCCATCCAATAGAAGCAATCCGTAGTGATCGGCACCGATAATTAGTTCTATTGGGTCGGCACTAAAAGGGTTTTCGTCCGCCAATGCCAGATCTCGAATGTGCGAGAGCTGGGGGTTGGTATTTACGCGAATAGGGAGGTAGTTTGACAAGGAGCTCAAAACGTAGGCAGTGAAGGAGTAGACTGCATCGGTTTGGCAGGACGCGACGGTAAATGTTGTTGTCGAACGACATGTAACTGCATTATTTCCGATTCCGGTAATACTCACTGCGACGCGAGAACGCGGAAGTCGTAACCGTTGAGCCACGTTTTCCGAAATTATTGATACGACCGAACCCTGATCGAGTAGGGCGCGAATTTTTTCGGAACGTCCCGATGAGGATCGCAGTTCGATCCATGCCGTCGCGAGCAATACTTGTTGCGATGCGGTGATTCGAGGAACGGAGCACGACGCGACGAGAGTGGTGACGTTATGGTCTACCGATTTGGTTCGTGACGTGGTATTACTCGAAGGTGCGTCGTTGAAGTGTAGCAGGGTATGATGTCGCTTATTACAAATGGTACAATTATACGAACTGGTACATTTTCTGGTTGCATGATGCGGACTTAAGCAATTGACGCATCGGTTCGTTTCCTTCACGAAATCGAATCGTTGTGCGGCAGATTTGCTCTTGAAGGAGGAGCATTGTCCGAGCGTATGATGCGCTTTGCATAATTCGCACACACTCTTTGCAACCGCGGCGCCATGTAAAGACGTGGCACGAACACGATTCGATTTTGCTCCAGAATTCGCAAGAGTGCCCGATGCTTCTTCCGACATGGACTGCTCGATAGTTCGTAACGCGCGCACTCGAGATTTTAAAAACGTATCAAGTTCACTAAATTTCGGGCATTGTGAAGTATTACCTAGATGTAACTCCCAAGCCTTCCGTGACCGAGAATCTAGTTTTTTCGTGACAAAGAAAACAAGCAAGTCATCCCACTCGGCAACCGGACGTTCGAGAATTTTTAAAGCGTTAATTGTTAGAGTGGCTTTGTTGCGAAGGCTTTGAAGTTGCTCGGCCGACTCTGAACGAACTTGTGGAAGGTCATACAAAGTATTTAAATGGGCTGCTACTAATAATCGCGAATTCTCATACGTTTCGACAAGAATACTCCACGCGGCAGTGAATCCGGCATCGGTGATCGCGATATTCGTGACGAGATCGCTCGCCTCCCCCGTTACGCACGACAATAAATATTGAAAGCGGGATACATTTGACAGACCTCGACGTTTGACAACCATGGCTTGGAAGCGATCGCGGAAACTCTCCCACTCACTGATGGCTCCCGAAAAGTGCGGGAGGTTCATCTCAGGTAGGCGATTCCAGTCGGCTCCTAACTGCTCATCCGATTCTGTGACGGCACTTCCGGCAGCGGGCTGCTCCTGGTCTGTTGTCTTCAATTGGGAGAGCGCGTCCGCCATAAAGTCGGATGTTACCACGTAAATTTCGTGCAAGTCCGTGAAACGATCCTTGGTGAAATATTCCAGCTTGGACCGCTCATCCTCCTTGACCACAGTGGCTATTTCCTTATGTAGCAGTTTGCATTCGGCAAAAGACTCGTTCAATTTTGCCATTCTATTGCGAACCGTAGCGGCAGTTAAATTGTTTTTGCCGATCCTTTTAAAATTGTCGAGGGCACGCTCAACAACACGAGAGGCATCTATTTGTTGTCGAAGCAACGCCTTGAGGTCTGCCATTGTGATAGCCTTTGGCGACGTGTATTGTTTCGACCTTCAATTTAAAACTGGAGCACCCAACCGTTCTTGCACGTGGAACGAATCTTTATAAATTCCTCGTTTTCACTCGTAATTCACCGCAATCCGGCTCGAAGGACCAATATGTTTTGACCGGAATGGTCAGGAGGATATCCGGAACTATCCTGACGAGGATATACGGTGTGGTCGACGAGTAAACGCGAAGGAATCAAGTCACAAAGCACTCAAACTCGAGCGGTCTCTTTATTTTCAATTAAGCAATCGTTACTCCAGTCGGCAGTTTTAACGCAATAAACGCGTGCGTTATAAGAAAAGCGGAATTCAACAGCTGGTGTTAACCACGAGGCGATCGGCACGTAATATGTACAGTTTTGCGATGAGCGCGTGTAACTGTTACGATGTCTCACGATCAAGTGCGGGTCGTGGTCCTTTGTCTCGAAGACAATTAGCTAAATATTATGGAGATGTGCGGTCGACACGCAATCTCGTCGCGATCCCGTGTAGCGCTCCCGCGATGTCGTATCGTGATGACATTAGCGGGATCACCAGTCGCGGGAAACATTCGAATCCTAAACAAGATAATTAAAGGACGCTTCATCCATACGGAGGAAATTTTTATAATCGTTTGGTTCTGTCACTCTGAGGAAATTTAATAAATGTTCATGAGTATAAAAAGTGTTCTCAGTTTATACCACTCTTTAGACCAGCGTCCACTTCTTCTTTTTTTAAATTTTTTTATTTCACACACTGCCAACGTTAAAAGAAACGCCACGTCTGTATTGGAAACCATTTTCCACGCGCTCGATCTAGCTGTTCATTAATATTTTAGCACTATTTGAAAGTTTAAAGGTATAGTAATTTAGGTCGTTGGATTCGTTTTGATATCAGCTACAATATTATGAAGTTAAAAATACGTATATTGACTTTTAAAAATTCAAGGTGACTAATTATTTATGCATTAAAAATTTCTTTTTTAATTTTTTGTATTAAAATTTGCGTACTGCTGAATATTGATTAAGTTGTGTTTAAAACATTTTTTTCTCAGATTATCGGAAGTGTCTGATAAATCAGGTTCAGGTTTTAAATAAACACAATAATCAATCATTTTTGAAGTAATGAATTTTATAAACATAATTAAAAATATTTTGTTTAAAACTGTGCGAAAAACATAATATTAATTATAAAAAACAAAAATATAATTTTTATTGTATGAACCACAATAACAATTGACATTTATACTATATTATATTGACAAAACATTATTGTCATTACTTTTTTCTTTAACATCTTTCAATATTAATTGTTCGACTGCATCATCAAAATGCCAGAGGTTCGGCCGCAATTCAGGTGACACATACGCTTTAAATGGGGGACTCGAAAGATATCCTTCACCAAAGATTGAAAACTTTGAAGATTCTATTGAGTTTATTGAGCATTTCAATATTCATTGAGTTATTTCAATAAATTATAAATATTAAATCTTAGTACAAGAGATATACTCCAAATACAGACAAATACTACTTCATTTGCAACAAAAATGGACACATAATATAGTACATAATATAGATTATCCAGGGTATCAATAAGAAAAGAGGTAATTTTTTCGGTGGCAAATAGGATTCATAAAATGTTGATTTTTAAATGCTTGTTCTAATCACAATTTTCAATAAATCTCATTAATTTCATCGTTTTCGAATGTCATGGACATTTAGGAAGCAATATACATTCAATAAACATAGATTTGGGCAAGTTGCTTTTTTACCAAATGAACAGCTGGATCGAGCGCGTGGACCAGTGTGAGTCGCGTCGTAACAAATGCGTCACAATGCGCAGTCGTCGTATTGATATTGATAGCTAGATTGACGAGATCATATTGAAGCGTATTGACGGGAGCTTCAATATTATTGTAAATCTACATTGACATTATTGTTGAACGTCTAGGGACCGCTTCACAGTCACTCATTTTGTACTTGTTTAAAACATTTTATAAATAGATGCTTTGATCTAGAGTGATTATATCATCTTTACTTTCAACATTTATTCCTAAGAATAATCTCATTTCGTTCATATCTGTCATTGAAAATATGTTCTTTAAATAATCTTTAAAGTTTTTCAATGTGCTTCTATCGTACGTTACTATTAAAAGATCGTCAACGTACAAACTGACATATATAATTTTACAAATATGATTTCTGTCAAGGAAATATAAACAGCGATCTATAGAAGAGTTTTGATAACCATGGTTTTGAAGAGTCACTTCAAAAAGTTGAAACTAGCACCTGGCAGATTGTTTTAAGCCATATAATGCTTTATTTAATTTGCATACTTGACTTACTTGCGCTTGAATACCTTCTGGTACACGCATATAAATCTCCTCTTTCGGCTGTTTTAACGTCCATTTGGTGAAGTAATAAATTGCGTTGATTTGCAAAGGCTACGAGCATTCGAAAGGTTGCAATACGAGCTACTGGTGCTAACGTCTCATTGTAGTCTAACAAATATTGTTGACTAAAACCTCTTATAACCAATCTCGCTTTATATTTGCATGGATTACCTTTTTCATCCATTTTAATGCTAAAAACCCTTTTTGCAATCGGCGATATTTTTATTATTCGGACGGGGTACCCATGTATTATTATATATGTATTAGGGAGTCGATTTCATCTTTTATCGCTTTCTCAAACTGAAATACTCCATTTGTCGTAGCTCTGGACGCACAGGTTTGCGTTGCTATGATGCGATTTGGTATGTCTTTCCTTGTTTTTCACCTGCGAAGAAAAACGAAAGAGCATCGCCCAAACACGAACACGAGTGTCGATCGATTTACGATATGTGTTCGGCGCACACGTTTGTGTTTGTTTTTTTACGCACAGAGTTGGGCAAAATGTAATTTCAATTACAATTACAATTAGATGCCAATTACTGTAATTTGAAATTGCAGAAATAAAATTACGATTACATGCAATTGTAATTGGTAATTGCAATTACTTGACGAATCACTGTAATTGTAATTGTGGTCCGCAATTACAATTACTGGTTGAGCCAAAGTAATTGCAATTACCAATTACAATTACTGGTTGAGCCAAAGTAATTGCAATTACCAATTACAATTACATGTAATTGTAATTTTATTTCTGTAATTTCACAGTAATTTTAATGCAATTACAAGTAATTGTAATGGGTACATAGTTGCAATTACTTATCGCTAAAATAGCACTAAAAAAAGATAATTAGATACCTATTCAATGGAAATGTCTAAAAAGAACAAACAAAAAGCATATGTTATAAAATATTTATTATTTATTGAATTACAACTTTTAAGAAATAGGTTCACTTTTCACTTACATAGATAATGTAGTTTTCACTAGGAAACTACTACGTTGTTTACGTATTTGGATAAACTGTTTGATGAAATTAATGACGTAATAAAATAATTGTGCTTGTTCTTAATTCTTTCACTTCTAGCTAAAATAATAATCGGTATTTGCTCAATACAATTAGCTTGTAAGGAGCTAGTGTGTACTAACAATTTTTTTGTATGCTGCTTGAAAAAGTTTTGAGATAGGATTGTTATTGTGTTCTCCCATAATTCTTACAGCACTGAAAAATACTTCAAGATGATCTTGAGAACATATGTACGCTAATAAATGTTTTTTTTGCAATTTCTTTTGTGCTTTGTTATCTACATATTGATTAAATATATGCACGAGTGATCGTAAACTGGTTATAAATCCAATAAAACCAATTTTATTACGACTCAAGTGCAATGGCTCTCTGTTTGGTCCATATGTTAATGAAGTGATGTATTTGATCACTTCGTTGATTCTGTTGAAAATAGAAGTTTTATTGTACTGCTGTATATATGCCAGCTTTGAACCTTTAGAGCTAATAAATTTCTGCTATTTAAAATATAAAATGCATCATTAATGAAAATGATGAATCGCTCTGTCGGTTCTATATCTGTAAATTTTTTATTGTGATTTGTCTCCCTCAGATATCGTAGCGCTTTTGCAACACTCGGGGGAAATGTTTGAGCCGCTAGCCCAAATATACAGTCCGCGACAAAAAGATGGCACACCACGAAAATTCAATGTTTTCATCATTTGGACATGACAAATCTAGTCTTTCTTGGTACTTACACATTTTTACTACAAAATAAACTACATTACAAACAATAAAATTAAAGAAAATTGTCCGTTTGCTTATGGAAACAAAAAATAACAAAAACCGGCACGACAAAATGATGGCACATATACCAAAAAATACGTGATTTACCTACATCAAAAACATAACATTGTGTTTAATATTTTGTATGGCCTCCCTTATTCTCCAGAACAGCCAACATACGCTTTGGAAGCGACTTAAAGAGTTTTTTAATGTATTTTGGACGTATTTTTGTCCATTCTTGATGTATACATGTTTTCAATTCTGCAAGGCTTTGGAATTGTCTTCCGCCTTCATAAACATGTCTTGCGAGATGCGACCAACAATTTTCAATTATGTTGAGATCTGGCGATCTCGCTGGCCACTTTAAGACACTAATTTTCTTTTGCTCAAAGTACTGCTTAACGCATTTTGCAGTATGCACACTTGCATTATCCTGCTGAAATGTAAAATTTTCCCCGGAAATTGTCCGTCCGAATTTAGTTAATTGTTCGTCTATCAAATCTATATAAATTTTGCTGTTCATGGTTTTCTTTATAAATTTTACTTCAGTCACCCCTCGATACCCAATTCCGGCCCAAAGCATTACTCCTCCGCCACCCATGTGTCTGCGGCTTAATATTCTTTCTTCTTTTCGCAGGTCGTGATAATAGTGTGCGAAACCATCCGGTCCATCTAGATTAAACCTTTTCTCATCACTAAAAATAACATGACGCCACTTTTTTCTCCAATGTATGTGCTCATGTGCAAATTTCAGACGCTCTGATTTATACTGAGCGGTTAAAGGTGGTTTTTTCTTCAATTTCATTCGAACCAAGTGCGGACATTCTTTTATTATCCTTTGCACATTACGTATATGTGTATGTACGCCTGCTGCTTTAGCGATTTGTCGTGCTGTTCCCGAAGAGTTCGAAGCTTCTTTTAAAATTGCACGTTTTCCGCGATTGCTTACTGCTTTTGGTCGACCAGAACTCTTTTTTTTCCGTATGTTTTGGGATTTTTTCATAAATTATACACCACTTTTCTGCTCCGATGTATAATACGTGCAATTTTTGAAATCGAGTAATTCTCTTTATGCAATGTCAAAATCGTTTCTATTTCAGCATCGGATAAAGATTTTCCAGTACCCATAGTGTATGTAATTTCAATAGTAATAAGAAACGCACACAATATTTAATGCACAGTCAAACAGTACACGATACAAACAGTCTGACGGTCTAGTGTTAACTGCAGAGAAAGAATTTTAAGAATGTGCCATCAATTTGTCGCGCCGGTGACCCCGGTTGTTTACATTTAGACTAGAGTCTGCAACCACCGCTGACCTCCGCCGGTGTAAGTAAGCTAGAAGCTCCACCGAAGTACATACACCGAGAGAAACATATCAAATTTTATCACAGTTTTAAGAAATAGCAATATTTACGGGTGTGCCATCTTTTTGTCGTGGACTGTACATATAATACCAATTAATTTGACGTGGCGTTATTTTTGTTTCGAGATGCAAACCTTCTTTATCTTGAATATTAAATTTGTCTTGAATACTAACAATCGATCAATAAAATGCTCCCATTTAATTGGGTGGTTGTTGTCGTCGTAAAAAATTGTACGAGTTGCCAAAGTATTCCTAATGAGCTTCAGCATGTGGGGTGGATCCAGAAACAGCTGAATGTCTTCTCCTGTTGCTGGATGAGGAAAACTTGGTTTCAAACAAGCTGACGACAAATGTGTTCCAAGACACCATTATCAAATGATACGCTGCATGGTAGCTTCACTTTTATGGATGAATTGCACACGCATTGTTACTAAATTTCTTTTCAATTGCCTGATAGGGAACGGAAAGATTGAACTGTTTCACGCAGACTTGGGCAAAATGTAATTTCAATTATAATTACAATTACTTGCCAATTACTGTAATTTGGAATTGCAGGGATACAATTACAATTACATGTAATTGTAATTGGTAATTACAATTACTTGACGAATCACTGTAATTGTAATTGTGGTCCGCAATTACAATTACTGGTTGAGCGAAAGTAATTGCAATTACAATTACAATTACATGTTGCCCGTTAGATGACGCTGCAGTCACGCCGACGTAGTAGCCTCTCCGACGGGCACAATGCAGCCGAATATTGCAAAACCATTGCTCGGAAACGTAAAAGAAGGACTTTTGAGGCAAACAATGGCATAGATTGATCTTTCATCTAGCGATTTTGACTACTAAAAACCCCGTCCTTGCATTATCGAGAAATCAGAAGTTGAATCCCGGACCCTTGCAATCCTTGCGTACGTATACATGGTCTAGCTGTGTGTGAGAGTACCCTAGCGGTGTGTGAATGTTCACGCGCGACACGCGAGCGTCGTCTGTTTGGAAAGGAATTGCAGCTACCAGCTACCATTACTTGTAATTGCTACTAACAATTACAATTACAATTACATGTAGTTGTAATTGCAATTGCAGAAATACAATTCCAATTACATGTGATTGTAATTGAAGATGTAATTAATTACTCATGTAATTAATTCCTGCCCAACTCTGGTTTCACAGAATAAATTCGGGCGCCAGGTGCAAGGAAAAGGACGGGGCATTACTCGCGTCAGGAACGTCTCACGGGATGAATTAACTACTAGAAATAGGCAAAATACTGTCGTTTTTATTCGACTGATGGTCGTGAACCGCCGGTGATAACCGGCGGCAGCCAAAAGTTTGCCGGCGCGACTACAATTTCTCGGCGGATGGTCGGCCGGCGTTCGCGCGTAGTCGATTCGATCGCAGTGAGCTCGGCCGTCACAGGATGCTCGCGTGAAAATACAAGCCTTTCGGCACGAGGTCGACCGAGCTGATTGTTCCATCATTTTGAACTTGAACAAATGCATCTTCTTTAATAGTGTCTTCTACGTTGAAGTGCAATTCACAAATTGTACTGTCCTTGGTTATTTTACTACTTTGTATACTTACAATATCGTACCAAGACTGAAACAGACTGACAAGGAGAGGGCGCGGTCGATGGGTCACCGATTTTCCTGAAACTTGCAGTATTTGAAGATGTCGTCTCCATATGTAATTTCGCAAAGCTATCGCGCGCACTACTCAAGATTTTCCGAGAAAATTGCATTTGAAAGTAGCTTCACTCGGGTATAAAGAGGTTGCGTTAAAGAGTCAACAAGAAGATGAATGGCCGAGGGCGCAGCGGGAAGGTACTGGCAATCAGTAGGTTATTGGTTCGAACCCCGGTATTGACATATTTTTTTTTCTTGAAATAGATATCTACTTCGATTTTAATAAACCTAAAATCTATTATTTTAAAGTTATTTTTATTTTTTAAGTAGAAAATACATGTTTTTTATTTGTGGGGGAAATGGGGAAATAAAATAAATCGAACATAAAAATAATACGAAATGTTACTTTAATAGAATTTACTGTATTACACATGTATTGCACATGCTTTTTATTAATTACATGTTAATGTATGTGTGTGACACGAGCTGGGATGATATTGATCGTAGAAGCATGGAAAACAATAATTTTGGCGGCATCTAGCACACACAATAAACGCCGCGTTCGTACAAGCACACGCTTTTTTGAGAACTTCTATTGGAAAGCATACCTCATTGACATTCATAAATAATTCTCTACTATCACACAGTTTGGACGCAAACCACGCATATTGTAACATTTTTAAAAATATCGGAGAAGACAGCTGATGATGTACAATGGATTGGATTTTTATGCAATCTTCTCTGAAATTTATTTCGCGTTTCTCTTGAATTAAATGTGAACAATTTTGCAGACGCTTTATAAAATTTTTAACTTGTCTATAGAAGTAGACGTCGCATGGCTGGACCAAAGGAGTGCATTTCGGAGGTATCACTTTTAGGGTGCACGTTGGCATACCCTCGTCATCTTGAAATGCCGTCGTACATTCCTGGATTAGTTTGTCCTCCCCACGAATCTATTAAAAGTAGGAACTTTTCTTTGTGTACGTATGGCTTTAAACAATTGTTTAAAAAGTCTCTGTACAACGCAGTTGTGAGTTTTCCCGATTTGGAACATGTGACAACGACGTTCTTGTATTTGACCGAATACTCCTCTACCAACTTGCGAACCCTCGGTCCAAATGTTCCCGATACCTCTTGCAGGCATACAAAAACAGTCGGTACATAATAGTTTTCCCGACAAAGTGACGGCGTACTGGGCTGTATAAGAATGGGTCACCTTATTCATGTTTTGCCTTTGGACGGTGACCACTTTCGATCCTTGGTGGGCGAGCGTTCTGTCGGTTGATTGATACTGACAGCCTGTTTGGTCCGTGTTAATAACAAAATCCGAATTGAAATTCGGTATCAGACCACGAGCTTGTATACGAAAATTTTCGGCTGCAGCCAACGTTTCCTCTACTGTTATATTTTCAGCTTCCGAAACATACTTCGTAATTTTCCGTTGCCGGATTCCATGCTTTCGTTTGAATTCTTTCACCCAGGTCTCTGATGCTTTAAATTCAAAATCACGGAACTGGCTTGCAGCAGATAAAGCCCACTGCTGCAGGTTACGTGTTGTAACTTGCTGACAATTTTTCCGAGCTTCCTGGAAACGGTCATTTGTCCAGGAATCGATGGTAGCATATTTGTCAAATACAGTTCCACCACTTTTGATTAGTTCTTCCCACTTTGCCAAAAATTCCATCCGTTTCAAGCGGGAGCAGCCTTTCTTATGTAGGGTCTTCAGTGTCCAAGTTGGATGGCTTTTTGAAATGTTTACCACTTTAACTTTATATTTTAGTGGAATGTATTCACTTCTACTCTTCTTTTCCTCTGGTTGGTAACCTTCAGATGAACTGGATCCAACTTCTTCATACGAGCGTTCCTCGACAGGTTCATCATTCATAAAAAGTTCATCGCAAACGATGAAATTCCTCTCGTTCAACATTTCCATTGTCCGGTGATAAATTTCTTCTCCCATGAGAATGGCCTCCTCATTAATCACTGTTAATTCACGCACACTTTCTTCAAGACACGCCGATGTTTGTGCTGTCGAAGGGCCTTGCACGTCTTCAAATTCCACGTCCGACATTATCGAAAAAAACGGAAATCTCGAAACCAAAATAGCGGAAAAAGAACGTCCTGGGAGGTAACGTATTTGTTCGCCAATCGTTGTAAAAAAACTGAGGCCCTCGACGCATTCGGAGGGCTATTTATGTGATTCTTGAAAAAGGCCAAATTTTCCAGGGGTGGAAGAGGTATGAAGGTTTGCCAGAAAAAACAGCTCATCGCGAAAATGTCCAACGAAAAGTTTCTTGGTCGTGCAAGGCCGGCTATCAGGCAGAGATGGGCAAAAATTTATCTAAAATTTTCAAATAAAAGATAAACGTAAGTTATCTTTTATTTGTTCTGATTTTCCTGAAATACATATTCGACACAGTTTATCTGTAAGATACTCTCCAGAAATTTCATTCGTCATCTGTTTTTTATCGAATCTCGAATTAACTGCGTATACGTATTCAACGCCTCTAGCGGCGAGAAGTTATTCGAGAGGCATTATTCGTAAGATGACAGCTGAGAATTTTCAGTTTATCTTTCACCGTTATTTGAGAGTCGAAGACAGAGAGCGCCACCATTTATCTTACGGTGTATTCGTCAGATTTTGGCTATGCAAATTTATCTATGAAATTTCAGTGGAACGATTTTCATCTTAACCTCAAGATTTATTCGAAGCTCGATGTAGCAAGATGATTTATTCGATTGTTTTATTCGTGACGAGTAAAGGTGAACGCATACTAGAGGGTCGCGGGAAGGCCGCGGATAGTCTCGGGAAGGCCAAAGCCGCCGATGGACGTCCACGCGGGAAGAAGTCTCTAGCGGGCCGACGCACAGTGGTTCCAAACGCCCAAAAGCTGGCCAAAACCCCAAAAATGAATTATGAGCTAGGACGTTTTTACCCATTGGGATGGGTACTCTAATAGTGACTCCGTAGTGGGGTAAACGGGAAAATGCTTGCATTTTGTTACCTGAGTTGCAGTCGTAGTCGAAACTTTGCTTTCGTTAGACAGGCATTTTTCACGCGCGTGAGCGTACGTACGAAATATAAGTGCAAAGTGTATAAGTTATATTGGAAGCTACTGATTTTTATACTACATAATGGATACAGTTTGTGGAGGTAAGTTCAATCGTTTTTAGTGCTGAATTGTTAATGTTAACCGGTTAACAATTACACGGAAGGGAACGTAAATTTTGACCCATACATTTTAAAGATGTAGTGATAAGTTAAAACCTCCACACACCTCCAGCAAATAACTTACATAGGGTCTTAGATTATACTATTACCTTGCAAAATCTAAAATCTTAATTGCCAATTCGCGCCATTTCTCACGTACCACCATTTTATATAACTCGGTGTAAGCATTTTATTAGCTTTCACCAAAATATCTCGGAAAGTATGAATGATACTAAAAAATGTTTCAAATAAAAATTTTACGGTTTGAAGGAACACATTTGACGATGGTATGCGTTTGACTTATTAGTGACCTTGAAACGTCCTGCGAAGGTCACGGGTCAATTTTTTAAAAAAAGGGTTATTTTTTTTATATATTCTTATAGCTGACATTCAGACAATTTCAAAACAATATAATAACATTATTTTGCGTTAATTTGTTACCGAGATATAAACGTTTTAATAAGAGAGCTAGAGAGGAAGCGACCTTTAAGGGACAGACAGGTCTAAGTAAATTAATTTATAGAAGTAATTAATTAACGTTTTAATTAATTCTTAGACAAAATGTTTCAAATATTGATTTCTATTATTTACTTTCAGGGTCTCGTGATAGCGAAATCCGTTTGACGAGAAAACAGATTTTTCAAATAATTAAGTGTTATTTGAATAGTGATATTACTATAATATCTGAACACCTTCAGAATCAGATATGCGAACAGCACGGGAAATTAATTGATGTAAATCATGAAACAAAGACCGCATTAGGGATTTTAATTTCTAAAATTAAGACAAAATGGCGAAGTGTAAAGAGAACGGAAGATTTCTTTTTTAGAAAGTTTGCTACGTGGCTTAATGTATCTGTTGCATTCCGTATACCTGCAGACAGCGACAATCATGCGAACATCATTGGCCGTCCTTCTTTAGAATTTGAAACCTCCAGCGAAAGATCAAAGCGAAGAAAGACAGCAGATATTCGGGCAAATTTTTCAGATGATGCATTATCGTATGCAACTCAAATGAGTTTCCGAGCATCTTCTTGTGCTTTGTGGTCGCAATACGTACGATACACCTCGGAATGCCAATTTTTGAACAGAAGAAACAATTTTTTAACGTATGCGTTCGCCATATTGGATCCGCCATTTTGTTTTTCGAATTTTGAGTCCAGATTTGTACTCAGCGGACCCGAAAACCATAGTGTTGAGAAAGAGTAGGAATGTTGGACGAGACGTATAAGAAATGGATCACTGGCACTTTAGTTGTAGTTGCAAAGACAACAGTCAGAATATCCTTTATTAAAACACTTATCGAACTAACCCAACACCACTTAAACTAATTGAACTAAAGAAAGTTAATGAACCGAAGCAAGGTTTTTAAGTAAGCCAGAACATAGGCAAAGACCAGAGAAGCGCAATGATCTTTTTGTAAAGAGCAACGTTCGTGTCGAGCAAGCAACTCTCACGTTTTGAAGTTAACTGACTTCTCGGGAGATCAGCGGTTTCCTCGAAATCAGATCGGTGAGGGGAGAGAGGTGAAGAGGAACCGATATTGTCGCGAGTTGTTATTTGGATTGGGTTAACCCCGTCACCTCTCTCGTCTCTGGCCTAGGAGAGCTCACGTGCCGCCGTTTCGCTCGCGTGATCCACAACATTCCGCCCGCCTTTGTTGATTGAAGTTACGAATCAACAAACTTTCAAAAAGTAAAATTTGCTTAAAGATCGGCGGTCTCAGTAATGGCTGGAAGGAGGCAAATTTTCGCAATAGGCCGAGTAAGTACAGACGTGGCAGTGCGCACGGTTACGACTCGGACGAGTCCATCGGCACCGGCATGAACTTGCTCGACTCTCCCCAACGGCCATCGTGTAGGTGGAGTAGCTTCATTTAGAATGAGGCACAAGTCCCCAGGCTTTAAGTTAGGCTGCTCCTTCGTCCATTTCGTCCTTTGCTGCAAGGTCTGCAAATACTCGAAGGACCAGCGCTCCCAAAAGTGATCTCGTTGTTGCTGAATCATTTGCCAACGTTTTAACCTCGAGGATCGAACATCCGTCAGCGATGGTTCCGGAATAGCCGTTAGGGGAGAGCCTATTAGAAAGTGGGCTGGGGTCAAGGCGGTGAGATCGCTAGGCTCATCAGTTAAAGGAGTGATTGGTCGAGAGTTTAAGCAAGCTTCTATTTGAGTTAATAGAGTCGACATCTCCTCAAAAGTGAGGAGAGTCTCACCTATTACGCGACGAAGATGGTACTTCACCGACTTGACCG
The DNA here is from genome assembly GCF_051020765.1 of Lasioglossum baleicum. NCBI lineage: Eukaryota > Metazoa > Arthropoda > Insecta > Hymenoptera > Halictidae > Lasioglossum > Lasioglossum baleicum. Next base: position 3,971,334 of record NC_134929.1, on the reverse strand, counting down.
CTGCCTCCCAGATTCCTCCGAAATGCGGAGCAGCAGGAGGGTTGAATATCCAGTTAGTCCCGGATTCAGCTAACGCTTGTCGAGTTTTTTTCATCTCGTCATTGGCTGCGTTGAGCATTTGACGCAACTCTTTATCAGCACCGACAAAGGTTGTGCCGCAATCGCTACGAATAGAGGCGCAGACTCCCCGACGCGACACAAAGCGACGATAAGCAGCGATGAAAGCGTCGGAAGAATAATCGGAGACTAACTCGAGATGTACCGAACGGGTTGCGAGGCATACAAAAACTGCAACGTAGGACTTACATGTCCGGGCGCCACGTCCAGGAGAGAATTTAGTAGTAAAAGGTCCAGCATAATCTACGCCCGTATGGTAGAAAGGGCGAGTAGGTGTCACGCGCGAGGCGGGTAGATCGCTCATTTTTTGATCGGCAGTTTTCGCGCGCCATCTCCAGCATTTTAAACATCCGTGTATTTGTTGTCGAACCGCTCGACGACCGCGCGGGATCCAATACGACCGACGTAAATTGTACAGGGTGATTTGAGTACCGCCATGTAACAATCTCTCGTGGAAATAATTGATTATAAGCGAGGTAACATGGCTTTTTTCAGGAATTATGATCGGATGTTTTTCATCATAATCCAGTAGAGAATGTTTCAGTCGACCGCCGACACGCAAAATACCCCGCTCATCCAGAAATGGACTGAGTCGAGCGAGAGGTCCCCGGAGAGAGGACTGCGAAGTTTCTAAACAAGCAATCTCAGTACAAAAAAAACGGCGCTGCTCGCACCGAACGATAGTAAGTCTCGCGTTGTCAAGTTCTTCGGTACGAAGACAAATATCCTTTAAGGCGGAGGTCCTTCGCGCGCATTTGATGAAACGCAGACACCAAGCAACGGAACGCAAGAGGCGCGTGAAGGACGAGTATCGATTGAGCAAATCCGTCGGTTCGGTGGGAGTCGCGACAGCTAAAGTGGTATTAAGTACCGTTTTTTCTGGGCGTCTTTCCTCCTCCGTGTCCAAAACTGTCGGATAGTATTCCTTGAACTCAAGGGTAGTGGTGGAGAGGAGGGAAGGTCCATGCCACCAGAGAGTGTTATTGACCAGGGAGTCACCGTTTAAACCCCGAGAAGCGGGGTCAGCGGGGTTTTCTTTAGAGCGAATGTGATGCCAAACATCGGGAGGAAAGAGGTTTTGGATTTCCGAAACTCTATTAGCTACAAACGTTTTCCATCTGGAAGGTCGACCTTGAAGCCAGCTAAGTACAATGGTAGAGTCCGACCAAAGGTATATTTTAGCGTCGTGCAACTGTAAAACATTTAAGACGCGTTTAACTAGTCGCGAGAGAAGTACTGCGGCACACAATTCCAGCCGCGGAAGAGATACCTGTTGGAGGGGGGCTACCTTCGTTTTTGCCGTGACTAATCTCACGAGCGGCCTAGCTTCGGTTGCCATTGTGCGAAAGTAAACAACACCGGCATAAGCTTTCTCCGAGGCATCCGCAAATCCGTGTATCTCGAGCACGTGTTTATGACTGATACCCATCCAGCGAGGCATCCTGACAGTCGAAATCTCGGCGAGACTATGTGAATAGGAAGCCCAGTATTTGGTCTGCGCGAGGGGGAGGGGATCATCCCAATCGAGTTTTAGAAGCCAAAGAGTTTGCAGGAATACTTTTGCCGTAACAATAACTGGAGCCAGGAAACCTAGCGGATCGTAGACCGAGGCCATCTCCTTCAACACCTGTCGTTTAGTGATAGTGACCTGGGGGTCGCGAGGTTTTAAGTTGAAGAGGAAGAAGTCCCCAGCTGACTGCCACCGTAATCCCAGCAATGTGAAGACCTTTTCAAAGGCGTGTTCGCTTGAGGAAGCAACGTGCTCAGGTGACAGATGGTCTAGCAACCTTGGGTCATTGGCAGTCCACTTCCTCAAAGTGAAACCGCCCGCCTTGAGGGCGCCAATTAATTGTTTTTGAGTTTCTAGAGTTTCCTCAATAGTAGATGCTCCGAAGAGCACATCGTCCATATAAACATTCGAACGTAGACAAGTGGCGGCCAGCGGAAAACGACTTTCTTCGTCGAGACTTAGCTGTCGTATAGTGCGCATGGCGAGATAGGGAGCGCAAGCTAAACCATAAGTGACCGTACGAAGCCGATACTCGTTTATTTCCTCGTTCGGATCGCGTCGCCACAAGATGCGTTGAGCGTCCCGATCGTCGTCAGCAAGCCAGATTTGTCGATACATTTTTTCCATATCGGCGGCAAATACTATTGGATGGCAACGCCAGCGTAGCAAAAGGTCCGGAATTTCCGGCAACAGATTCGGTCCAGAATGTAGAATGTCGTTTAGGGAGATTCCCGTTGTAGTTTTACTAGAACCATTAAATACGACGCGGAGTTTCGTAGTAGAACTTGACTCTCGAAATACTCCGTGATGCGGCAGATAGTATTTGATAGAATTTTCTCGAATTCCAGTAGCAAGTTCCATGTGATTGAGTTCGAGATACTCGTCTAAGAAAGCGCGGTACCTTTCAGCAAAGTCAGTAGAGGTAGTAAAACGTCTCTCAAGTTTCGTCAGTAAATTAGTAGCTGTTCGTCGAGAATCGCCTAGAAACGACAGATCTCTCTTGAGCGGAAGTCGTACAATGTATCGGCCTGTTTGGTCTCGAGTGTGAGTACGAACGAAAGTTTGCTCGCACTCGTCTTCATCCGCGGTCAGCTCAGTAGAGCAGGGAGGAGGATCTACTTCATCCATTGACCAAAATCGTTGTAGAAGAGGGCTGATATCATCGTCGACCGAGCAATGTAGGACGAGACGACGGGTGTTAGAAGGAGAATTTTCGGGAAGTGACGGCGGACCAGTAACAATCCAACCTAAAGTAGTAGCTTGAGCGACGGGACAACCCGCAGCACCCTGACGTAGACCTTCGCGAATGATCAGAGCGTAAATATCGGCTCCAAGTAAGAGCTCGATGGGTTGTCGAGAAGTGAATTCTGGGTCAGCCAAATCTAGATTGCCTAGATGAGGCCACGTGCTCGGACCGGCAATTGTAGGAGGCTCGTGAGAAGATATTCGAGCAAGGATGACAGCGTCTACTGAATATGAAACCGTGGGATCTAGGCGAGATGACACGGTCAAATTCACCCTTCCTCGAGGACGACTTCGCATGGTATCTACTCCCGTCAGTGGTATATTGAACTGTTTGCGAGGAATTTTAAAGCGTTGCACGATGCTTTCCTTAATCAAGGACACTTCGGCACAAGGATCGATTAAAGCGCGGACAAAAACTCTTTCGCCCGGACGAACCTCTATTCCAACAATAGCAGTAGCCAAAATTAGAGTTTGTTTAAGTCGAGTACAATTAACCACCTTTGAGCCAGGATTGGACGCGGAGGACGTTTTGGACGAAGAATCGCGATTTCCTCCTGAAGGAGGATTTTCGATGGGAACATGTAATACAGTATGGTGCTTTCCGACGCAAGTTTGACAACGTTTGTTGGAATGACAATCGCGTACCTGGTGATTTGACAGACAATTAAAACATAGTTTTTTTTCTGTTACCACTTTTCTCCTCTCCGGGGGGGTCAGGCTCTTAAACCTAGGACAGAAGAGAATAAAATGATCCTTTTCGCAAAGACGGCACTTCGAAGTTCCGGATGTTCCAGTGACGGCGTGCACCTTAGGTCGAAGCGATGTCCCGCGAGTAGCAGCAGTTGTCGTAGGTGTCCGTCTCTCAGCAAGTGAAGTGGGGAGCCTGGTATCAGCAGATGCAGACGGAGCAGCCAAGTGCGATGAAGCAGCGGTAGTAAGAAGGTTGCAAGCAGGCAAGGAGCTTTTTGTCAAAGATCGCAGCCGGCCAGCAAGAAAGTCAGAGAGTTGGGAAAAGGTCGGCAGCTCCTCTTTTCCCTCCAACGTTGTTTCCCAATGAAGTCTAGTCTCTCCATCCAGACGTTGTACCGTAATGTAGTTTAGCCAATCGCTCCAATGTTCGACTGGACGTTTGAGCGCAGCTAGAGCCTCAACGGCGTTTTGAGTCCCATGGAGTAGTTCTTTGAGCTCCGCAGCAGATTCGGTTTTCATGGTAGGAAGCGCCATGAGAACACTGAGTTGGGCGTCGACCAGTACTGGAATATTCTCATACTCTTTCTCGAGTAACTTCCAGGCACGTGGAAAATCATCGTCCGTGACAGGAATATTGTTTAAGCGATCGGCAGGATCCCCCGTAACATTCGTTTTCAAATAGTGCAGGCGTTCAACATTGGTTAGAGTAGTGTTGTTAATAACCATAGATCGGAAAAGATCTCGGAAGCTGATCCACTTCGTGTAGTCACCATTGAAGGGTACGAGGGCAATTTTTGGCAAGGATAGCTTTTTTGCTTGTGGCGGAGCCGAAATGGTGACCTGTTGAACCGTCGTTGGTCCAAGAAGTCTCTTCAACTCAGCCTTAACAGTAACGTAGGCTTCTTCAACCTCGTCGTAGATGTTGTTCGTAACATAGAGGGATTGGAGCAGATCATCGTTTTCTTGAGCGTGAAGCTTGTCGTCGTTGGACACAAACTCCAACCAGTATGATTCCAGCAAGTCCAATCTAGTTTCTACGGTCTCCCGGGTAATATTAGCAATTCCCTTTTTTTTGAAATTATCGATGATACGAGATATTCTCGTTCCCAACATTGCCTGCTTTTTAAGTAGAGCATCCATGTTTTTCGAACAAGTGAAAACCGTTGGAGGTCGATGCTGTTGTCTCTCGAGGTCGATTAGGACGTACCGACCCAGCGACCGTTAATTCAAATATCACGAACCGTTCCACTAACCGTTTCACTAGTTCTTCGCTAATATCCGGCTCGAAGGACCATTAATTTATGTTGAGAAAGAGTAGGAATGTTGGACGAGACGTATAAGAAATGGATCACTGGCACTTTAGTTGTAGTTGCAAAGACAACAGTCAGAATATCCTTTATTAAAACACTTATCGAACTAACCCAACACCACTTAAACTAATTGAACTAAAGAAAGTTAATGAACCGAAGCAAGGTTTTTAAGTAAGCCAGAACATAGGCAAAGACCAGAGAAGCGCAATGATCTTTTTGTAAAGAGCAACGTTCGTGTCGAGCAAGCAACTCTCACGTTTTGAAGTTAACTGACTTCTCGGGAGATCAGCGGTTTCCTCGAAATCAGATCGGTGAGGGGAGAGAGGTGAAGAGGAACCGATATTGTCGCGAGTTGTTATTTGGATTGGGTTAACCCCGTCACCTCTCTCGTCTCTGGCCTAGGAGAGCTCACGTGCCGCCGTTTCGCTCGCGTGATCCACAACACATAGTATACTAATTTTTGAACAGAACTAACAATTTTTTAACGTATGCGTTCGCCATATTGGATCCGCCATTTTGTTTTTTTCGAATTTTGAGTTCAGATTTGTAATCAGCGGACCCGGAAACCATAGTATACTAATTTTTGAACAGAACTAACAATTTTTTAACGTATGCGTTCGCCATATTGGATCCGCCATTTTGTTTTTTCGAATTTTGAGTTCAGATTCGTAATCAGCGGACCCGAAAACCATGGGATACCAATTTTTGGAAAAATTGAAGTACGTTTAGGGGTTTTGGCCAGCTTTTGGGGATTTGGAACCACTGTGCGACGGCTCCACAGCAGGGAGCAGGGCTACCTGCTGTGCGCGGCAGAAAAAAAAGGTCTCCGCGGGCTCCCCAACTCTTTTAGGTAAAGGGGCCTATTGCACTGCGTATTGCACGAATGGCCGTGGCCTTGGCCGGCCGTGGCCTAGTACGCGCAGACGACTCTTAGGTAAAAGGGGCCACTGAATTTGCCACAAAATTGTCACTGCCTATTGCACAATGTAGATTTGCGTAAACATCATGCTGCACAATAATATAAAAATGCTATGTCCGAGCAATCTAAAAACCAGCACGTTCAGTCGTCCCTGCTATGAATGTTCTCTGTTTCTATATACCTGCACAGTAAATTGTCAACCTTTTTTTATTGCATTATGACGGCTGCACATTTGCCGTGCTTCGAGTTGTTTCAGTTGAAAACTATAGCTATGGAAATTACTTTGGCGGCCTTCCATTCTTCCGGGAATACGCCGTATATGTAGTCGCACGTTACATAGTATGTGCGACCGCTGTAGCCAATACATATAACGACAACAGCCGAAAATGCGTGCGAAACGAGACCTGCCTCCTCCACTCTGATCCAATCGGCCGCGCGCACTCGTACCTACTTACAAGGAGACCCCGCGTATCGAGACACCCAGATCTGAACGAAATTTGGTGTGAACATAGCTTAGACATCCTCATGAACTATCCCATTGGCTTTCTCTTGAATGGGCAGCCGTTTTCGAGATAATCGATATTGAAATGCGACATGTAAGTTATATTCAATGAGTGAAAACTTCTTGTCACAAAGGTCCGTGGCCGAGTGGGTTGAGCGAATGTCTACCACGAGGTTGGTCGGGGTTCGCTCCCGTGTCGGCATTTTTTTAAAAATATTTTTTTCACTTTTTTTTTATTTTTCTACGTTCTAAACATTATTTCTAATATAATAAATGACAAGTAATCTAGTTTTACGATAGACAAGATATATGTTTCCGCGCGGGGAAATTTTTTTGTTTCTTTTTCGAAGTTTTTGCAATAATGTAAAATAAGTTTACAACAAATAAGCAAGAAATTAAATATATTAACACCACGATTCCCGCCAGCACGTAGTGGGGTGATGAGCGTCGAAAAAGCACCCGAAACGTAAGTATATTCTGCAACCACGAACACCGCACAAATACTGTTGCACTTTAGTTGCAGTTGCACTTTTCTTTTTCTAAATCTTCCGGAAACGCTACCTCGTTCACGTTGGCGTAAATGAATATAATATTATATAATTATAATATTTTTTTTATCTTTTATATTTTTTTTATCATTTCTTTTCCGTTCTTTTATCCCTTCACCTGGCCGTCGGTGGCCTGATAAACACATGTTGCTGTTTCTCTCCTTCTCTTGCTCGGTAAGACAGTCCCAAAGTAGTAGAGCAACATGTGTTTTTCGGGCCATCCTCGCCCAGGTCTGGTCTACAACATCTAACAATAAATTGTACGCATTAAAAACGGCTCAAAAATAGCTTTATTGCTGCTTGCCTCGCAAACCGTCCCGACCATTTGCACGCCAAATGTTTCATTGTGCGTGCCGATGGCCGCTACAGGGCGATTACTTAAAAATACTGAAGTTGAAAAGATACTGTTTTATGATAATTTATTAGAGTCTTCGTATTTTGGCTAAAGGCCTCAACACATCAAAAATAATTTGCGTTATAATACTTACCACAACGAATATGTTAGATTTTTATCAAACATATATCTTGTCTATCGTAAAACTAGATTACTTGTTATTTATTATATTAGAAATAATGTGTAGAACGTAGAAAAATAAAAAAAAAGTGAAAAAAATATTTAAAAAAAAATGCCGACACGGGACTTGAACCCGGATCAACCTCGTGGTAGACATTCGCTCAACCCACTCGGCCGCGGACCGCTGTGACAAGAGGCTTTCACTCATTGAATATAACTTACATGTCGCATTTCAATATCGATTATCTCGAAAACGGGTGCCCATTCAAGAGAAAGCCAATGGGATAGTTCATGAGGGTGTCTAAGCTATGTTCACACAAAATTTCGTTCAGATCTGGGTGTCTCGATACGCGGGGTCTCCTTGTTAGACCCGTCACCGTGTCCAGCCTGGAAACCTTCTTCTCAGGCTCGCATCAATGCAATATCGCCAGTTCGGACCCATGCGAGATGGCGTCTTGCCACCCCCTATAATCGCGTAGTAGTGGGCGGTAACGATTTAATATCGTAGGTCTTATCCCATTGCTGTTCCGCTGTCGCTCGTACGGGCCAGTGTATTGGACCACTCGAAACAGAAACAAATCGGCGGGCAATACACCACGCCTTTTCGGGCAACGTTGCAATCTATGTATTGTTATGGTTTCTGAGTTGATACGTTATAATGTAGTATGAGGAAGTCCCTTCTGTTCGCGAGCGAATCGAGCGAGCGTCGGCGAGCTCGACACACCGTCATTCGTCCCGTCGTGACGTCAGCGTCTGATCGCGATTTCACGCGAAGTCGCTCATCGGCTCGCGCTCCGACTTCGGGTATCGACAGGATCACGCGACGATGATCCACCAATCATCGATCCGTCATACTCGCGTGATCCTGTCGAGCCAATCATCCAACGACACCGCTCTGAGGAATCTCCGGGTCCTCGAAAACGGACCAGATTTCGAACACTCTTTGTCGACTCCAATCGCGGAATAATCATACAATCAATCTTTGTACTGTGGCTAAAACGGGTTACAACGCCGTATCTCATCATCTTCTATTCTCATTCTCGACAGTAAATACAGTCCTCTCGCAATCATTCAATTTGTGTGTAATCGTACAAGTTATTTTCCACGGCCTCTCACTTTCTCGCACAGCGCTGTGCGTAGTCACCGGCAACATCGAGTACGGTTTCCTAAGTGTTCGCTCTACTCCGCTACACCTTCCAACACGTGTTTTTCCTCGTGTTTTCGTCGGAAGGTGGTCATGAAGTAATTCATGCTCGTCAAAAAACAAATTTTTACAATAGCCTCATTTTTAGAGTAGACCAGTATTTACCCGTCCTTATTACCAGTAATAAAATTTATGGGGGCTTAAGGCTGAAGCTAACGGACGAACGGTGCCTTCTACCTACGAGCCACTGATTTTGAACAATGTAGGAGACAAATAACTTTTAGGTCTTTACGGATAGGAGGAATTCTGTGATGTTGAATGTTTCCAATATAAACTCCCAAAAACTCATTGTCGTCGATTTGTAAAATCAACAATTCATCAAAAAATCATTCCGCGTCCGGCGATTTCGGCAATTGTAAGTGCACGAAAAAAAAACAAAGTTACTATGGACGGTATCAACCTGTGTACTGCACATTCGGAGTGTACGACACCCCAACAACAATTTAGGTAAAATAAACGACATATATATGTCACGTCCTCCTTCTACGCGTTCTGTTTTTTCGCGACGTGAAAGTTGCAATTTTTGTGACAAACGCTATCCCAAAGAATATTTAGCAATTTCATGGACCCGAAATAACAAACAATTCAAACCTAACAGCTGTTTGTAGTTACTGGAGTGTTTCACATCTCGTGTGTGCCGCACGGTGGGCAATGTGGACGAAATCTGTGTCAAAATCCAAAAACTTTCGATAGAAATGAGATAGAGCGATTAATTATTTTCTTTGTCTACGACCCCAGAATTTTGCAAAAAAATCGAACTTTTTGCGAACTTAACTACTGAAATTGTCTTTTTTATTATTAATTTCTTATTATTAATTCCTGGAGTAATTCAATTGTAATTCTGCACAACTCTGATTCACGATCAAGCATATTGCGCAATAATTATTGTGCAGCATGATGTTTACGCAAATCTACATTGTGCAATAGGCCGGCCACGGCCACGGCCATTCGTGCAATACGCAGTGCAATAGGCCCCTTTACCTAAAAGAGTTGGGGAGCCCATGGAGACCTTTTTTTTCTGCCGCGCACAGCAGGTAGCCCTGCTCCCTGCTGTGGAGCCGTCGGCCCGCTAGAGACTTCTTCCCGCGTGGACGTCCATCGGTGGCTTTGGCCTTCCCGAGACTATCCGCGGCCTTCCCGCGACCCTCTAGTATGCGCTCACCTTAATTGGAATAGATCAAAATCACATGTATTTTTATTCGTTATTTTTATTCGACTTGAAATAACTGACCTTGATCCGACGTTGCCAAGTCGTAATACTAAATGTACAAATGAACGGTTTAAAAACTGTGGAGCTCATGGAATATGGAACAAGGGGAACTTGTAGCTACTAGACATTTCTTATTTTTGAAGGTTTAACAAATTTATTTAAAATGTAACGAAATGGAACCTTCGAAAATATAACAATTTATTTTGGAAAGTGTGTAAAGTGGCAGCATAATAATAGAAACATTGTAATTGTTACTACTATATCGCTTATTTACCACGGTTATGTACGAAATATTGTCAATGTTTGTGAACTATTGTCAATATTTAATTGTAGTAATTGTACCTCATACTTCATACCATAGATACATTTAACTAACAATAAGTATAAGTATAAGGGAAAAGACTTGGTAATAGAAAGAAATAATACGTTATTAATAAAGTAATTCGGTTTATTTGTCAGAAATGTTTAAAACAAATCTTGGTCGTCAAATAACATGATAATTGTAGTTTTTATTATAATTTGTGCAGGGTGTATAAATCATTTCTACTGATTTGTATTAATAATTTTTATTTATTTGAATACATGATTTTTACATATTTGTCTAAATAATTATTACTTATTTTTACTCTTATTTGTATAAATAAAAGTTATATTTAGGTTCTACGTACATACACAAAAATGGAGATGTGATGGATATACAGGGTGTCCCAAAATTCGTGAAAATCCCGAAAGGGGGTGGTTCCTGAGACCATTCTAAGAGACATTTTCCTTTGCACCAATGTCAACTGCGGCTTTGTTTAGGAGTTATTAACGAAAAACACGGACCAATCAGAGCGCGCCCTGGCCCGGCGCGCCACGCCGCGCCGGCAAGCGAGTGTCGGGGGTACGCCGCGACATCGCAACGAACAAGAGTTTCTCGATAATGTGAACCCTCTCCGATTTTGATGAGCTTTGGATATGTTGTCAAGACCATGATTCTGAACAACAATTCTCTTTAGACTTTTTGGCGATCGGCTTTAGTTTACGAGATAAGTAACTTGTAATTGTAAATCGATCGATGTACTATCTGAACTATCTCTCCTCTCCGATTTCGATGAGCTTTGGATACGTTGTCAAGACCATGATTCTGAAGAACATTTCTCTTTAGACTTTTTGGCGATCGGCTTTAGTTTACGAGATAATCGTAAAAAAAGAGAAGAAGCAGAAACTGATTGAATTAAAAACTCACGTATTCAGCCGTAAATCCATTTGCTGCTTCGAAATGTGTGTCACTGGGTCACTCGGTGACGAACTGCACAGATGTCTTCAGGTACACGGCAGTACCGAAAGCCAAGGGACGTACGGCCAGGTCGACGAACTGCACAGCCGGTGGTAGAAGGCCTAAGGGATGCGCGGTCAAGTCGACGATCCAGAATTTAACTTTCACTTTCGAATCGATAAATAATTCGTATGTTTATTTTACACAGATGCCTTGAAATTTTTCCACACTCACAATCACTGTTCACATTTGTCAACACATAGTTATGCACTAATAATAATTGCCATATCCCTTGTACTGCTGCACAAATCACAACAATCAGGTAATGCAATCACTAGACTGCGGATTTCATGCATTTGTAGCAAACATGAGTAGGTGCATTTTAATACAGCAGAGAGATTAAAATAATTTCAAAACACCAATGTATTATTTTCAAATTCTTAAAATGATCACAGTAAGAATCAAATATCTGTCTGGCTCCTGTCCCTTGTAATAGCGGCAGCCAACATTCATTTTGCATAAAGATTCGCAGTCTAGTGATTAGTTTAAATATCACAGTCAAAAAAACAGCTAATACATAGCAACCGTTAGCTTTGAATTTACAAGTCTTTGGAGATGTTCTCTCTACCGCGGCTCGAACGACACTGATTTTCCGCAAGATTTTTCTAAAGAATTTAGGAAGGGCATTTAGAGTGTCGAAATTCGAAATGCACGCTGTAGCACGAGAACGACGGGACGGTTAGGCGAAAAACAGAATGCGAGAAGGACCGCTGTAAGCTTTGTGGCAAACACATGTTTAGTTTTTCCTGCAGGTTGGTACGTAGAGTCGATGGGTAACTGTTCGAAAACGTCATCCGTCCTTTTACCCAGCAAGGGGTAAAAATGTCAGGTCAGCGTAGCATCCCTATTGTCCTATACCTTCCTTAAGAAACTTTCTAAAAGAAGGACAGACGACGTTTTCGAACGGTTACCCATCGACTCTGCGTACCAATGTACAGGAAAACCTAAACATGTGATTGCCATAAGTCTTAAAGCGGTCCTTCTCGTATCCTGTTTTTCGTCCAACCGTCCCGTCGTTCTCGTGCTACAGCGTGCATTTCGAATTTCGACACTCTAAATGCCCTTCCTAAATTCTTTAGAAAAATCTTGCGGAAAATCAGTGTCGTTCGAGCCGCGGTAGAGAGAACATCTCCAAAGACTTGTAAATTCAAAGCTAACGGTTGCTATGTATTAGCTGTTTTTTTGACTGTGATATTTAAACTAATCACTAGACTGCGAATCTTTATGCAAAATGAATGTTGGCTGCCGCTATTACAAGAGACAGGAGCCAGACAGATATTTGATTCTTACTGTGATCATTTTAAGAATTTGAAAATAATACATTGGTGTTTTGAAATTATTTTAATCTCTCTGCTGTATTAAAATGCACCTACTCATGTTTGCTACAAATGCATGAAATCCGCAGTCTAGTGATTGCATTACCTGATTGTTGTGATTTGTGCAGCAGTACAAGGGATATGGCAATTATTATTAGTGCATAACTATGTGTTGACAAATGTGAACAGTGATTGTGAGTGTGGAAAAATTTCAAGGCATCTGTGTAAAATAAACATACGAATTATTTATCGATTCGAAAGTGAAAGTTAAATTCTGGATCGTCGACTTGACCGCGCATCCCTTAGGCCTTCTACCACCGGCTGTGCATTTCGTCGACCTGGCCGTACGTCCCTTGGCTTTCGGTACTGCCGTGTACCTGAAGACATCTGTGCAGTTCGTCACCGAGTGACCCAGTGACACACATTTCGAAGCAGCAAATGGATTTACGGCTGAATACGTGAGTTTTTAATTCAATCAGTTTCTGCTTCTTCTCTTTTTTTACGATTATCTCGTAAACTAAAGCCGATCGCCAAAAAGTCTAAAGAGAAATGTTGTTCAGAATCATGGTCTGGACAACGTATCCAAAGCTCATCGAAATCGGAGAGGATTCACATTATCGAGAAACTCTTGTTCGTTGCGATGTCACGGCGTACCACCGACACTCGCTTGCCGGCGCGGCGCGGCGCGGCGGGCCAGGACGCGCTCTGATTGGTCCGTGTTTTTCGTTAATAACTCCTAAACAAAGCCGCAGTTGACATTGGTGCAAAGGAAAATGTCTCTTAGAATGGTCTCAGGGACCACCCCCTTTCGGGATTTTCACGAATTTTGGGACACCCTGTAGTGTTTGATTAAATACATATACACACAATTAATATTATTTTATAATATTAATTTATAATATTATATTTATAATAATATAATATAATATTACATTTATAATACTATAATTATATAATTATTTGACTTGAGATTGATTTAATCAATTGTTTAATTTAATCGCCGTACGATCTATCCATAAATAATATTATAATAAAGAGGGATAGAGAGGGAGGAGGGAGCGGATGGAGAATTGACAGAAATAATAATATATTTCAACAAAAACATGTTTATTTTCAATAGTTTTTTGTATAGGAAATCTCTTATGATTTTTATTACAACATACAGTTCATTACAGAGTATTACAGAATATGGTGAATAATGAGAACGTTAGTAGCATTGTGAAAAAGAAAGAAAACAAAATGAAAGGAATGTAATAATGTCCCCTCGGTATCTGCATAGAGAAGGGGGCAGTTGGACAGTGTCGTTCATCATCCTCTCGACCAGGCTTGCCATATTCCGCGCGTGCCAGGCCCCTTACCGCTGTGCCCCTCGCCACGGTACTACGCTGACCCAGCCCCACTCTTCCCACTACACTGACGCGTACCGCTAACTTAGCTTGCTCCACGCGGTACGCGTCAGTGTAGTGGGAAGAGTGGGGCTGGCTCAGCTTAGTACCGTGGCGAGGGGCGCAGCGGTAAGGGGCCTGGCACGCGCGGAATATGGCAAGCCTGCTCTCGACGACGAAATACAGTGAGCCACGAAAGTATTCGAACGCGCCCTTTAAAACAGAATAACATTTTTATAATTGTGCAAAACGATCTGATTTTCTATAACCGATTACAATAGAAGCATTGCTTTACGAAATGATATGCAAAACAGATTTTTCAAAAATTATAATTTACAAGGTTACATGCAAAAAAAGGCATTTCTAAAACTTTTTTATATAGGGTTCTTAATGGAAATTTAAAATATTTGTTTTGTAGATCTATGATAGTTATACACATACTGAACATTTTATCGAAATCAATTAAAATACACACGAGCTACAAGTGGTTCAAAATGGTGAAAATAGTAGTTTAACATGACTTTTGATCAGTTTCTGCTTAAAATCCACAGAACCGTACATTTTTCGATGCGTGTTGTTTTTTCCTGCGTTAACGGATTTCGATCAAATATTCAGCATGAGTATGACTAACACATAGATCTACAAACCATATATGTATTTTAAATTTTCATTAAGGGCCCAAATAAAAAAGTTTACAGAAATGCCTTTTTCATTTTTGCATGTAACCTCTGAAACTATAATTTTTGGAAAATCTTTCATGCATAACATTTAATAAACTAATGCTTCTAATTGATTTTAAAAAATCAGGTCGTTTCGTACAATTACAAAAAAGTTATTCTGTTTTAAAGGGCGTTCGAATACTTTCGTGGCACACTGTAATTTAGATGATTCTTGGCTAGAACAGAAAGAAAAAGAATTAGCAACGCACGAAAAAAATTGGGATCAGCTTGTAAATATGGAAAGCAAATTTCAACTCCTCTGTTTCCATTGCCAGCTGATGCTCGATCAAGTGTCGACTCGGTATCTGCAAGAACTTGAGCCAGTTGTGCTTCGTTGTCCATCATCCTCTCGTCGACAAAGTAGTTCAGATGATTCTTGGCTAGAACAGAATGAAAAAAGAATTAGCAACGCACGAAAAAAATTGGGATCAGCTTGTAAATATGGAAAGCAAAATTCAACTCCCCTGTTTCCATTGCCAGCTGATGCTCGATCAAGAGTCGACTCGGTATCTGCAAGAACTTGAGCCAGTTGTGCTTCGTTGTCCATCATTCTCTCGTCGACAAAGTAGTTGAGATGATTCCTGGCCAGAACAGAATGAAAAAAGAATTAGCAACGCACGAAAAAAATTGGGATCAGCTTGTAAATATGGAATGCAAAATTCAACACCCCTGTTTCCATTGCCAGCTGATGCTCGATCAAGAGTCGACTCGGTATCTGCAAGAACTTGAGCCAGTTGTGCTTCGTTGTCCATCATTCTCTCGTCGACAAAGTAGTTCAGATGATTCTTGGCCAGAACAGAATGAAAAAAGAATTAGCAACGCACGAAAAAAATTGGGATCAGCTTGTAAATATGAAAAGCAAAATTCAACTCCCCTATTTCCATTGCCAGCTCATGCTCGATCAAGTGTCGACTCGGTATCTGCAAGAACTTGAGCCAGTTGTGCTTCGTTGTCCATCATCCTCTCGTCGACAAAGTAGTTCAGATGATTCTTGGCTAGAACAGAATGAAAAAAGAATTAGCAACGCACGAAAAAAATTGGGATCAGCTTGTAAATATGGAAAGCAAAATTCAACTCCCCTGTTTCCATTGCCAGCTGATGCTCGATCAAGTGTCGACTCGGTATCTGCAAGAACTTGAGCCAGTTGTGCTTCGTTGTCCATCATTCTCTCGTCGACAAAGTAGTTCAGATGATTCTTGGCTAGAACAGAATGAAAAAAGAATTAGCAACGCACGAAAAAAATTGGGATCAGCTTGTAAATATGGAAAGCAAAATTCAACTCCCCTGTTTCCATTGCCAGCTGATGCTCGATCAAGTGTCGACTCGGTATTTGCAAGAACTTGAGCCAGTTGTGCTTCGTTGTCCATCATTCTCTCGTCGACAAAGTAGTTCAGATGCTTCTTGGCTCGAACAGAAAGAAAAAGAATTAGCAACGCACGAAAAAAATTGGGATCAGCTTGTAAATATGGAAAGCAAAATTCAACTCCCCTATTTCCATTGCCAGCTGATGCTCGATCAAGTGTCGACTCGGTATCTGCAAGAACTTGAGCCAGTTGTGCTTCGTTGTCCATCATCCTGTCGTCGACAAAGTAGTCCAGATGATTCTTGGCTAGAACAGAATGAAAAAAGAATTAGCAACGCACGAAAAAAATTGGGATCAGCTTGTAAATATGGAAAGCAAAATTCAACTCCCCTGTTTCCATTGCCAGCTGATGCTCGATCAAGTGTCGACTCGGTATTTGCAAGAACTTGAGCCAGTTGTGCTTCGTTGTCCATCATTCTCTCGTCGACAAAGTAGTTCAAATGCTTCTTGGCTAGAACAGAAAGAAAAAGAATTAGCAACGCACGAAAAAAATTGGGATCAGCTTGTAAATATGGAAAGCAAAATTCAACTCCCCTATTTCCATTGCCAGCTGATGCTCGATCAAGTGTCGACTCGGTATCTGCAAGAACTTGAGCCAGTTGTGCTTCGTTGTCCATCATCCTCTCGTCGACAAAGTAGTTCAGATGATTCTTGGCTAGAACAGAATGAAAAAAGAATTAGCAACGCACGAAAAAAATTGGGATCAGCTAGTAAATATGGAAAGCAAAATTCAACTCCTTTGTTTCCATTGCCAGCTGATGCTCGATCAAGTGTCGACTCGGTATCTGCAAGAACTTGAGCCAGTTGTGCTTCGTTGTCCATCATCCTCTCGTCGACAAAGTAGTTCAGATGATTCTTGGCTAGAACTGAATGAAAAAAGAATTAGCAACGCACGAAAAAAATTGGGATCAGCTTGTAAATATGGAAAGCAAAATTCAACTCCCCTATTTCCATTGCCAGCTGATGCTCGATCAAGTGTCGACTCGGTATCTGCAAGAACTTGAGCCAGTTGTGCTTCGTTGTCCATCATCCTCTCGTCGACAAAGTAGTTCAGATGATTCTTGGCTAGAACAGAATGAAAAAAGAATTAGCAACGCACGAAAAAAATTGGGATCAGCTTGTAAATATGGAAAGCAAAATTCAACTCCCCTGTTTCCATTGCCAGCTGATGCTCGATCAAGTGTCGACTCGGTATCTGCAAGAACTTGAGCCAGTTGTGCTTCGTTGTCCATCATTCTCTCGTCGACAAAGTAGTTCAGATGATTCTTGGCTAGAACAGAATGAAAAAAGAATTAGCAACACACGAAAAAAATTGGGATCAGCTTGTAAATATGGAAAGCAAAATTCAACTCCCCTGTTTCCATTGCCAGCTGATGCTCGATCAAGTGTCGACTCGGTATTTGCAAGAACTTGAGCCAGTTGTGCTTCGTTGTCCATCATTCTCTCGTCGACAAAGTAGTTCAGATGCTTCTTGGCTAGAAATGAAAGAAAAAGAATTAGCAACGCACGAAAAAAATTGGGATCAGCTTGTAAATATGGAAAGCAAAATTCAACTCCCCTGTTTCCATTGCCAGCTGATGCTCGATCAAGTGTCGACTCGGTGTCTGCAAGAACTTGAGCCAGTTGTGCTTCGTTGTCCATCATTCTCTCGTCGACAAAGTAATTCAGATGATTCTTGGCTAGAACAGAATGAAAAAAGAATTAGCAACGCACGAAAAAAATTGGGATCAGCTTGTAAATATGGATTGCAAATTTCAACTCCTCTGTTTCCATTGCCAGCTGATGCTCGATCAAGTGTCGACTCGGTATCTGCAAGAACTTGAGCCAGTTGTGCTTCGTTGTCCATCATACTCTCGTCGACAAAGTAGTTCAGATAATTCTTGGCTAGAACAGAATGAAAAAAGAATTAGCAACGCACGAAAAAAATTGGGATCAGCTTGTAAATATGGAAAGCAAAACTCAACTCCTCTGTTTCCATTGCCAGCTGATGCTCGATCAAGTGTCGACTCGGTATCTGCAAGAACTTGAGCCAGTTGTGCTTCGTTGTCCATCATCCTCTCGTCGACAAAGTAGTTCAGATGATTCTTGGCTAGAACAGAATGAAAAAAGAATTAGCAACGCACGAAAAAAATTGGGATCAGCTTGTAAATATGGAAAGCAAAACTCAACTCCTCTGTTTCCATTGCCAGCTGATGCTCGATCAGGTGTTGACTCGGTATCTGCAAGAACTTGAGCCAGTTGTGCTTCGTTGTCCATCATCCTCTCGTCGACAAAGTAGTTCAGATGATTCTTGGCTAGAACTGAATGAAAAAAGAATTAGCAACGCACGAAAAAAATTGGGATCAGCTTGTAAATATGAAAAGCAAAATTCAACTCCCCTATTTCCATTGCCAGCTGATGCTCGATCAAGTGTCGACTCGGTATCTGCAAGAACTTGAGCCAGTTGTGCTTCGTTGTCCATCATCCTCTCGTCGACAAAGTAGTTCAGATGATTCTTGGCTAGAACAGAATGAAAAAAGAATTAGCAACGCACGAAAAAAATTGGGATCAGCTTGTAAATATGGAAAGCAAAATTCAACTCCCCTGTTTCCATTGCCAGCTGATGCTCGATCAAGTGTCGACTCGGTATCTGCAAGAACTTGAGCCAGTTGTGCTTCGTTGTCCATCATTCTCTCGTCGACAAAGTAGTTCAGATGATTCTTGGCTAGAACAGAATGAAAAAAGAATTAGCAACGCACGAAAAACATTGGGATCAGCTTGTAAATATGGAAAGCAAAATTCAACTCCCCTGTTTCCATTGCCAGCTGATGCTCGATCAAGTGTCGACTCGGTATTTGCAAGAACTTGAGCCAGTTGTGCTTCGTTGTCTATCATTCTCTCGTCGACAAAGTAGTTCAGATGCTTCTTGGCTCGAACAGAAAGAAAAAGAATTAGCAACGCACGAAAAAAATTGGGATCAGCTTGTAAATATGGAAAGCAAAATTCAACTCCCCTATTTCCATTGCCAGCTGATGCTCGATCAAGTGTCGACTCGGTATCTGCAAGAACTTGAGCCAGTTGTGCTTCGTTGTCCATCATCCTCTCGTCGACAAAGTAGTTCAGATGATTCTTGGCTAGAACAGAATGAAAAAAGAATTAGCAACGCACGAAAAAAATTGGGATCAGCTTGTAAATATGGAAAGCAAAATTCAACTCCTTTGTTTCCATTGCCAGCTGATGCTCGATCAAGTGTCGACTCGGTATCTGCAAGAACTTGAGCCAGTTGTGCTTCGTTGTCCATCATCCTCTCGTCGACAAAGTAGTTCAGATGATTCTTGGCTAGAACTGAATGAAAAAAGAATTAGCAACGCACGAAAAAAATTGGGATCAGCTTGTAAATATGGAAAGCAAAATTCAACTCCCCTATTTCCATTGCCAGCTGATGCTCGATCAAGTGTCGACTCGGTATCTGCAAGAACTTGATCCAGTTGTGCTTCGTTGTCCATCATCCTCTCGTCGACAAAGTAGTTCAGATGATTCTTGGCTAGAACAGAATGAAAAAAGAATTAGCAACGCACGAAAAAAATTGGGATCAGCTTGTAAATATGGAAAGCAAAATTCAACTCGTTTGTTTCCATTGCCAGCTGATGCTCGATCAAGTGTCGACTCGGTATCTGCAAGAACTTGAGCCAGTTGTGCTTCGTTGTCCATCATCCTGTCGTCGACAAAGTAGTCCAGATGATTCTTGGCTAGAACAGAGTGAAAAAAGAATTAGCAACGCACGAAAAAAATTGGGATCAGCTTGTAAATATGGAAAGCAAAATTCAACTCCCCTGTTTCCATTGCCAGCTGATGCTCGATCAAGTGTCGACTCGGTATTTGCAAGAACTTGAGCCAGTTGTGCTTTGTTGTCCATCATCCTCTCGTCGACAAAGTAGTTCAGATGATTCTTGGCTAGAACAGAATGAAAAAAGAATTAGCAACGCACGAAAAAAATTGGGATCAGCTTGTAAATATGGAAAGTAAAATTCAACTCCTCTGTTTCCATTGCCAGCTGATGCTCGATCAAGTGTCGACTCGGTATCTGCAAGAACTTGAGCCAGTTGTGCTTCGTTGTCCATCATTCTCTCGTCGACAAAGGAGTTCAAATGATTCTTGGCTAGAACAGAATGAAAAAAGAATTAGCAACGCACGAAAAAAATTGGGATCAGCTTGTAAATATGGAAAGCAAAATTCAACTCCTCTGTTTCCATTGCCAGCTGATGCTCGATCAAGTGTCGACTCGGTATCTGCAAGAACTTGAGCCAGTTGTGCTTCGTTGTCCATCATCCTCTCGTCGACAAAGTAGTTCAGATGATTCTTGGCTAGAACAGAATGAAAAAAGAATTAGCAACGCACGAAAAAAATTGGGATCAGCTTGTAAATATGGAAAGCAAAATTCAACTCCTCTGTTTCCATTGCCAGCTGATGCTCGATCAAGTGTCGACTCGGTATCTGCAAGAACTTGAGCCAGTTGTGCTTCGTTGTCCATCATCCTCTCGTCGACAAAGTAGTTCAGATGATTCTTGGCTAGAACAGAATGAAAAAAGAATTAGCAACGCACGAAAAAAATTGGGATCAGCTAGTAAATATGGAAAGCAAAATTCAACTCCCCTGTTTCCATTGCCAGCTGATGCTCGATCAAGTGTCGACTCGGTATTTGCAAGAACTTGAGCCAGTTGTGCTTCGTTGTCCATCATTCTCTCGTCGACAAAGTAGTTCAGATGCTTCTTGGCTCGAACAGAAAGAAAAAGAATTAGCAACGCACGAAAAAAATTGGGATCAGCTTGTAAATATGGAAAGCAAAATTCAACTCCCCTATTTCCATTGCCAGCTGATGCTCGATCAAGTGTCGACTCGGTATCTGCAAGAACTTGAGCCAGTTGTGCTTCGTTGTCCATCATCCTCTCCTCGACAAAGTAGTTCAGATGATTCTTGGCTAGAACAGAATGAAAAAAGAATTAGCAACGCACGAAAAAAATTGGGATCAGCTTGTAAATATGGAAAGCAAAATTCAACTCCCCTATTTCCATTGCCAGCTGATGCTCGATCAAGTGTCGACTCGGTATCTGCAAGAACTTGATCCAGTTGTGCTTCGTTGTCCATCATCCTCTCGTCGACAAAGTAGTTCAGATGATTCTTGGCTAGAACAGAATGAAAAAAGAATTAGTAACGCACGAAAAAAATTGGGATCAGCTTGTAAATATGGAAAGCAAAATTCAACTCGTTTGTTTCCATTGCCAGCTGATGCTCGATCAAGTGTCGACTCGGTATCTGCAAGAACTTGAGCCAGTTGTGCTTCGTTGTCCATCATTCTCTCGTCGACAAAGTAGTTCAGATGATTCTTGGCTAGAACAGAATGAAAAAAGAATTAGCAACGCACGAAAAAAATTGGGATCAGCTTGTAAATATGGAAAGCAAAATTCAACTCCCCTGTTTCCATTGCCAGCTGATGCTCGATCAAGTGTCGACTCGGTATTTGCAAGAACTTGAGCCAGTTGTGCTTCGTTGTCCATCATTCTCTCGTCGACAAAGTAGTTCAGATGCTTCTTGGCTAGAACAGAAAGAAAAAGAATTAGCAACGCACGAAAAAAATTGGGATCAGCTTGTAAATATGGAAAGCAAAATTCAACTCCCCTGTTTCCATTGCCAGCTGATGCTCGATCAAGTGTCGACTCGGTATCTGCAAGAACTTGAGCCAGTTGTGCTTCGTTGTCCATCATTCTCTCGTCGACAAAGTAGTTCAGATGATTCTTGGCTAGAACAGAATGAAAAAAGAATTAGCAACGCACGAAAAAAATTTTGATCAGCTTGTAAATATGGAAAGCAAAACTCAACTCCTCTGTTTCCATTGCCAGCTGATGCTCGATCAAGTGTCGACTCGGTATCTGCAAGAACTTGAGCCAGTTGTGCTTCGTTGTCCATCATCCTCTCGTCGACAAAGTAGTTCAGATGATTCTTGGCTAGAACAGAATGAAAAAAGAATTAGCAACGCACGAAAAAAATTGGGATCAGCTTGTAAATATGGAAAGCAAAACTCAACTCCTCTGTTTCCATTGCCAGCTGATGCTCGATCAAGTGTCGACTCGGTATCTGCAAGAACTTGAGCCAGTTGTGCTTCGTTGTCCATCATCCTCTCGTCGACAAAGTAGTTCAGATGATTCTTGGCTAGAACAGAATGAAAAAAGAATTAGCAACGCACGAAAAAAATTGGGATCAGCTTGTAAATATGGAAAGCAAAATTCAACTCCCCTGTTTCCATTGCCAGCTGATGCTCGATCAAGTGTCGACTCGGTATCTGCAAGAACTTGAGCCAGTTGTGCTTCGTTGTCCATCATTCTCTCGTCGACAGAGTAGTTCAGATGATTCTTGGCTAGAACAGAATGAAAAAAGAATTAGCAACGCACGAAAAAAATTGGGATCAGCTTGTAAATATGGAAAGCAAATTTCAACTCCTCTGTTTCCATTGCCAGCTGATGCTCGATCAAGTGTCGACTCGGTATCTGCAAGAACTTGAGCCAGTTGTGCTTCGTTGTCCATCATTCTCTCGTCGACAAAGTAGTTCAAATGATTCTTGGCTAGAACAGAATGAAAAAAGAATTAGCAACGCACGAAAAAAATTGGGATCAGCTTGTAAATATGGAAAGCAAAATTCAACCCCCCCGTTTCCGTTGACAGCTGATGCTCGATCAAGTGTCGACTCGGTATCTGCAAGAACTTGAGCCAGTTGTGCTTCGTTGTCCATCATCCTCTCGTCGACAAAGTAGTTCAGATGATTCTTGGCTAGAACAGAATGAAAAAAGAATTAGCAACGCACGAAAAAAATTGGGATCAGCTTGTAAATATGGAATGCAAAATTCAACTCCCCTGTTTCCATTGCCAGCTGATGCTCGATCAAGTGTCGACTCGGTATCTGCAAGATTTTGAGCCATTTGTGCTTCGTTGTCCATCATCCTCTCGTCGACAAAGTAGCTCAGATGATTCTTGGCTAGAAGAGAATGAAAAAAGAATTAGCAACGCACGAAAAAAATTGGGATCAACTTGTAAATATGGAAAGCAAAATTCAACTCCTCTGTTTCCATTGCCAGCTGATGCTCGATCAAGTGTCGACTCGGTATCTGCAAGAACTTGAGCCAGTTGTGCTTCGTTGTCCATCATCCTCTCGTCGACAAAGTAGTTCAGATGATTCTTGGCTAGAACAGAATGAAAAAAGAATTAGCAGCGCACAAAAAAAATTGGGATCAGCTTGTAAATATGGAAAGCAAAATTCAACTCCTCTGTTTCGATTGCCAGCTGATGCTCGATCAAGTGTCGACTCGGTATCTGCAAGAACTTGAGCCAGTTGAGCTTCGTTGTCCATCATTCTCTCGTCGACAAAGTAGTTCAGATGATTCTTGGCTAGAACAGAATGAAAAAAGAATTAGCAACGCACGAAAAAAATTGGGATCAGCTTGTAAATATGGAAAGCAAAATTCAACTCCTCTGTTTCCATTGCCAGCTGATGCTCGATCAAGCGTCGACTCGGTATCGGCAAGAACTTGAGCCAGTTGTGCTTCGTTGTCCATCATCCTCTCGTCGACAAAGTAGTTCAGATGATTCTTGGCTAGAACTGAATGAAAAAAGAATTAGCAACGCACGAAAAAAATTGGGATCAGCTTGTAAATATGGAAAGCAAAATTCAACTCCCCTATTTCCATTGCCAGCTGATGCTCGATCAAGTGTCGACTCGGTATCTGCAAGAACTTGATCCAGTTGTGCTTCGTTGTCCATCATCCTCTCGTCGACAAAGTAGTTCAAATGATTCTTGGCTAGAACAGAATGAAAAAAGAATTAGCAACGCACGAAAAAAATTGGGATCAGCTTGTAAATATGGAAAGCAAAATTCAACTCCTCTGTTTCCATTGCCAGCTGATGCTCGATCAAGTGTCGACTCGGTATCTGCAAGAACTTGAGCCAGTTGTGCTTCGTTGTCCATCATCCTCTCGTCGACAAAGTAGTTCAGATGATTCTTGGCTAGAACAGAATGAAAAAAGAATTAGCAACGCACGAAAAAAATTGGGATCAGCTAGTAAATATGGAAAGCAAAATTCAACTCCCCTGTTTCCATTGCCAGCTGATGCTCGATCAAGTGTCGACTCGGTATTTGCAAGAACTTGAGCCAGTTGTGCTTCGTTGTCCATCATTCTCTCGTCGACAAAGTAGTTCAGATGCTTCTTGGCTCGAACAGAAAGAAAAAGAATTAGCAACGCACGAAAAAAATTGGGATCAGCTTGTAAATATGGATAGCAAAATTCAACTCCCCTATTTCCATTGCCAGCTGATGCTCGATCAAGTGTCGACTCGGTATCTGCAAGAACTTGAGCCAGTTGTGCTTCGTTGTCCATCATCCTCTCGTCGACAAAGTAGTTCAGATGATTCTTGGCTAGAACAGAATGAAAAAAGAATTAGCAACGCACGAAAAAAATTGGGATCAGCTTGTAAATATGGAAAGCAAAATTCAACTCCTTTGTTTCCATTGCCAGCTGATGCTCGATCAAGTGTCGACTCGGTATCTGCAAGAACTTGAGCCAGTTGTGCTTCGTTGTCCATCATCCTCTCGTCGACAAAGTAGTTCAGATGATTCTTGGCTAGAACTGAATGAAAAAAGAATTAGCAACGCACGAAAAAAATTGGGATCAGCTTGTAAATATGGAAAGCAAAATTCAACTCCCCTATTTCCATTGCCAGCTGATGCTCGATCAAGTGTCGACTCGGTATCTGCAAGAACTTGATCCAGTTGTGCTTCGTTGTCCATCATCCTCTCGTCGACAAAGTAGTTCAGATGATTCTTGGCTAGAACAGAATGAAAAAAGAATTAGTAACGCACGAAAAAAATTGGGATCAGCTTGTAAATATGGAAAGCAAAATTCAACTCCTCTGTTTCCATTGCCAGCTGATGCTCGATCAAGTGTCGACTCGGTATCTGCAAGAACTTGAGCCAGTTGTGCTTCGTTGTCCATCATTCTCTCGTCGACAAAGTAGTTCAAATGATTCTTGGCTAGAACAGAATGAAAAAAGAATTAGCAACGCACGAAAAAAATTGGGATCAGCTTGTAAATATGGAAAGCAAAATTCAACTCCTCTGTTTCGATTGCCAGCTGATGCTCGATCAATTGTCGACTCGGTATCTGCAAGAACTTGAGCCAGTTGTGCTTCGTTGTCCATCATCCTCTCGTCGACAAAGTAGTTCAGATGATTCTTGGCTAGAACAGAATGAAAAAAGAATTAGCAACGCACGAAAAAAATTGGGATCAGCTTGTAAATATGGAAAGCAAAACTCAACCCCTCTGTTTCCATTGCCAGCTGATGCTCGATCAAGTGTCGACTCGGTATCTGCTAGAACTTGAGCCAGTTGTGCTTCGTTGTCCATCATCCTCTCGTCGACAAAGTAGTTCAGATGATTCTTGGCTAGAACAGAATGAAAAAAGAATTAGCAACGCACGAAAAAAATTTTGATCAGCTTGTAAATATGGAAAGCAAAACTCAACTCCTCTGTTTCCATTGCCAGCTGATGCTCGATCAAGTGTCGACTCGGTATCTGCAAGAACTTGAGCCAGTTGTGCTTCGTTGTCCATCATCCTCTCGTCGACAAAGTAGTTCAGATGATTCTTGGCTAGAACAGAATGAAAAAAGAATTAGCAACGCACGAAAAAAATTGGGATCAGCTTGTAAATATGGAAAGCAAAACTCAACTCCTCTGTTTCCATTGCCAGCTGATGCTCGATCAAGTGTTGACTCGGTATCTGCAAGAACTTGAGCCAGTTGTGCTTCGTTGTCCATCATTCTCTCGTCGACAAAGTAGTTCAAATGATTCTTGGCTAGAACAGAATGAAAAAAGAATTAGCAAAGCACGAAAAATATTGGGATCAGCTTGTAAATATGGAAAGCAAAATTCAACTCCTCTGTTTCCATTGCCAGCTGATGCTCGATCAAGTGTCGACTCGGTATCTGCAAGAACTTGAGCCAGTTGTGCTTCGTTGTCCATCATCCTCTCGTCGACAAAGTAGTTCAGATGATTCTTGGCTAGAACAGAATGAAAAAAGAATTAGCAACGCACGAAAAAAATTGGGATCAGCTTGTAAATATGGAAAGCAAAACTCAACTCCTCTGTTTCCATTGCCAGCTGATGCTCGATCAAGTGTCGACTCGGTATCTGCAAGCACTTGAGCCAGTTGTGCTTCGTTGTCCATCATTCTCTCGTCGACAAAGTAGTCCAGATGATTCTTGGCTAGAACAGAATGAAAAAAGAATTAGCAACGCACGAAAAAAATTGGGATCAGCTTGTAAATATGGAAAGCAAAATTCAACTCCTCTGTTTCCATTGCCAGCTGATGCTCGATCAAGTGTCGACTCGGTATCTGCAAGAACTTGAGCCAGTTGTGCTTCGTTGTCCATCATCCTCTCGTCGACAAAGTAGTTCAGATGATTCTTGGCTAGAACAGAATGAAAAAAGAATTAGCAACGCACGAAAAAAATTGGGATCAGCTTGTAAATATGGAAAGCAAAATTCAACTCCCCTGTTTCCATTGCCAGTTGATGCTCGATCAAGTGTCGACTCGGTATCTGCAAGAACTTGAGCCAGTTGTGCTTCGTTGTCCATCATTCTCTCGTCGACAAAGTAGTTCAGATGATTCTTGGCTAGAACAGAATGAAAAAAGAATTAGCAACGCACGAAAAAAATTGGGATCAGCTTGTAAATATGGAAAGCAAAACTCAACTCCTCTGTTTCCATTGCCAGCTGATGCTCGATCAAGTGT
The DNA here is from genome assembly GCF_051020765.1 of Lasioglossum baleicum. Taxonomy (NCBI): domain Eukaryota; kingdom Metazoa; phylum Arthropoda; class Insecta; order Hymenoptera; family Halictidae; genus Lasioglossum; species Lasioglossum baleicum. The sequence goes on along the minus strand of NC_134929.1, from coordinate 3,944,650 downwards.
CGACTCGGTATCTGCAAGCACTTGAGCCAGTTGTGCTTCGTTGTCCATCATTCTCTCGTCGACAAAGTAGTCCAGATGATTCTTGGCTAGAACAGAATGAAAAAAGAATTAGCAACGCACGAAAAAAATTGGGATCAGCTTGTAAATATGGAAAGCAAAATTCAACTCCTCTGTTTCCAATCCCAGCTGATGCTCGATCAAGTGTCGACTCGGTATCTGCAAGAACTTGAGCTAGTTGTGCTTCGTTGTCCATCATTCTCTCGTCGACAAAGTAGTTCAGATGATTCATGGCTAGAACAGAATGAAAAAAGAATTAGCAACGCACGAAAAAAATTGGGATCAGCTTGTAAATATGGAAAGCAAATTTCAACTCCTCTGTTTCCATTGCCAGCTGATGCTCGATCAAGTGTCGACTCGGTATCTGCAAGAACTTGAGCCAGTTGTGCTTCGTTGTCCATCATTCTCTCGTCGACAAAGTAGTTCAAATGATTCTTGGCTAGAACAGAATGAAAAAAGAATTAGCAACGCACGAAAAAAATTGGGATCAGCTTGTAAATATGGAAAGCAAAATTCAACCCCCCCGTTTCCGTTGCCAGCTGATGCTCGATCAAGTGTCGACTCGGTATCTGCAAGAACTTGAGCCAGTTGTGCTTCGTTGTCCATCATCCTCTCGTCGACAAAGTAGTTCAGATGATTCTTGGCTAGAACAGAATGAAAAAAGAATTAGCAACGCACGAAAAAAATTGGGATCAGCTTGTAAATATGGAAAGCAAAACTCAACTCCTCTGTTTCCATTGCCAGCTGATGCTCGATCAAGTGTCGACTCGGTATCTGCAAGCACTTGAGCCAGTTGTGCTTCGTTGTCCATCATTCTCTCGTCGACAAAGTAGTCCAGATGATTCTTGGCTAGAACAGAATGAAAAAAGAATTAGCAACGCACGAAAAAAATTGGGATCAGCTTGTAAATATGGAAAGCAAAATTCAACTCCTCTGTTTCCATTGCCAGCTGATGCTCGATCAAGTGTCGACTCGGTATCTGCAAGAACTTGAGCCAGTTGTGCTTCGTTGTCCATCATCCTCTCGTCGACAAAGTAGTTCAGATGATTCTTGGCTAGAACAGAATGAAAAAAGAATTAGCAACGCACGAAAAAAATTGGGATCAGCTTGTAAATATGGAAAGCAAAATTCAACTCCCCTGTTTCCATTGCCAGTTGATGCTCGATCAAGTGTCGACTCGGTATCTGCAAGAACTTGAGCCAGTTGTGCTTCGTTGTCCATCATTCTCTCGTCGACAAAGTAGTTCAGATGATTCTTGGCTAGAACAGAATGAAAAAAGAATTAGCAACGCACGAAAAAAATTGGGATCAGCTTGTAAATATGGAAAGCAAAACTCAACTCCTCTGTTTCCATTGCCAGCTGATGCTCGATCAAGTGTCGACTCGGTATCTGCAAGCACTTGAGCCAGTTGTGCTTCGTTGTCCATCATTCTCTCGTCGACAAAGTAGTCCAGATGATTCTTGGCTAGAACAGAATGAAAAAAGAATTAGCAACGCACGAAAAAAATTGGGATCAGCTTGTAAATATGGAAAGCAAAATTCAACTCCTCTGTTTCCAATCCCAGCTGATGCTCGATCAAGTGTCGACTCGGTATCTGCAAGAACTTGAGCTAGTTGTGCTTCGTTGTCCATCATTCTCTCGTCGACAAAGTAGTTCAGATGATTCATGGCTAGAACAGAATGAAAAAAGAATTAGCAACGCACGAAAAAAATTGGGATCAGCTTGTAAATATGGAAAGCAAATTTCAACTCCTCTGTTTCCATTGCCAGCTGATGCTCGATCAAGTGTCGACTCGGTATCTGCAAGAACTTGAGCCAGTTGTGCTTCGTTGTCCATCATTCTCTCGTCGACAAAGTAGTTCAAATGATTCTTGGCTAGAACAGAATGAAAAAAGAATTAGCAACGCACGAAAAAAATTGGGATCAGCTTGTAAATATGGAAAGCAAAATTCAACCCCCCCGTTTCCGTTGCCAGCTGATGCTCGATCAAGTGTCGACTCGGTATCTGCAAGAACTTGAGCCAGTTGTGCTTCGTTGTCCATCATCCTCTCGTCGACAAAGTAGTTCAGATGATTCTTGGCTAGAACTGAATGAAGAAAGAATTAGCAACGCACGAAAAAAATTAGGGTCAGCTTGTAAATATGGAAAGCAAAATTCAACTCCCCTATTTCCATTGCCAGCTGATGCTCGATCAAGTGTCGACTCGGTATCTGCAAGAACTTGAGCCAGTTGTGCTTCGTTGTCCATCATCCTCTCGTCGACAAAGTAGTTCAGATGATTCTTGGCTAGAACAGAATGAAAAAAGAATTAGCAACGCACGAAAAAAATTGGGATCAGCTTGTAAATATGGAAAGCAAAATTCAACTCCTCTGTTTTCATTGCCACCTGATGCTCGATCACGTGTCGACTCGGTATCTGCAAGAACTTGAGCCAGTTGTGCTTCGTTGTCCATCATCCTCTCGTCGACAAAGTAGTTCAGATGATTCTTGGCTAGAACAGAATGAAAAAAGAATTAGCAACGCACGAAAAAAATTGGGATCAGCTTGTAAATATGGAAAGCAAAACTCAACCCCTCTGTTTCCATTGCCAGCTGATGCTCGATCAAGTGTCGACTCGGTATCTGCTAGAACTTGAGCCAGTTGTGCTTCGTTGTCCATCATCCTCTCGTCGACAAAGTAGTTCAGATGATTCTTGGCTAGAACAGAATGAAAAAAGAATTAGCAACGCACGAAAAAAATTTTGATCAGCTTGTAAATTTGGAAAGCAAAACTCAACTCCTCTGTTTCCATTGCCAGCTGATGCTCGATCAAGTGTCGACTCGGTATCTGCAAGAACTTGAGCCAGTTGTGCTTCGTTGTCCATCATCCTCTCGTCGACAAAGTAGTTCAGATGATTCTTGGCTAGAACAGAATGAAAAAAGAATTAGCAACGCACGAAAAAAATTGGGATCAGCTTGTAAATATGGAAAGCAAAATTCAACTCCCCTGTTTCCATTGCCAGCTGATGCTCGATCAAGTGTCGACTCGGTATCTGCAAGAACTTGAGCCAGTTGTGCTTCGTTGTCCATCATTCTCTCGTCGACGAAGTAGTTCAGATGATTCTTGGCTAGAACAGAATGAAAAAAGAATTAGCAACGCACGAAAAAAATTGGGATCAGCTTGTAAATATGGAAAGCAAAATTCAACTCCTCTGTTTCCATTGCCAGCTGATGCTCGATCAAGTGTCGACTCGGTATCTGCAAGAACTTGAGCCAGTTGTGCTTCGTTGTCCATCATCCTCTCGTCGACAAAGTAGTTCAGATGATTCTTGGCTAGAACAGAATGAAAAAAGAAATAGCAAAGCACGAAAAAAATTGGGATCAGCTTGTAAATATGGAAAGCAAAACTCAACTCCTCTGTTTCCATTGCCAGCTGATGCTCGATCAAGTGTCGACTCGGTATCTGCAAGAACTTGAGCCTGTTGTGCTTCGTTGTCCATCATCCTCTCGTCGACAAAGTAGTTCAGATGATTCTTGGCTAGAACAGAATGAAAAAAGAATTAGCAACGCACGAAAAAAATTGGGATCAGCTTGTAAATATGGAAAGCAAAATTCAACTCCTCTGTTTCCATTGCCAGCTGATGCTCGATCAAGTGTCGACTCGGTATCTGCAAGAACTTGATCCAGTTGTGCTTCGTTGTCCATCATCCTCTCGTCGACAAAGTAGTTCAGATGATTCTTGGCTAGAACAGAATGAAAAAAGAATTAGCAACGCACGAAAAAAATTGGGATCAGCTTGTAAATATGGAAAGCAAAATTCAACTCCTTTGTTTCCATTGCCAGCTGATGCTCGATCAAGTGTCGACTCGGTATCTGCAAGAACTTGAGCCAGTTGTGCTTCGTTGTCCATCATTCTCTCGTCGACAAAGTAGTTCAAATGATTCTTGGCTAGAACAGAATGAAAAAAGAATTAGCAACGCACGAAAAAAATTGGGATCAGCTTGTAAATATGGAAAGCAAAATTCAACTCCTCTGTTTCGATTGCCAGCTGATGCTCGATCAATTGTCGACTCGGTATCTGCAAGAACTTGAGCCAGTTGTGCTTCGTTGTCCATCATCCTCTCGTCGACAAAGTAGTTCAGATGATTCTTGGCTAGAACAGAATGAAAAAAGAATTACCAACGCACGAAAAAAATTGGGATCAGCTTGTAAATATGGAAAGCAAAACTCAACCCCTCTGTTTCCATTGCCAGCTGATGCTCGATCAAGTGTCGACTCGGTATCTGCTAGAACTTGAGCCAGTTGTGCTTCGTTGTCCATCATCCTCTCGTCGACAAAGTAGTTCAGATGATTCTTGGCTAGAACAGAATGAAAAAAGAATTAGCAACGCACGAAAAAAATTGGGATCAGCTTGTAAATATGGAAAGCAAAACTCAACTCCTCTGTTTCCATTGCCAGCTGATGCTCGATCAAGTGTTGACTCGGTATCTGCAAGAACTTGAGCCAGTTGTGCTTCGTTGTCCATCATTCTCTCGTCGACAAAGTAGTTCAAATGATTCTTGGCTAGAACAGAATGAAAAAAGAATTAGCAAAGCACGAAAAATATTGGGATCAGCTTGTAAATATGGAAAGCAAAATTCAACTCCTCTGTTTCCATTGCCAGCTGATGCTCGATCAAGTGTCGACTCGGTATCTGCAAGAACTTGAGCCAGTTGTGCTTCGTTGTCCATCATCCTCTCGTCGACAAAGTAGTTCAGATGATTCTTGGCTAGAACAGAATGAAAAAAGAATTAGCAACGCACGAAAAAAATTGGGATCAGCTTGTAAATATGGAAAGCAAAACTCAACTCCTCTGTTTCCATTGCCAGCTGATGCTCGATCAAGTGTCGACTCGGTATCTGCAAGCACTTGAGCCAGTTGTGCTTCGTTGTCCATCATTCTCTCGTCGACAAAGTAGTCCAGATGATTCTTGGCTAGAACAGAATGAAAAAAGAATTAGCAACGCCCGAAAAAAATTGGGATCAGCTTGTAAATATGGAAAGCAAAATTCAACTCCTCTGTTTCCATTGCCAGCTGATGCTCGATCAAGTGTCGACTCGGTATCTGCAAGAACTTGAGCCAGTTGTGCTTCGTTGTCCATCATCCTCTCGTCGACAAAGTAGTTCAGATGATTCTTGGCTAGAACAGAATGAAAAAAGAATTAGCAACGCACGAAAAAAATTGGGATCAGCTTGTAAATATGGAAAGCAAAATTCAACTCCCCTGTTTCCATTGCCAGTTGATGCTCGATCAAGTGTCGACTCGGTATCTGCAAGAACTTGAGCCAGTTGTGCTTCGTTGTCCATCATTCTCTCGTCGACAAAGTAGTTCAGATGATTCTTGGCTAGAACAGAATGAAAAAAGAATTAGCAACGCACGAAAAAAATTGGGATCAGCTTGTAAATATGGAAAGCAAAATTCAACTCCTCTGTTTCCATTGCCAGCTGATGCTCGATCAAGTGTCGACTCGGTATCTGCAAGAACTTGAGCCAGTTGTGCTTCGTTGTCCATCATCCTCTCGTCGACAAAGTAGTTCAGATGATTCTTGGCTAGAACTGAATGAAAAAAGAATTAGCAACGCACGAAAAAAATTGGGATCAGCTTGTAAATATGGAAAGCAAAATTCAACTCCCCTATTTCCATTGCCAGCTGATGCTCGATCAAGTGTCGACTCGGTATCTGCAAGAACTTGATCCAGTTGTGCTTCGTTGTCCATCATCCTCTCGTCGACAAAGTAGTTCAGATGATTCTTGGCTAGAACAGAATGAAAAAAGAATTAGCAACGCACGAAAAAAATTGGGATCAGCTTGTAAATATGGAAAGCAAAACTCAACCCCTCTGTTTCCATTGCCAGCTGATGCTCGATCAAGTGTCGACTCGGTATCTGCTAGAACTTGAGCCAGTTGTGCTTCGTTGTCCATCATCCTCTCGTCGACAAAGTAGTTCAGATGATTCTTGGCTAGAACAGAATGAAAAAAGAATTAGCAACGCACGAAAAAAATTTTGATCAGCTTGTAAATATGGAAAGCAAAACTCAACTCCTCTGTTTCCATTGCCAGCTGATGCTCGATCAAGTGTCGACTCGGTATCTGCAAGAACTTGAGCCAGTTGTGCTTCGTTGTCCATCATCCTCTCGTCGACAAAGTAGTTCAGATGATTCTTAGCTAGAACAGAATGAAAAAAGAATTAGCAACGCACGAAAAAAATTGGGATCAGCTTGTAAATATGGAAAGCAAAATTCAACCCCCCCGTTTCCGTTGACAGCTGATGCTCGATCAAGTGTCGACTCGGTATCTGCAAGAACTTGAGCCAGTTGTGCTTCGTTGTCCATCATCCTCTCGTCGACAAAGTAGTTCAGATGATTCTTGGCTAGAACAGAATGAAAAAAGAATTAGCAACGCACGAAAAAAATTGGGATCAGCTTGTAAATATGGAATGCAAAATTCAACTCCCCTGTTTCCATTGCCAGCTGATGCTCGATCAAGTGTCGACTCGGTATCTGCAAGATTTTGAGCCATTTGTGCTTCGTTGTCCATCATCCTCTCGTCGACAAAGTAGCTCAGATGATTCTTGGCTAGAAGAGAATGAAAAAAGAATTAGCAACGCACGAAAAAAATTGGGATCAGCTTGTAAATATGGAAAGCAAAATTCAACTCCTCTGTTTCCATTGCCAGCTGATGCTCGATCAAGTGTCGACTCGGTATCTGCAAGAACTTGAGCCAGTTGTGCTTCGTTGTCCATCATCCTCTCGTCGACAAAGTAGTTCAGATGATTCTTGGCTAGAACAGAATGAAAAAAGAATTAGCAGCGCACAAAAAAAATTGGGATCAGCTTGTAAATATGGAAAGCAAAATTCAACTCCTCTGTTTCGATTGCCAGCTGATGCTCGATCAAGTGTCGACTCGGTATCTGCAAGAACTTGAGCCAGTTGAGCTTCGTTGTCCATCATTCTCTCGTCGACAAAGTAGTTCAGATGATTCTTGGCTAGAACAGAATGAAAAAAGAATTAGCAACGCACGAAAAAAATTGGGATCAGCTTGTAAATATGGAAAGCAAAATTCAACTCCTCTGTTTCCATTGCCAGCTGATGCTCGATCAAGCGTCGACTCGGTATCGGCAAGAACTTGAGCCAGTTGTGCTTCGTTGTCCATCATCCTCTCGTCGACAAAGTAGTTCAGATGATTCTTGGCTAGAACAGAATGAAAAAAGAATTAGCAACGCACGAAAAAAATTGGGATCAGCTAGTAAATATGGAAAGCAAAATTCAACTCCCCTGTTTCCATTGCCAGCTGATGCTCGATCAAGTGTCGACTCGGTATTTGCAAGAACTTGAGCCAGTTGTGCTTCGTTGTCCATCATTCTCTCGTCGACAAAGTAGTTCAGATGCTTCTTGGCTCGAACAGAAAGAAAAAGAATTAGCAACGCACGAAAAAAATTGGGATCAGCTTGTAAATATGGATAGCAAAATTCAACTCCCCTATTTCCATTGCCAGCTGATGCTCGATCAAGTGTCGACTCGGTATCTGCAAGAACTTGAGCCAGTTGTGCTTCGTTGTCCATCATCCTCTCGTCGACAAAGTAGTTCAGATGATTCTTGGCTAGAACAGAATGAAAAAAGAATTAGCAACGCACGAAAAAAATTGGGATCAGCTTGTAAATATGGAAAGCAAAATTCAACTCCTTTGTTTCCATTGCCAGCTGATGCTCGATCAAGTGTCGACTCGGTATCTGCAAGAACTTGAGCCAGTTGTGCTTCGTTGTCCATCATCCTCTCGTCGACAAAGTAGTTCAGATGATTCTTGGCTAGAACTGAATGAAAAAAGAATTAGCAACGCACGAAAAAAATTGGGATCAGCTTGTAAATATGGAAAGCAAAATTCAACTCCCCTATTTCCATTGCCAGCTGATGCTCGATCAAGTGTCGACTCGGTATCTGCAAGAACTTGATCCAGTTGTGCTTCGTTGTCCATCATCCTCTCGTCGACAAAGTAGTTCAGATGATTCTTGGCTAGAACAGAATGAAAAAAGAATTAGTAACGCACGAAAAAAATTGGGATCAGCTTGTAAATATGGAAAGCAAAATTCAACTCCTCTGTTTCCATTGCCAGCTGATGCTCGATCAAGTGTCGACTCGGTATCTGCAAGAACTTGAGCCAGTTGTGCTTCGTTGTCCATCATTCTCTCGTCGACAAAGTAGTTCAAATGATTCTTGGCTAGAACAGAATGAAAAAAGAATTAGCAACGCACGAAAAAAATTGGGATCAGCTTGTAAATATGGAAAGCAAAATTCAACTCCTCTGTTTCGATTGCCAGCTGATGCTCGATCAATTGTCGACTCGGTATCTGCAAGAACTTGAGCCAGTTGTGCTTCGTTGTCCATCATCCTCTCGTCGACAAAGTAGTTCAGATGATTCTTGGCTAGAACAGAATGAAAAAAGAATTAGCAACGCACGAAAAAAATTGGGATCAGCTTGTAAATATGGAAAGCAAAACTCAACCCCTCTGTTTCCATTGCCAGCTGATGCTCGATCAAGTGTCGACTCGGTATCTGCTAGAACTTGAGCCAGTTGTGCTTCGTTGTCCATCATCCTCTCGTCGACAAAGTAGTTCAGATGATTCTTGGCTAGAACAGAATGAAAAAAGAATTAGCAACGCACGAAAAAAATTTTGATCAGCTTGTAAATATGGAAAGCAAAACTCAACTCCTCTGTTTCCATTGCCAGCTGATGCTCGATCAAGTGTCGACTCGGTATCTGCAAGAACTTGAGCCAGTTGTGCTTCGATGTCCATCATCCTCTCGTCGACAAAGTAGTTCAGATGATTCTTGGCTAGAACAGAATGAAAAAAGAATTAGCAACGCACGAAAAAAATTGGGATCAGCTTGTAAATATGGAAAGCAAAACTCAACTCCTCTGTTTCCATTGCCAGCTGATGCTCGATCAAGTGTTGACTCGGTATCTGCAAGAACTTGAGCCAGTTGTGCTTCGTTGTCCATCATTCTCTCGTCGACAAAGTAGTTCAAATGATTCTTGGCTAGAACAGAATGAAAAAAGAATTAGCAAAGCACGAAAAATATTGGGATCAGCTTGTAAATATGGAAAGCAAAATTCAACTCCTCTGTTTCCATTGCCAGCTGATGCTCGATCAAGTGTCGACTCGGTATCTGCAAGAACTTGAGCCAGTTGTGCTTCGTTGTCCATCATCCTCTCGTCGACAAAGTAGTTCAGATGATTCTTGGCTAGAACAGAATGAAAAAAGAATTAGCAACGCACGAAAAAAATTGGGAACAGCTTGTAAATATGGAAAGCAAAACTCAACTCCTCTGTTTCCATTGCCAGCTGATGCTCGATCAAGTGTCGACTCGGTATCTGCAAGCACTTGAGCCAGTTGTGCTTCGTTGTCCATCATTCTCTCGTCGACAAAGTAGTCCAGATGATTCTTGGCTAGAACAGAATGAAAAAAGAATTAGCAACGCACGAAAAAAATTGGGATCAGCTTGTAAATATGGAAAGCAAAATTCAACTCCTCTGTTTCCATTGCCAGCTGATGCTCGATCAAGTGTCGACTCGGTATCTGCAAGAACTTGAGCCAGTTGTGCTTCGTTGTCCATCATCCTCTCGTCGACAAAGTAGTTCAGATGATTCTTGGCTAGAACAGAATGAAAAAAGAATTAGCAACGCACGAAAAAAATTGGGATCAGCTTGTAAATATGGAAAGCAAAATTCAACTCCCCTGTTTCCATTGCCAGTTGATGCTCGATCAAGTGTCGACTCGGTATCTGCAAGAACTTGAGCCAGTTGTGCTTCGTTGTCCATCATTCTCTCGTCGACAAAGTAGTTCAGATGATTCTTGGCTAGAACAGAATGAAAAAAGAATTAGCAACGCACGAAAAAAATTGGGATCAGCTTGTAAATATGGAAAGCAAAACTCAACTCCTCTGTTTCCATTGCCAGCTGATGCTCGATCAAGTGTCGACTCGGTATCTGCAAGCACTTGAGCCAGTTGTGCTTCGTTGTCCATCATTCTCTCGTCGACAAAGTAGTCCAGATGATTCTTGGCTAGAACAGAATGAAAAAAGAATTAGCAACGCACGAAAAAAATTGGGATCAGCTTGTAAATATGGAAAGCAAAATTCAACTCCTCTGTTTCCAATCCCAGCTGATGCTCGATCAAGTGTCGACTCGGTATCTGCAAGAACTTGAGCTAGTTGTGCTTCGTTGTCCATCATTCTCTCGTCGACAAAGTAGTTCAGATGATTCATGGCTAGAACAGAATGAAAAAAGAATTAGCAACGCACGAAAAAAATTGGGATCAGCTTGTAAATATGGAAAGCAAATTTCAACTCCTCTGTTTCCATTGCCAGCTGATGCTCGATCAAGTGTCGACTCGGTATCTGCAAGAACTTGAGCCAGTTGTGCTTCGTTGTCCATCATTCTCTCGTCGACAAAGTAGTTCAAATGATTCTTGGCTAGAACAGAATGAAAAAAGAATTAGCAACGCACGAAAAAAATTGGGATCAGCTTGTAAATATGGAAAGCAAAATTCAACCCCCCCGTTTCCGTTGCCAGCTGATGCTCGATCAAGTGTCGACTCGGTATCTGCAAGAACTTGAGCCAGTTGTGCTTCGTTGTCCATCATCCTCTCGTCGACAAAGTAGTTCAGATGATTCTTGGCTAGAACTGAATGAAGAAAGAATTAGCAACGCACGAAAAAAATTAGGGTCAGCTTGTAAATATGGAAAGCAAAATTCAACTCCCCTATTTCCATTGCCAGCTGATGCTCGATCAAGTGTCGACTCGGTATCTGCAAGAACTTGAGCCAGTTGTGCTTCGTTGTCCATCATCCTCTCGTCGACAAAGTAGTTCAGATGATTCTTGGCTAGAACAGAATGAAAAAAGAATTAGCAACGCACGAAAAAAATTGGGATCAGCTTGTAAATATGGAAAGCAAAATTCAACTCCTCTGTTTTCATTGCCACCTGATGCTCGATCACGTGTCGACTCGGTATCTGCAAGAACTTGAGCCAGTTGTGCTTCGTTGTCCATCATCCTCTCGTCGACAAAGTAGTTCAGATGATTCTTGGCTAGAACAGAATGAAAAAAGAATTAGCAACGCACGAAAAAAATTGGGATCAGCTTGTAAATATGGAAAGCAAAACTCAACCCCTCTGTTTCCATTGCCAGCTGATGCTCGATCAAGTGTCGACTCGGTATCTGCTAGAACTTGAGCCAGTTGTGCTTCGTTGTCCATCATCCTCTCGTCGACAAAGTAGTTCAGATGATTCTTGGCTAGAACAGAATGAAAAAAGAATTAGCAACGCACGAAAAAAATTTTGATCAGCTTGTAAATATGGAAAGCAAAACTCAACTCCTCTGTTTCCATTGCCAGCTGATGCTCGATCAAGTGTCGACTCGGTATCTGCAAGAACTTGAGCCAGTTGTGCTTCGTTGTCCATCATCCTCTCGTCGACAAAGTAGTTCAGATGATTCTTGGCTAGAACAGAATGAAAAAAGAATTAGCAACGCACGAAAAAAATTGGGATCAGCTTGTAAATATGGAAAGCAAAACTCAACTCCTCTGTTTCCATTGCCAGCTGATGCTCGATCAAGTGTTGACTCGGTATCTGCAAGAACTTGAGCCAGTTGTGCTTCGTTGTCCATCATTCTCTCGTCGACAAAGTAGTTCAAATGATTCTTGGCTAGAACAGAATGAAAAAAGAATTAGCAAAGCACGAAAAATATTGGGATCAGCTTGTAAATATGGAAAGCAAAATTCAACTCCCCTGTTTCCCTTGCCAGCTGATGCTCGATCAAGTGTCGACTCGGTATCTGCAAGATTTTGAGCCATTTGTGCTTCGTTGTCCATCATCCTCTCGTCGACAAAGTAGTTCAGATGATTCTTGGCTAGAACAGAATGAAAAAAGAATTAGCAACGCACGAAAAAAATTGGGATCAGCTTGTAAATATGGAAAGCAAAATTCAACTCCCCTGTTTCCATTGCCAGCTGATGCTCGATCAAGTGTCGACTCGGTATCTGCAAGAACTTGAGCCAGTTGTGCTTCGTTGTCCATCATTCTCTCGTCGACGAAGTAGTTCAGATGATTCTTGGCTAGAACAGAATGAAAAAAGAATTAGCAACGCACGAAAAAAATTGGGATCAGCTTGTAAATATGGAAAGCAAAATTCAACTCCTCTGTTTCCATTGCCAGCTGATGCTCGATCAAGTGTCGACTCGGTATCTGCAAGAACTTGAGCCAGTTGTGCTTCGTTGTCCATCATCCTCTCGTCGACAAAGTAGTTCAGATGATTCTTGGCTAGAACAGAATGAAAAAAGAAATAGCAAAGCACGAAAAAAATTGGGATCAGCTTGTAAATATGGAAAGCAAAACTCAACTCCTCTGTTTCCATTGCCAGCTGATGCTCGATCAAGTGTCGACTCGGTATCTGCAAGAACTTGAGCCTGTTGTGCTTCGTTGTCCATCATCCTCTCGTCGACAAAGTAGTTCAGATGATTCTTGGCTAGAACAGAATGAAAAAAGAATTAGCAACGCACGAAAAAAATTGGGATCAGCTTGTAAATATGGAAAGCAAAATTCAACTCCTCTGTTTCCATTGCCAGCTGATGCTCGATCAAGTGTCGACTCGGTATCTGCAAGAACTTGATCCAGTTGTGCTTCGTTGTCCATCATCCTCTCGTCGACAAAGTAGTTCAGATGATTCTTGGCTAGAACAGAATGAAAAAAGAATTAGCAACGCACGAAAAAAATTGGGATCAGCTTGTAAATATGGAAAGCAAAATTCAACTCCTTTGTTTCCATTGCCAGCTGATGCTCGATCAAGTGTCGACTCGGTATCTGCAAGAACTTGAGCCAGTTGTGCTTCGTTGTCCATCATTCTCTCGTCGACAAAGTAGTTCAAATGATTCTTGGCTAGAACAGAATGAAAAAAGAATTAGCAACGCACGAAAAAAATTGGGATCAGCTTGTAAATATGGAAAGCAAAATTCAACTCCTCTGTTTCGATTGCCAGCTGATGCTCGATCAATTGTCGACTCGGTATCTGCAAGAACTTGAGCCAGTTGTGCTTCGTTGTCCATCATCCTCTCGTCGACAAAGTAGTTCAGATGATTCTTGGCTAGAACAGAATGAAAAAAGAATTAGCAACGCACGAAAAAAATTGGGATCAGCTTGTAAATATGGAAAGCAAAACTCAACCCCTCTGTTTCCATTGCCAGCTGATGCTCGATCAAGTGTCGACTCGGTATCTGCTAGAACTTGAGCCAGTTGTGCTTCGTTGTCCATCATCCTCTCGTCGACAAAGTAGTTCAGATGATTCTTGGCTAGAACAGAATGAAAAAAGAATTAGCAACGCACGAAAAAAATTGGGATCAGCTTGTAAATATGGAAAGCAAAACTCAACTCCTCTGTTTCCATTGCCAGCTGATGCTCGATCAAGTGTTGACTCGGTATCTGCAAGAACTTGAGCCAGTTGTGCTTCGTTGTCCATCATTCTCTCGTCGACAAAGTAGTTCAAATGATTCTTGGCTAGAACAGAATGAAAAAAGAATTAGCAAAGCACGAAAAATATTGGGATCAGCTTGTAAATATGGAAAGCAAAATTCAACTCCTCTGTTTCCATTGCCAGCTGATGCTCGATCAAGTGTCGACTCGGTATCTGCAAGAACTTGAGCCAGTTGTGCTTCGTTGTCCATCATCCTCTCGTCGACAAAGTAGTTCAGATGATTCTTGGCTAGAACAGAATGAAAAAAGAATTAGCAACGCACGAAAAAAATTGGGATCAGCTTGTAAATATGGAAAGCAAAACTCAACTCCTCTGTTTCCATTGCCAGCTGATGCTCGATCAAGTGTCGACTCGGTATCTGCAAGCACTTGAGCCAGTTGTGCTTCGTTGTCCATCATTCTCTCGTCGACAAAGTAGTCCAGATGATTCTTGGCTAGAACAGAATGAAAAAAGAATTAGCAACGCCCGAAAAAAATTGGGATCAGCTTGTAAATATGGAAAGCAAAATTCAACTCCTCTGTTTCCATTGCCAGCTGATGCTCGATCAAGTGTCGACTCGGTATCTGCAAGAACTTGAGCCAGTTGTGCTTCGTTGTCCATCATCCTCTCGTCGACAAAGTAGTTCAGATGATTCTTGGCTAGAACAGAATGAAAAAAGAATTAGCAACGCACGAAAAAAATTGGGATCAGCTTGTAAATATGGAAAGCAAAATTCAACTCCCCTGTTTCCATTGCCAGTTGATGCTCGATCAAGTGTCGACTCGGTATCTGCAAGAACTTGAGCCAGTTGTGCTTCGTTGTCCATCATTCTCTCGTCGACAAAGTAGTTCAGATGATTCTTGGCTAGAACAGAATGAAAAAAGAATTAGCAACGCACGAAAAAAATTGGGATCAGCTTGTAAATATGGAAAGCAAAATTCAACTCCTCTGTTTCCATTGCCAGCTGATGCTCGATCAAGTGTCGACTCGGTATCTGCAAGAACTTGAGCCAGTTGTGCTTCGTTGTCCATCATCCTCTCGTCGACAAAGTAGTTCAGATGATTCTTGGCTAGAACTGAATGAAAAAAGAATTAGCAACGCACGAAAAAAATTGGGATCAGCTTGTAAATATGGAAAGCAAAATTCAACTCCCCTATTTCCATTGCCAGCTGATGCTCGATCAAGTGTCGACTCGGTATCTGCAAGAACTTGATCCAGTTGTGCTTCGTTGTCCATCATCCTCTCGTCGACAAAGTAGTTCAGATGATTCTTGGCTAGAACAGAATGAAAAAAGAATTAGCAACGCACGAAAAAAATTGGGATCAGCTTGTAAATATGGAAAGCAAAACTCAACCCCTCTGTTTCCATTGCCAGCTGATGCTCGATCAAGTGTCGACTCGGTATCTGCTAGAACTTGAGCCAGTTGTGCTTCGTTGTCCATCATCCTCTCGTCGACAAAGTAGTTCAGATGATTCTTGGCTAGAACAGAATGAAAAAAGAATTAGCAACGCACGAAAAAAATTTTGATCAGCTTGTAAATATGGAAAGCAAAACTCAACTCCTCTGTTTCCATTGCCAGCTGATGCTCGATCAAGTGTCGACTCGGTATCTGCAAGAACTTGAGCCAGTTGTGCTTCGTTGTCCATCATCCTCTCGTCGACAAAGTAGTTCAGATGATTCTTGGCTAGAACAGAATGAAAAAAGAATTAGCAACGCACGAAAAAAATTGGGATCAGCTTGTAAATATGGAAAGCAAAACTCAACTCCTCTGTTTCCATTGCCAGCTGATGCTCGATCAAGTGTTGACTCGGTATCTGCAAGAACTTGAGCCAGTTGTGCTTCGTTGTCCATCATTCTCTCGTCGACAAAGTAGTTCAAATGATTCTTGGCTAGAACAGAATGAAAAAAGAATTAGCAAAGCACGAAAAATATTGGGATCAGCTTGTAAATATGGAAAGCAAAATTCAACTCCTCTGTTTCCATTGCCAGCTGATGCTCGATCAAGTGTCGACTCGGTATCTGCAAGAACTTGAGCCAGTTGTGCTTCGTTGTCCATCATCCTCTCGTCGACAAAGTAGTTCAGATGATTCTTGGCTAGAACAGAATGAAAAAAGAATTAGCAACGCACGAAAAAAATTGGGATCAGCTTGTAAATATAGAAAGCAAAACTCAACTCCTCTGTTTCCATTGCCAGCTGATGCTCGATCAAGTGTCGACTCGGTATCTGCAAGCACTTGAGCCAGTTGTGCTTCGTTGTCCATCATTCTCTCGTCGACAAAGTAGTCCAGATGATTCTTGGCTAGAACAGAATGAAAAAAGAATTAGCAACGCACGAAAAAAATTGGGATCAGCTTGTAAATATGGAAAGCAAAATTCAACTCCTCTCTTTCCATTGCCAGCTGATGCTCGATCAAGTGTCGACTCGGTATCTGCAAGAACTTGAGCCAGTTGTGCTTCGTTGTCCATCATCCTCTCGTCGACAAAGTAGTTCAGATGATTCTTGGCTAGAACAGAATGAAAAAAGAATTAGCAACGCACGAAAAAAATTGGGATCAGCTTGTAAATATGGAAAGCAAAATTCAACTCCCCTGTTTCCATTGCCAGTTGATGCTCGATCAAGTGTCGACTCGGTATCTGCAAGAACTTGAGCCAGTTGTGCTTCGTTGTCCATCATTCTCTCGTCGACAAAGTAGTTCAGATGATTCTTGGCTAGAACAGAATGAAAAAAGAATTAGCAACGCACGAAAAAAATTGGGATCAGCTTGTAAATATGGAAAGCAAAACTCAACTCCTCTGTTTCCATTGCCAGCTGATGCTCGATCAAGTGTCGACTCGGTATCTGCAAGCACTTGAGCCAGTTGTGCTTCGTTGTCCATCATTCTCTCGTCGACAAAGTAGTCCAGATGATTCTTGGCTAGAACAGAATGAAAAAAGAATTAGCAACGCACGAAAAAAATTGGGATCAGCTTGTAAATATGGAAAGCAAAATTCAACTCCTCTGTTTCCAATCCCAGCTGATGCTCGATCAAGTGTCGACTCGGTATCTGCAAGAACTTGAGCTAGTTGTGCTTCGTTGTCCATCATTCTCTCGTCGACAAAGTAGTTCAGATGATTCATGGCTAGAACAGAATGAAAAAAGAATTAGCAACGCACGAAAAAAATTGGGATCAGCTTGTAAATATGGAAAGCAAATTTCAACTCCTCTGTTTCCATTGCCAGCTGATGCTCGATCAAGTGTCGACTCGGTATCTGCAAGAACTTGAGACAGTTGTGCTTCGTTGTCCATCATTCTCTCGTCGACAAAGTAGTTCAAATGATTCTTGGCTAGAACAGAATGAAAAAAGAATTAGCAACGCACGAAAAAAATTGGGATCAGCTTGTAAATATGGAAAGCAAAATTCAACCCCCCCGTTTCCGTTGCCAGCTGATGCTCGATCAAGTGTCGACTCGGTATCTGCAAGAACTTGAGCCAGTTGTGCTTCGTTGTCCATCATCCTCTCGTCGACAAAGTAGTTCAGATGATTCTTGGCTAGAACTGAATGAAGAAAGAATTAGCAACGCACGAAAAAAATTAGGGTCAGCTTGTAAATATGGAAAGCAAAATTCAACTCCCCTATTTCCATTGCCAGCTGATGCTCGATCAAGTGTCGACTCGGTATCTGCAAGAACTTGAGCCAGTTGTGCTTCGTTGTCCATCATCCTCTCGTCGACAAAGTAGTTCAGATGATTCTTGGCTAGAACAGAATGAAAAAAGAATTAGCAACGCACGAAAAAAATTGGGATCAGCTTGTAAATATGGAAAGCAAAATTCAACTCCTCTGTTTTCATTGCCACCTGATGCTCGATCACGTGTCGACTCGGTATCTGCAAGAACTTGAGCCAGTTGTGCTTCGTTGTCCATCATCCTCTCGTCGACAAAGTAGTTCAGATGATTCTTGGCTAGAACAGAATGAAAAAAGAATTAGCAACGCACGAAAAAAATTGGGATCAGCTTGTAAATATGGAAAGCAAAATTCAACTCCCCTGTTTCCATTGCCAGCTGATGCTCGATCAAGTGTCGACTCGGTATCTGCAAGAACTTGAGCCAGTTGTGCTTCGTTGTCCATCATTCTCTCGTCGACAGAGTAGTTCAGATGATTCTTGGCTAGAACAGAATGAAAAAAGAATTAGCAACGCACGAAAAAAATTGGGATCAGCTTGTAAATATGGAAAGCAAATTTCAACTCCTCTGTTTCCATTGCCAGCTGATGCTCGATCAAGTGTCGACTCGGTATCTGCAAGAACTTGAGCCAGTTGTGCTTCGTTGTCCATCATCCTCTCGTCGACAAAGTAGTTCAGATGATTCTTAGCTAGAACAGAATGAAAAAAGAATTAGCAACGCACGAAAAAAATTGGGATCAGCTTGTAAATATGGAAAGCAAAATTCAACCCCCCCGTTTCCGTTGCCAGCTGATGCTCGATCAAGTGTCGACTCGGTATCTGCAAGAACTTGAGCCAGTTGTGCTTCGTTGTCCATCATCCTCTCGTCGACAAAGTAGTTCAGATGATTCTTGGCTAGAACTGAATGAAGAAAGAATTAGCAACGCACGAAAAAAATTAGGGTCAGCTTGTAAATATGGAAAGCAAAATTCAACTCCCCTATTTCCATTTCCAGCTGATGCTCGATCAAGTGTCGACTCGGTATCTGCAAGAACTTGAGCCAGTTGTGCTTCGTTGTCCATCATCCTCTCGTCGACAAAGTAGTTCAGATGATTCTTGGCTAGAACAGAATGAAAAAAGAATTAGCAACGCACGAAAAAAATTGGGATCAGCTTGTAAATATGGAATGCAAAATTCAACTCCCCTGTTTCCCTTGCCAGCTGATGCTCGATCAAGTGTCGACTCGGTATCTGCAAGATTTTGAGCCATTTGTGCTTCGTTGTCCATCATCCTCTCGTCGACAAAGTAGTTCAGATGATTCTTGGCTAGAACAGAATGAAAAAAGAATTAGCAACGCACGAAAAAAATTGGGATCAGCTTGTAAATATGGAAAGCAAAATTCAACTCCCCTGTTTCCATTGCCAGCTGATGCTCGATCAAGTGTCGACTTGGTATCTGCAAGAACTTGAGCCAGTTGTGCTTCGTTGTCCATCATTCTCTCGTCGACGAAGTAGTTCAGATGATTCTTGGCTAGAACAGAATGAAAAAAGAATTAGCAACGCACGAAAAAAATTGGGATCAGCTTGTAAATATGGAAAGCAAAATTCAACTCCTCTGTTTCCATTGCCAGCTGATGCTCGATCAAGTGTCGACTCGGTATCTGCAAGAACTTGAGCCAGTTGTGCTTCGTTGTCCATCATCCTCTCGTCGACAAAGTAGTTCAGATGATTCTTGGCTAGAACAGAATGAAAAAAGAAATAGCAAAGCACGAAAAAAATTGGGATCAGCTTGTAAATATGGAAAGCAAAACTCAACTCCTCTGTTTCCATTGCCAGCTGATGCTCGATCAAGTGTCGACTCGGTATCTGCAAGAACTTGAGCCTGTTGTGCTTCGTTGTCCATCATCCTCTCGTCGACAAAGTAGTTCAGATGATTCTTGGCTAGAACAGAATGAAAAAAGAATTAGCAACGCACGAAAAAAATTGGGATCAGCTTGTAAATATGGAAAGCAAAATTCAACTCCTCTGTTTCCATTGCCAGCTGATGCTCGATCAAGTGTCGACTCGGTATCTGCAAGAACTTGATCCAGTTGTGCTTCGTTGTCCATCATCCTCTCGTCGACAAAGTAGTTCAGATGATTCTTGGCTAGAACAGAATGAAAAAAGAATTAGCAACGCACGAAAAAAATTGGGATCAGCTTGTAAATATGGAAAGCAAAATTCAACTCCTTTGTTTCCATTGCCAGCTGATGCTCGATCAAGTGTCGACTCGGTATCTGCAAGAACTTGATCCAGTTGTGCTTCGTTGTCCATCATCCTCTCGTCGACAAAGTAGTTCAGATGATTCTTGGCTAGAACAGAATGAAAAAAGAATTAGCAACGCACGAAAAAAATTGGGATCAGCTTGTAAATATGGAAAGCAAAATTCAACTCCTTTGTTTCCATTGCCAGCTGATGCTCGATCAATCGTCGACTCGGTATCTGCAAGAACTTGAGCCAGTTGTGCTTCGTTGTCCATCATCCTCTCGTCGACAAAGTAGTTCAGATGATTCTTGTCTAGAACTGAATGAAAAAAGAATTAGCAACGCACGAAAAAAATTGGGATCAGCTTGTAAATATGGAAAGCAAAATTCAACCCCTCCGTTTCCGTTGCCAGCTGATGCTCGATCAAGTGTCGACTCGGTATTTGCAAGAACTTGAGCCAGTTGTGCTTCGTTGTCCATCATCCTCTCGTCGACAAAGTAGTTCAGATGATTCTTGGCTAGAACTGAATGAAGAAAGAATTAGCAACGCACGAAAAAAATTGGGATCAGCTTGTAAATATGGAAAGCAAAATTCAACTCCTCTGTTTCCATTGCCAGCTGATGCTCGATCAAGTGTTGACTCGGTATCTGCAAGAACTTGAGCCAGTTGTGCTTCGTTGTCCATCATTCTCTCGTCGACAAAGTAGTTCAAATGATTCTTGGCTAGAACAGAATGAAAAAAGAATTAGCAAAGCACGAAAAATATTGGGATCAGCTTGTAAATATGGAAAGCAAAATTCAACTCCTCTGTTTCCATTGCCAGCTGATGCTCGATCAAGTGTCGACTCGATATCTGCAAGAACTTGAGCCAGTTGTGCTTCGTTGTCCATCATTCTCTCGTCGACAAAGTAGTTCAAATGATTCTTGGCTAGAACAGAATGAAAAAAGAATTAGCAACGCACGAAAAAAATTGGGATCAGCTTGTAAATATGGAAAGCAAAATTCAACTCCTCTGTTTCGATTGCCAGCTGATGCTCGATCAATTGTCGACTCGGCATCTGCAAGAACTTGAGCCAGTTGTGCTTCGTTGTCCATCATCCTCTCGTCGACAAAGTAGTTCAGATGATTCTTGGCTAGAACAGAATGAAAAAAGAATTAGCAACGCACGAAAAAAATTGGGATCAGCTTGTAAATATGGAAAGCAAAATTCAACTCCTCTGTTTCCATTGCGAGCTGATGCTCGATCAAGTGTCGACTCGGTATCTGCAAGAACTTGAGCCAGTTGTGCTTCGTTGTCCATCATCCTCTCGTCGACAAAGTAGTTCAGATGATTCTTGGCTAGAACAGAATGAAAAAAGAATTAGCAACGCACGAAAAAAATTGGGATCAGCTTGTAAATATGGAAAGCAAAACTCAACACCTCTGTTTCCATTGCCAGCTGATGCTCGATCAAGTGTCGACTCGGTATCTGCAAGAACTTGAGCCAGTTGTGCTTCGTTGTCCATCATCCTCTCGTCGACAAAGTAGTTCAGATGATTCTTGGCTAGAACAGAATGAAAAAAGAATTAGCAACGCACGAAAAAAATTGGGATCAGCTTGTAAATATGGAAAGCAAAACTCAACACCTCTGTTTCCATTGCCAGCTGATGCTCGATCAAGTGTCGACTCGGTATCTGCAAGAACTTGAGCCAGTTGTGCTTCGTTGTCCATCATTCTCTCGTCGACAAAGTAGTTCAGATGATTCTTGGCTAGAACAGAATGAAAAAAGAATTAGCAACGCACGAAAAAAATTGGGATCAGCTTGTAAATATGGAAAGCAAAACTCAACTCCTCTGTTTCCATTGCCAGCTGATGCTCGATCAAGTGTCGACTCGGTATCTGCAAGCACTTGAGCCAGTTGTGCTTCGTTGTCCATCATTCTCTCGTCGACAAAGTAGTCCAGATGATTCTTGGCTAGAACAGAATGAAAAAAGAATTAGCAACGCACGAAAAAAATTGGGATCAGCTTGTAAATATGGAAAGCAAAATTCAACTCCTCTGTTTCCATTGCCAGCTGATGCTCGATCAAGTGTCGACTCGGTATCTGCAAGAACTTGAGCTAGTTGTGCTTCGTTGTCCATCATTCTCTCGTCGACAAAGTAGTTCAGATGATTCATGGCTAGAACAGAATGAAAAAAGAATTAGCAACGCACGAAAAAAATTGGGATCAGCTTGTAAATATGGAAAGCAAATTTCAACTCCTCTGTTTCCATTGCCAGCTGATGCTCGATCAAGTGTCGACTCGGTATCTGCAAGAACTTGAGCCAGTTGTGCTTCGTTGTCCATCATTCTCTCGTCGACAAAGTAGTTCAAATGATTCTTGGCTAGAACAGAATGAAAAAAGAATTAGCAACGCACGAAAAAAATTGGGATCAGCTTGTAAATATGGAAAGCAAAATTCAACCCCCCCGTTTCCGTTGCCAGCTGATGCTCGATCAAGTGTCGACTCGGTATCTGCAAGAACTTGAGCCAGTTGTGCTTCGTTGTCCATCATCCTCTCGTCGACAAAGTAGTTCAGATGATTCTTGGCTACAACTGAATGAAGAAAGAATTAGCAACGCACGAAAAAAATTAGGGTCAGCTTGTAAATATGGAAAGCAAAATTCAACTCCCCTATTTCCATTGCCAGCTGATGCTCGATCAAGTGTCGACTCGGTATCTGCAAGAACTTGAGCCAGTTGTGCTTCGTTGTCCATCATCCTCTCGTCGACAAAGTAGTTCAGATGATTCTTGGCTAGAACAGAATGAAAAAAGAATTAGCAACGCACGAAAAAAATTGGGATCAGCTTGTAAATATGGAAAGCAAAATTCAACTCCTCTGTTTCCATTGCCAGCTGATGCTCGATCAAGTGTCGACTCGGTATCTGCAAGAACTTGAGCCAGTTGTGCTTCGTTGTCCATCATTCTCTCGTCGACAAAGTAGTTCAAATGATTCTTGGCTAGAACAGAATGAAAAAAGAATTAGCAACGCACGAAAAAAATTGGGATCAGCTTGTAAATATGGAAAGCAAAATTCAACTCCTCTGTTTCGATTGCCAGCTGATGCTCGATCAATTGTCGACTCGGTATCTGCAAGAACTTGAGCCAGTTGTGCTTCGTTGTCCATCATCCTCTCGTCGACAAAGTAGTTCAGATGATTCTTGGCTAGAACAGAATGAAAAAAGAATTAGCAACGCACGAAAAAAATTTTGATCAGCTTGTAAATATGGAAAGCAAAACAAAACTCCTCTGTTTCCATTGCCAGCTGATGCTCGATCAAGTGTCGACTCGGTATCTGCAAGAACTTGAGCCAGTTGTGCTTCGTTGTCCATCATCCTCTCGTCGACAAAGTAGTTCAGATGATTCTTGGCTAGAACAGAATGAAAAAAGAATTAGCAACGCACGAAAAAAATTGGGATCAGCTTGTAAATATGGAAAGCAAAACTCAACTCCTCTGTTTCCATTGCCAGCTGATGCTCGATCAAGTGTTGACTCGGTATCTGCAAGAACTTGAGCCAGTTGTGCTTCGTTGTCCATCATTCTCTCGTCGACAAAGTAGTTCAAATGATTCTTGGCTAGAACAGAATGAAAAAAGAATTAGCAAAGCACGAAAAATATTGGGATCAGCTTGTAAATATGGAAAGCAAAATTCAACTCCTCTGTTTCCATTGCCAGCTGATGCTCGATCAAGTGTCGACTCGGTATCTGCAAGAACTTGAGCCAGTTGTGCTTCGTTGTCCATCATCCTCTCGTCGACAAAGTAGTTCAGATGATTCTTGGCTAGAACAGAATGAAAAAAGAATTAGCAACGCACGAAAAAAATTGGGATCAGCTTGTAAATATGGAAAGCAAAACTCAACTCCTCTGTTTCCATTGCCAGCTGATGCTCGATCAAGTGTCGACTCGGTATCTGCAAGCACTTGAGCCAGTTGTGCTTCGTTGTCCATCATTCTCTCGTCGACAAAGTAGTCCAGATGATTCTTGGCTAGAACAGAATGAAAAAAGAATTAGCAACGCACGAAAAAAATTGGGATCAGCTTGTAAATATGGAAAGCAAAACTCAACACCTCTGTTTCCATTGCCAGCTGATGCTCGATCAAGTGTCGACTCGGTATCTGCAAGAACTTGAGACAGTTGTGCTTCGTTGTCCATCATTCTCTCGTCGACAAAGTAGTTCAAATGATTCTTGGCTAGAACAGAATGAAAAAAGAATTAGCAACGCACGAAAAAAATTGGGATCAGCTTGTAAATATGGAAAGCAAAATTCAACCCCCCCGTTTCCGTTGCCAGCTGATGCTCGATCAAGTGTCGACTCGGTATCTGCAAGAACTTGAGCCAGTTGTGCTTCGTTGTCCATCATCCTCTCGTCGACAAAGTAGTTCAGATGATTCTTGGCTAGAACAGAATGAAAAAAGAATTAGCAACGCACGAAAAAAATTGGGATCAGCTTGTAAATATGGAAAGCAAAATTCAACTCCTCTGTTTTCATTGCCACCTGATGCTCGATCACGTGTCGACTCGGTATCTGCAAGAACTTGAGCCAGTTGTGCTTCGTTGTCCATCATCCTCTCGTCGACAAAGTAGTTCAGATGATTCTTGGCTAGAACAGAATGAAAAAAGAATTAGCAACGCACGAAAAAAATTGGGATCAGCTTGTAAATATGGAATGCAAAATTCAACTCCCCTGTTTCCCTTGCCAGCTGATGCTCGATCAAGTGTCGACTCGGTATCTGCAAGATTTTGAGCCATTTGTGCTTCGTTGTCCATCATCCTCTCGTCGACAAAGTAGTTCAGATGATTCTTGGCTAGAACAGAATGAAAAAAGAATTAGCAACGCACGAAAAAAATTGGGATCAGCTTGTAAATATGGAAAGCAAAATTCAACTCCCCTGTTTCCATTGCCAGCTGATGCTCGATCAAGTGTCGACTTGGTATCTGCAAGAACTTGAGCCAGTTGTGCTTCGTTGTCCATCATTCTCTCGTCGACGAAGTAGTTCAGATGATTCTTGGCTAGAACAGAATGAAAAAAGAATTAGCAACGCACGAAAAAAATTGGGATCAGCTTGTAAATATGGAAAGCAAAATTCAACTCCTCTGTTTCCATTGCCAGCTGATGCTCGATCAAGTGTCGACTCGGTATCTGCAAGAACTTGAGCCAGTTGTGCTTCGTTGTCCATCATCCTCTCGTCGACAAAGTAGTTCAGATGATTCTTGGCTAGAACAGAATGAAAAAAGAAATAGCAAAGCACGAAAAAAATTGGGATCAGCTTGTAAATATGGAAAGCAAAACTCAACTCCTCTGTTTCCATTGCCAGCTGATGCTCGATCAAGTGTCGACTCGGTATCTGCAAGAACTTGAGCCTGTTGTGCTTCGTTGTCCATCATCCTCTCGTCGACAAAGTAGTTCAGATGATTCTTGGCTAGAACAGAATGAAAAAAGAATTAGCAACGCACGAAAAAAATTGGGATCAGCTTGTAAATATGGAAAGCAAAATTCAACTCCTCTGTTTCCATTGCCAGCTGATGCTCGATCAAGTGTCGACTCGGTATCTGCAAGAACTTGATCCAGTTGTGCTTCGTTGTCCATCATCCTCTCGTCGACAAAGTAGTTCAGATGATTCTTGGCTAGAACAGAATGAAAAAAGAATTAGCAACGCACGAAAAAAATTGGGATCAGCTTGTAAATATGGAAAGCAAAATTCAACTCCTTTGTTTCCATTGCCAGCTGATGCTCGATCAAGTGTCGACTCGGTATCTGCAAGAACTTGATCCAGTTGTGCTTCGTTGTCCATCATCCTCTCGTCGACAAAGTAGTTCAGATGATTCTTGGCTAGAACAGAATGAAAAAAGAATTAGCAACGCACGAAAAAAATTGGGATCAGCTTGTAAATATGGAAAGCAAAATTCAACTCCTTTGTTTCCATTGCCAGCTGATGCTCGATCAATCGTCGACTCGGTATCTGCAAGAACTTGAGCCAGTTGTGCTTCGTTGTCCATCATCCTCTCGTCGACAAAGTAGTTCAGATGATTCTTGTCTAGAACTGAATGAAAAAAGAATTAGCAACGCACGAAAAAAATTGGGATCAGCTTGTAAATATGGAAAGCAAAATTCAACCCCTCCGTTTCCGTTGCCAGCTGATGCTCGATCAAGTGTCGACTCGGTATTTGCAAGAACTTGAGCCAGTTGTGCTTCGTTGTCCATCATCCTCTCGTCGACAAAGTAGTTCAGATGATTCTTGGCTAGAACTGAATGAAGAAAGAATTAGCAACGCACGAAAAAAATTGGGATCAGCTTGTAAATATGGAAAGCAAAATTCAACTCCTCTGTTTCCATTGCCAGCTGATGCTCGATCAAGTGTTGACTCGGTATCTGCAAGAACTTGAGCCAGTTGTGCTTCGTTGTCCATCATTCTCTCGTCGACAAAGTAGTTCAAATGATTCTTGGCTAGAACAGAATGAAAAAAGAATTAGCAAAGCACGAAAAATATTGGGATCAGCTTGTAAATATGGAAAGCAAAATTCAACTCCTCTGTTTCCATTGCCAGCTGATGCTCGATCAAGTGTCGACTCGATATCTGCAAGAACTTGAGCCAGTTGTGCTTCGTTGTCCATCATTCTCTCGTCGACAAAGTAGTTCAAATGATTCTTGGCTAGAACAGAATGAAAAAAGAATTAGCAACGCACGAAAAAAATTGGGATCAGCTTGTAAATATGGAAAGCAAAATTCAACTCCTCTGTTTCGATTGCCAGCTGATGCTCGATCAATTGTCGACTCGGCATCTGCAAGAACTTGAGCCAGTTGTGCTTCGTTGTCCATCATCCTCTCGTCGACAAAGTAGTTCAGATGATTCTTGGCTAGAACAGAATGAAAAAAGAATTAGCAACGCACGAAAAAAATTGGGATCAGCTTGTAAATATGGAAAGCAAAATTCAACTCCTCTGTTTCCATTGCGAGCTGATGCTCGATCAAGTGTCGACTCGGTATCTGCAAGAACTTGAGCCAGTTGTGCTTCGTTGTCCATCATCCTCTCGTCGACAAAGTAGTTCAGATGATTCTTGGCTAGAACAGAATGAAAAAAGAATTAGCAACGCACGAAAAAAATTGGGATCAGCTTGTAAATATGGAAAGCAAAACTCAACACCTCTGTTTCCATTGCCAGCTGATGCTCGATCAAGTGTCGACTCGGTATCTGCAAGAACTTGAGCCAGTTGTGCTTCGTTGTCCATCATCCTCTCGTCGACAAAGTAGTTCAGATGATTCTTGGCTAGAACAGAATGAAAAAAGAATTAGCAACGCACGAAAAAAATTGGGATCAGCTTGTAAATATGGAAAGCAAAACTCAACACCTCTGTTTCCATTGCCAGCTGATGCTCGATCAAGTGTCGACTCGGTATCTGCAAGAACTTGAGCCAGTTGTGCTTCGTTGTCCATCATTCTCTCGTCGACAAAGTAGTTCAGATGATTCTTGGCTAGAACAGAATGAAAAAAGAATTAGCAACGCACGAAAAAAATTGGGATCAGCTTGTAAATATGGAAAGCAAAACTCAACTCCTCTGTTTCCATTGCCAGCTGATGCTCGATCAAGTGTCGACTCGGTATCTGCAAGCACTTGAGCCAGTTGTGCTTCGTTGTCCATCATTCTCTCGTCGACAAAGTAGTCCAGATGATTCTTGGCTAGAACAGAATGAAAAAAGAATTAGCAACGCACGAAAAAAATTGGGATCAGCTTGTAAATATGGAAAGCAAAATTCAACTCCTCTGTTTCCATTGCCAGCTGATGCTCGATCAAGTGTCGACTCGGTATCTGCAAGAACTTGAGCTAGTTGTGCTTCGTTGTCCATCATTCTCTCGTCGACAAAGTAGTTCAGATGATTCATGGCTAGAACAGAATGAAAAAAGAATTAGCAACGCACGAAAAAAATTGGGATCAGCTTGTAAATATGGAAAGCAAATTTCAACTCCTCTGTTTCCATTGCCAGCTGATGCTCGATCAAGTGTCGACTCGGTATCTGCAAGAACTTGAGCCAGTTGTGCTTCGTTGTCCATCATTCTCTCGTCGACAAAGTAGTTCAAATGATTCTTGGCTAGAACAGAATGAAAAAAGAATTAGCAACGCACGAAAAAAATTGGGATCAGCTTGTAAATATGGAAAGCAAAATTCAACCCCCCCGTTTCCGTTGCCAGCTGATGCTCGATCAAGTGTCGACTCGGTATCTGCAAGAACTTGAGCCAGTTGTGCTTCGTTGTCCATCATCCTCTCGTCGACAAAGTAGTTCAGATGATTCTTGGCTAGAACTGAATGAAGAAAGAATTAGCAACGCACGAAAAAAATTAGGGTCAGCTTGTAAATATGGAAAGCAAAATTCAACTCCCCTATTTCCATTGCCAGCTGATGCTCGATCAAGTGTCGACTCGGTATCTGCAAGAACTTGAGCCAGTTGTGCTTCGTTGTCCATCATCCTCTCGTCGACAAAGTAGTTCAGATGATTCTTGGCTAGAACAGAATGAAAAAAGAATTAGCAACGCACGAAAAAAATTGGGATCAGCTTGTAAATATGGAAAGCAAAATTCAACTCCTCTGTTTCCATTGCCAGCTGATGCTCGATCAAGTGTCGACTCGGTATCTGCAAGAACTTGAGCCAGTTGTGCTTCGTTGTCCATCATTCTCTCGTCGACAAAGTAGTTCAAATGATTCTTGGCTAGAACAGAATGAAAAAAGAATTAGCAACGCACGAAAAAAATTGGGATCAGCTTGTAAATATGGAAAGCAAAATTCAACTCCTCTGTTTCGATTGCCAGCTGATGCTCGATCAATTGTCGACTCGGTATCTGCAAGAACTTGAGCCAGTTGTGCTTCGTTGTCCATCATCCTCTCGTCGACAAAGTAGTTCAGATGATTCTTGGCTAGAACAGAATGAAAAAAGAATTAGCAACGCACGAAAAAAATTTTGATCAGCTTGTAAATATGGAAAGCAAAACAAAACTCCTCTGTTTCCATTGCCAGCTGATGCTCGATCAAGTGTCGACTCGGTATCTGCAAGAACTTGAGCCAGTTGTGCTTCGTTGTCCATCATCCTCTCGTCGACAAAGTAGTTCAGATGATTCTTGGCTAGAACAGAATGAAAAAAGAATTAGCAACGCACGAAAAAAATTGGGATCAGCTTGTAAATATGGAAAGCAAAACTCAACTCCTCTGTTTCCATTGCCAGCTGATGCTCGATCAAGTGTTGACTCGGTATCTGCAAGAACTTGAGCCAGTTGTGCTTCGTTGTCCATCATTCTCTCGTCGACAAAGTAGTTCAAATGATTCTTGGCTAGAACAGAATGAAAAAAGAATTAGCAAAGCACGAAAAATATTGGGATCAGCTTGTAAATATGGAAAGCAAAATTCAACTCCTCTGTTTCCATTGCCAGCTGATGCTCGATCAAGTGTCGACTCGGTATCTGCAAGAACTTGAGCCAGTTGTGCTTCGTTGTCCATCATCCTCTCGTCGACAAAGTAGTTCAGATGATTCTTGGCTAGAACAGAATGAAAAAAGAATTAGCAACGCACGAAAAAAATTGGGATCAGCTTGTAAATATGGAAAGCAAAACTCAACTCCTCTGTTTCCATTGCCAGCTGATGCTCGATCAAGTGTCGACTCGGTATCTGCAAGCACTTGAGCCAGTTGTGCTTCGTTGTCCATCATTCTCTCGTCGACAAAGTAGTCCAGATGATTCTTGGCTAGAACAGAATGAAAAAAGAATTAGCAACGCACGAAAAAAATTGGGATCAGCTTGTAAATATGGAAAGCAAAATTCAACTCCTCTGTTTCCATTGCCAGCTGATGCTCGATCAAGTGTCGACTCGGTATCTGCAAGAACTTGAGCCAGTTGTGCTTCGTTGTCCATCATCCTCTCGTCGACAAAGTAGTTCAGATGATTCTTGGCTAGAACAGAATGAAAAAAGAATTAGCAACGCACGAAAAAAATTGGGATCAGCTTGTAAATATGGAAAGCAAAATTCAACTCCCCCGTTTCCGTTGCCAGCTGATGCTCGATCAAGTGTCGACTCGGTATCTGCAAGAACTTGAGCCAGTTGTGCTTCGTTGTCCATCATCCTCTCGTCGACAAAGTAGTTCAGATGATTCTTGGCTAGAACTGAATGAAGAAAGAATTAGCAACGCACGAAAAAAATTAGGGTCAGCTTGTAAATATGGAAAGCAAAATTCAACTCCCCTATTTCCATTGCCAGCTGATGCTCGATCAAGTGTCGACTCGGTATCTGCAAGAACTTGAGCCAGTTGTGCTTCGTTGTCCATCATCCTCTCGTCGACAAAGTAGTTCAGATGATTCTTGGCTAGAACAGAATGAAAAAAGAATTAGCAACGCACGAAAAAAATTGGGATCAGCTTGTAAATATGGAAAGCAAAATTCAACTCCTCTGTTTCCATTGCCAGCTGATGCTCGATCAAGTGTCGACTCGGTATCTGCAAGAACTTGAGCCAGTTGTGCTTCGTTGTCCATCATTCTCTCGTCGACAAAGTAGTTCAAATGATTCTTGGCTAGAACAGAATGAAAAAAGAATTAGCAACGCACGAAAAAAATTGGGATCAGCTTGTAAATATGGAAAGCAAAATTCAACTCCTCTGTTTCGATTGCCAGCTGATGCTCGATCAATTGTCGACTCGGTATCTGCAAGAACTTGAGCCAGTTGTGCTTCGTTGTCCATCATCCTCTCGTCGACAAAGTAGTTCAGATGATTCTTGGCTAGAACAGAATGAAAAAAGAATTAGCAACGCACGAAAAAAATTGGGATCAGCTTGTAAATATGGAAAGCAAAACTCAACCCCTCTGTTTCCATTGCCAGCTGATGCTCGATCAAGTGTCGACTCGGTATCTGCAAGAACTTGAGCCAGTTGTGCTTCGTTGTCCATCATCCTC
Source organism: Lasioglossum baleicum (assembly GCF_051020765.1). Taxonomy (NCBI): domain Eukaryota; kingdom Metazoa; phylum Arthropoda; class Insecta; order Hymenoptera; family Halictidae; genus Lasioglossum; species Lasioglossum baleicum. The sequence goes on along the minus strand of NC_134929.1, from coordinate 3,914,256 downwards.
TCGTCGACAAAGTAGTTCAGATGATTCTTGGCTAGAACAGAATGAAAAAAGAATTAGCAACGCACGAAAAAAATTTTGATCAGCTTGTAAATATGGAAAGCAAAACAAAACTCCTCTGTTTCCATTGCCAGCTGATGCTCGATCAAGTGTCGACTCGGTATCTGCAAGAACTTGAGCCAGTTGTGCTTCGTTGTCCATCATCCTCTCGTCGACAAAGTAGTTCAGATGATTCTTGGCTAGAACAGAATGAAAAAAGAATTAGCAACGCACGAAAAAAATTGGGATCAGCTTGTAAATATGGAAAGCAAAACTCAACTCCTCTGTTTCCATTGCCAGCTGATGCTCGATCAAGTGTTGACTCGGTATCTGCAAGAACTTGAGCCAGTTGTGCTTCGTTGTCCATCATTCTCTCGTCGACAAAGTAGTTCAAATGATTCTTGGCTAGAACAGAATGAAAAAAGAATTAGCAAAGCACGAAAAATATTGGGATCAGCTTGTAAATATGGAAAGCAAAATTCAACTCCTCTGTTTCCATTGCCAGCTGATGCTCGATCAAGTGTCGACTCGGTATCTGCAAGAACTTGAGCCAGTTGTGCTTCGTTGTCCATCATCCTCTCGTCGACAAAGTAGTTCAGATGATTCTTGGCTAGAACAGAATGAAAAAAGAATTAGCAACGCACGAAAAAAATTGGGATCAGCTTGTAAATATGGAAAGCAAAACTCAACTCCTCTGTTTCCATTGCCAGCTGATGCTCGATCAAGTGTCGACTCGGTATCTGCAAGCACTTGAGCCAGTTGTGCTTCGTTGTCCATCATTCTCTCGTCGACAAAGTAGTCCAGATGATTCTTGGCTAGAACAGAATGAAAAAAGAATTAGCAACGCACGAAAAAAATTGGGATCAGCTTGTAAATATGGAAAGCAAAATTCAACTCCTCTGTTTCCATTGCCAGCTGATGCTCGATCAAGTGTCGTCTCGGTATCTGCAAGAACTTGAGCCAGTTGTGCTTCGTTGTCCATCATCCTCTCGTCGACAAAGTAGTTCAGATGATTCTTGGCTAGAACAGAATGAAAAAAGAATTAGCAACGCACGAAAAAAATTGGGATCAGCTTGTAAATATGGAAAGCAAAATTCAACTCCCCTGTTTCCATTGAAAGTTGATGCTCGATCAAGTGTCGACTCGGTATCTGCAAGAACTTGAGCCAGTTGTGCTTCGTTGTCCATCATTCTCTCGTCGACAAAGTAGTTCAGATGATTCTTGGCTAGAACAGAATGAAAAAAGAATTAGCAACGCACGAAAAAAATTGGGATCAGCTTGTAAATATGGAAAGCAAAACTCAACTCCTCTGTTTCCATTGCCAGCTGATGCTCGATCAAGTGTCGACTCGGTATCTGCAAGCACTTGAGCCAGTTGTGCTTCGTTGTCCATCATTCTCTCGTCGACAAAGTAGTCCAGATGATTCTTGGCTAGAACAGAATGAAAAAAGAATTAGCAACGCACGAAAAAAATTGGGATCAGCTTGTAAATATGGAAAGCAAAATTCAACTCCTCTGTTTCCATTGCCAGCTGATGCTCGATCAAGTGTCGACTCGGTATCTGCAAGAACTTGAGCTAGTTGTGCTTCGTTGTCCATCATTCTCTCGTCGACAAAGTAGTTCAGATGATTCATGGCTAGAACAGAATGAAAAAAGAATTAGCAACGCACGAAAAAAATTGGGATCAGCTTGTAAATATGGAAAGCAAATTTCAACTCCTCTGTTTCCATTGCCAGCTGATGCTCGATGAAGTGTCGACTCGGTATCTGCAAGAACTTGAGCCAGTTGTGCTTCGTTGTCCATCATTCTCTCGTCGACAAAGTAGTTCAAATGATTCTTGGCTAGAACAGAATGAAAAAAGAATTAGCAACGCACGAAAAAAATTGGGATCAGCTTGTAAATATGGAAAGCAAAATTCAACCCCCCCGTTTCCGTTGCCAGCTGATGCTCGATCAAGTGTCGACTCGGTATCTGCAAGAACTTGAGCCAGTTGTGCTTCGTTGTCCATCATCCTCTCGTCGACAAAGTAGTTCAGATGATTCTTGGCTAGAACTGAATGAAGAAAGAATTAGCAACGCACGAAAAAAATTAGGGTCAGCTTGTAAATATGGAAAGCAAAATTCAACTCCCCTATTTCCATTGCCAGCTGATGCTCGATCAAGTGTCGACTCGGTATCTGCAAGAACTTGAGCCAGTTGTGCTTCGTTGTCCATCATCCTCTCGTCGACAAAGTAGTTCAGATGATTCTTGGCTAGAACAGAATGAAAAAAGAATTAGCAACGCACGAAAAAAATTGGGATCAGCTTGTAAATATGGAAAGCAAAATTCAACTCCTCTGTTTTCATTGCCAGCTGATGCTCGATCACGTGTCGACTCGGTATCTGCAAGAACTTGAGCCAGTTGTGCTTCGTTGTCCATCATCCTCTCGTCGACAAAGTAGTTCAGATGATTCTTGGCTAGAACAGAATGAAAAAAGAATTAGCAACGCACGAAAAAAATTGGGATCAGCTTGTAAATATGGAAAGTAAAATTCAACTCCCCTGTTTCCATTGCCAGCTGATGCTCGATCAAGTGTCGACTCGGTATCTGCAAGAACTTGAGCCAGTTGTGCTTCGTTGTCCATCATTCTCTCGTCGACAGAGTAGTTCAGATGATTCTTGGCTAGAACAGAATGAAAAAAGAATTAGCAACGCACGAAAAAAATTGGGATCAGCTTGTAAATATGGAAAGCAAATTTCAACTCCTCTGTTTCCATTGCCAGCTGATGCTCGATCAAGTGTCGACTCGGTATCTGCAAGAACTTGAGCCAGTTGTGCTTCGTTGTCCATCATCCTCTCGTCGACAAAGTAGTTCAGATGATTTTTGGCTAGAACAGAATGAAAAAAGAATTAGCAACGCACGAAAAAAATTGGGATCAGCTTGTAAATATGGAAAGCAAAATTCAACCCCCCCGTTTCCGTTGCCAGCTGATGCTCGATCAAGTGTCGACTCGGTATCTGCAAGAACTTGAGCCAGTTGTGCTTCGTTGTCCATCATCCTCTCGTCGACAAAGTAGTTCAGATGATTCTTGGCTAGAACTGAATGAAGAAAGAATTAGCAACGCACGAAAAAAATTAGGGTCAGCTTGTAAATATGGAAAGCAAAATTCAACTCCCCTATTTCCATTTCCAGCTGATGCTCGATCAAGTGTCGACTCGGTATCTGCAAGAACTTGAGCCAGTTGTGCTTCGTTGTCCATCATCCTCTCGTCGACAAAGTAGTTCAGATGATTCTTGGCTAGAACAGAATGAAAAAAGAATTAGCAACGCACGAAAAAAATTGGGATCAGCTTGTAAATATGGAAAGCAAAATTCAACTCCTCTGTTTCCATTGCCAGCTGATGCTCGATCAAGTGTCGACTCGGTATCTGCAAGAACTTGAGCCAGTTGTGCTTCGTTGTCCATCATCCTCTCGTCGACAAAGTAGTTCAGATGATTCTTGGCTAGAACAGAATGAAAAAAGAATTAGCAGCGCATGAAAAAAATTGGGATCAGCTTGTAAATATGGAAAGCAAAATTCAACTCCTCTGTTTCGATTGCCAGCTGATGCTCGATCAAGTGTCGACTCGGTATCTGCAAGAACTTGAGCCAGTTGAGCTTCGTTGTCCATCATTCTCTCGTCGACAAAGTAGTTCAGATGATTCTTGGCTAGAACAGAATGAAAAAAGAATTAGCAACGCACGAAAAAAATTGGGATCAGCTTGTAAATATGGAAAGCAAAATTCAACTCCTCTGTTTCCATTGCCAGCTGATGCTCGATCAAGCGTCGACTCGGTATCGGCAAGAACTTGAACCAGTTGTGCTTCGTTGTCCATCATCCTCTCGTCGACAAAGTAGTTCAGATGATTCTTGGCTAGAACTGAATGAAAAAAGAATTAGCAACGCACGAAAAAAATTGGGATCAGCTTGTAAATATGGAAAGCAAAATTCAACTCCCCTGTTTCCGTTGCCAGCTGATGCTCGATCAAGTGTCGACTCGGTATTTGCAAGAACTTGAGCCAGTTGTGCTTCGTTGTCCATCATCCTCTCGTCGACAAAGTAGTTCAGATGATTCTTGGCTAGAACTGAATGAAGAAAGAATTAGCAACGCACGAAAAAAATTGGGATCAGCTTGTAAATATGGAAAGCAAAATTCAACTCCTCTGTTTCCATTGCCAGCTGATGCTCGATCAAGTGTCGACTCGGTATCTGCAAGAACTTGAGCCAGTTGTGCTTCGTTGTCCATCATTCTCTCGTCGACAAAGTAGTTCAGATGATTCTTGGCTAGAACAGAATGAAAAAAGAATTAGCAAAGCACGAAAAAAATTGGGATCAGCTTGTAAATATGGAAAGCAAAATTCAACTCCTCTGTTTCCATTGCCAGCTGATGCTCGATCAAGTGTCGACTCGGTATCTGCAAGCACTTGAGCCAGTTGTGCTTCGTTGTCCATCATTCTCTCGTCGACAAAGTAGTCCAGATGATTCTTGGCTAGAACAGAATGAAAAAAGAATTAGCAAAGCACGAAAAAAATTGGGATCAGCTTGTAAATATGGAAAGCAAAATTCAACTCCTCTGTTTCCATTGCCAGCTGATGCTCGATCAAGTGTCGACTCGGTATCTGCAAGATTTTGAGCCATTTGTGCTTCGTTGTCCATCATCCTCTCGTCGACAAAGTAGTTCAGATGATTCTTGGCTAGAACAGAATGAAAAAAGAATTAGCAACGCACGAAAAAAATTAGGGTCAGCTTGTAAATATGGAAAGCAAAATTCAACTCCCCTATTTCCATTTCCAGCTGATGCTCGATCAAGTGTCGACTCGGTATCTGCAAGAACTTGAGCCAGTTGTGCTTCGTTGTCCATCATCCTCTCGTCGACAAAGTAGTTCAGATGATTCTTGGCTAGAACAGAATGAAAAAAGAATTAGCAACGCACGAAAAAAATTGGGATCAGCTTGTAAATATGGAAAGGAAAATTCAACTCCCCTGTTTCCATTGCCAGCTGATGCTCGATCAAGTGTCGACTCGGTATCTGCAAGAACTTGAGCCAGTTGTGCTTCGTTGTCCATCATTCTCTCGTCGACAAAGTAGTTCAGATGATTCTTGGCTAGAACAGAATGAAAAAAGAATTAGCAACGCACGAAAAAAATTGGGATCAGCTTGTAAATATGGAAAGCAAAATTCAACTCCTCTGTTTCCATTGCCAGCTGATGCTCGATCAAGTGTCGACTCGGTATCTGCAAGAACTTGAGCCAGTTGTGCTTCGTTGTCCATCATCCTCTCGTCGACAAAGTAGTTCAGATGATTCTTGGCTAGAACAGAATGAAAAAAGAATTAGCAACGCACGCAAAAAATTGGGATCAGCTTGTAAATATGGAAAGCAAAACTCAACTCCTCTGTTTCCATTGCCAGCTGATGCTCGATCAAGTGTCGACTCGGTATCTGCAAGAACTTGTGCCAGTTGTGCTTCGTTGTCCATCATCCTCTCGTCGACAAAGTAGTTCAGATGATTCTTGGCTAGAACAGAATGAAAAAAGAATTAGCAAAGCACGAAAAAAATTGGGATCAGCTTGTAAATATGGAAAGCAAAACTCAACTCCTCTGTTTCCATTGCCAGCTGATGCTCGATCAAGTGTCGACTCGGTATCTGCAAGAACTTGAGCCAGTTGTGCTTCGTTGTCCATCATCCTCTCGTCGACAAAGTAGTTCAGATGATTCTTGGCTAGAACAGAATGAAAAAAGAAATAGCAAAGCACGAAAAAAATTGGGATTAGCTTGTAAATATGGAAAGCAAAACTCAACTCCTCTGTTTCCATTGCCAGCTGATGCTCGATCAAGTGTCGACTCGGTATCTGCAAGAACTTGAGCCTGTTGTGCTTCGTTGTCCATCATCCTCTCGTCGACAAAGTAGTTCAGATGATTCTTGGCTAGAACAGAATGAAAAAAGAATTAGCAACGCACGAAAAAAATTGGGATCAGCTTGTAAATATGGAAAGCAAAATTCAACTCCTCTGTTTCCGTTGCCAGCTGATGCTCGATCAAGTGTCGACTCGGTATCTGCAAGAACTTGATCCAGTTGTGCTTCGTTGTCCATCATCCTCTCGTCGACAAAGTAGTTCAGATGATTCTTGGCTAGAACTGAATGAAGAAAGAATTAGCAACGCACGAAAAAAATTGGGATCAGCTTGTAAATATGGAAAGCAAAATTCAACTCCTCTGTTTCCATTGCCAGCTGATGCTCGATCAAGTGTCGGCTCGGTATCTGCAAGAACTTGAGCCAGTTGTGCTTCGTTGTCCATCATTCTCTCGTCGACAAAGTAGTTCAGATGATTCTTGGCTAGAACAGAATGAAAAAAGAATTAGCAACGCACGAAAAAAATTGGGATCAGCTTGTAAATATGGAAAGCAAAACTCAACTCCTCTGTTTCGATTGCCAGCTGATGCTCGATCAAGTGTCGACTCGGTATCTGCAAGCACTTGAGCCAGTTGTGCTTCGTTGTCCATCATCCTCTCGTCGACAAAGTAGTTCAGATGATTCTTGGCTAGAACAGAATGAAAAAAGAATTAGCAACGCACGAAAAAAATTGGGATCAGCTTGTAAATATGGAAAGCAAAACTCAACCCCTCTGTTTCCATTGCCAGCTGATGCTCGATCAAGTGTCGACTCGGTATCTGCAAGAACTTGAGCCAGTTGTGCTTCGTTGTCCATCATCCTCTCGTCGACAAAGTAGTTCAGATGATTCTTGGCTAGAACAGAATGAAAAAAGAATTAGCAACGCACGAAAAAAATTGGGATCAGCTTGTAAATATGGAAAGCAAAACTCAACTCCTCTGTTTCCATTGCCAGCTGATGCTCGATCAAGTGTCGACTCGGTATCTGCAAGAACTTGAGCCAGTTGTGCTTCGTTGTCCATCATCCTCTCGTCGACAAAGTAGTTCAGATGATTCTTGGCTAGAACAGAATGAAGAAAGAATTAGCAACGCACGAAAAAAATTGGGATCAGCTTGTAAATATGGAAAGCAAAATTCAACTCCTCTGTTTCCATTGCCAGCTGATGCTCGATCAAGTGTCGACTCGGTATCTGCAAGAACTTGAGCCAGTTGTGCTTCGTTGTCCATCATTCTCTCGTCGACAAAGTAGTTCAGATGATTCTTGGCTAGAACAGAATGAAAAAAGAATTAGCAACGCACGAAAAAAATTGGGATCAGCTTGTAAATATGGAAAGCAAAATTCAACTCCTCTGTTTCCATTGCGAGCTGATGCTCGATCAAGTGTCGACTCGGTATCTGCAAGAACTTGAGCCAGTTGTGCTTCGTTGTCCATCATCCTCTCGTCGACAAAGTAGTTCAGATGATTCTTGGCTAGAACAGAATGAAAAAAGAATTAGCAACGCACGAAAAAAATTGGGATCAGCTTGTAAATATGGAAAGCAAAACTCAACACCTCTGTTTCCATTGCCAGCTGATGCTCGATCAAGTGTCGACTCGGTATCTGCAAGAACTTGAGCCAGTTGTGCTTCGTTGTCCATCATTCTCTCGTCGACAAAGTAGTTCAGATGATTCTTGGCTAGAACAGAATGAAAAAAGAATTAGCAACGCACGAAAAAAATTGGGATCAGCTTGTAAATATGGAAAGCAAAACTCAACTCCTCTGTTTCCATTGCCTGCTGATGCTCGATCAAGTGTCGACTCGGTATCTGCAAGCACTTGAGCCAGTTGTGCTTCGTTGTCCATCATTCTCTCGTCGACAAAGTAGTCCAGATGATTCTTGGCTAGAACAGAATGAAAAAAGAATTAGCAACGCACGAAAAAAATTGGGATCAGCTTGTAAATATGGAAAGCAAAATTCAACTCCTCTGTTTCCATTGCCAGCTGATGCTCGATCAAGTGTCGACTCGGTATCTGCAAGAACTTGAGCTAGTTGTGCTTCGTTGTCCATCATTCTCTCGTCGACAAAGTAGTTCAGATGATTCATGGCTAGAACAGAATGAAAAAAGAATTAGCAACGCACGAAAAAAATTGGGATCAGCTTGTAAATATGGAAATCAAATTTCAACTCCTCTGTTTCCATTGCCAGCTGATGCTCGATCAAGTGTCGACTCGGTATCTGCAAGAACTTGAGCCAGTTGTGCTTCGTTGTCCATCATTCTCTCGTCGACAAAGTAGTTCAAATGATTCTTGGCTAGAACAGAATGAAAAAAGAATTAGCAACGCACGAAAAAAATTGGGATCAGCTTGTAAATATGGAAAGCAAAACTCAACTCCTCTGTTTCCATTGCCAGCTGATGCTCGATCAAGTGTCGACTCGGTATCTGCAAGAACTTGAGCCAGTTGTGCTTCGTTGTCCATCATCCTCTCGTCGACAAAGTAGTTCAGATGATTCTTGGCTAGAACAGAATGAAAAAAGAATTAGCAACGCACGAAAAAAATTGGGATCAGCTTGTAAATATGGAAAGCAAAACTCAACTCCTCTGTTTCCATTGCCAGGTGATGCTCGATCAAGTGTCGACTCGGTATCTGCAAGAACTTGAGCCAGTTGTGCTTCGTTGTCCATCATCCTCTCGTCGACATAGTAGTTCAGATGATTCTTGGCTAGAACAGAATGAAAAAAGAATTAGCAACGCACGAAAAAAATTGGGATCAGCTTGTAAATATGGAAAGCAAAATTCAACTCCCCTGTTTCCATTGCCAGTTGATGCTCGATCAAGTGTCGACTCGGTATCTGCAAGAACTTGAGCCAGTTGTGCTTCGTTGTCCATCATCCTCTCGTCGACAAAGTAGTTCAGATGATTCTTGGCTAGAACAGAATGAAAAAAGAATTAGCAACGCACGAAAAAAATTGGGATCAGCTTGTAAATATGGAAAGCAAAACTCAACCCCTCTGTTTCCATTTCCAGCTGATGCTCGATCAAGTGTCGACTCGGTATCTGCAAGAACTTGAGCCAGTTGTGCTTCGTTGTCCATCATCCTCTCGTCGACAAAGTAGTTCAGATGATTCTTGGCTAGAACAGAATGAAAAAAGAATTAGCAACGCACGAAAAAAATTTTGATCAGCTTGTAAATATGGAAAGCAAAACTCAACTCCTCTGTTTCCATTGCCAGCTGATGCTCGATTAAGTGTCGACTCGGTATCTGCAAGAACTTGAGCCAGTTGTGCTTCGTTGTCCATCATCCTCTCGTCGACAAAGTAGTTCAGATGATTCTTGGCTAGAACAGAATGAAAAAAGAATTAGCAACGCACGAAAAAAATTGGGATCAGCTTGTAAATATGGAAAGCAAAACTCAACTCCTCTGTTTCCATTGCCAGCTGATGCTCGATCAGGTGTTGACTCGGTATCTGCAAGAACTTGAGCCAGTTGTGCTTCGTTGTCCATCATTCTCTCGTCGACAAAGTAGTTCAAATGATTCTTGGCTAGAACTGAATGAAGAAAGAATTAGCAACGCACGAAAAAAATTAGGGTCAGCTTGTAAATATGGAAAGCAAAATTCAACTCCCCTATTTCCATTGCCAGCTGATGCTCGATCAAGTGTCGACTCGGTATCTGCAAGAACTTGAGCCAGTTGTGCTTCGTTGTCCATCATCCTCTCGTCGACAAAGTAGTTCAGATGATTCTTGGCTAGAACAGAATGAAAAAAGAATTAGCAACGCACGAAAAAAATTGGGATCAGCTTGTAAATATGGAATGCAAAATTCAACTCCTCTGTTTCCATTGCCAGCTGATGCTCGATCAAGTGTCGACTCGGTATCTGCAAGAACTTGAGCCAGTTGTGCTTCGTTGTCCATCATCCTCTCGTCGACAAAGTGGTTCAGATGATTCTTGTCTAGAACTGAATGAAGAAAGAATTAGCAACGCACGAAAAAAATTAGGGTCAGCTTGTAAATATGGAAAGCAAAACTCAACCCCTCTGTTTCCATTGCCAGCTGATGCTCGATCAAGTGTCGACTCGGTATCTGCAAGAACTTGAGCCAGTTGTGCTTCGTTGTCCATCATCCTCTCGTCGACAAAGTAGTTCAGATGATTCTTGGCTAGAACAGAATGAAAAAAGAATTAGCAACGCACGAAAAAAATTGGGATCAGCTTGTAAATATGGAAAGCAAAACTCAACTCCTCTGTTTCCATTGCCAGCTGATGCTCGATCAAGTGTCGACTCGGTATCTGCAAGAACTTGAGCCAGTTGTGCTTCGTTGTCCATCATCCTCTCGTCGACAAAGTAGTTCAGATGATTCTTGGCTAGAACAGAATGAAAAAAGAATTAGCAACGCACGAAAAAAATTGGGATCAGCTTGTAAATATGGAAAGCAAAACTCAACCCCTCTGTTTCCATTGCCAGCTGATGCTCGATCAAGTGTCGACTCGGTATCTGCAAGAACTTGAGCCAGTTGTGCTTCGTTGTCCATCATCCTCTCGTCGACAAAGTAGTTCAGATGATTCTTGGCTAGAACAGAATGAAAAAAGAATTAGCAACGCACGAAAAAAATTTTGATCAGCTTGTAAATATGGAAAGCAAAACTCAACTCCTCTGTTTCCATTGCCAGCTGATGCTCGATTAAGTGTCGACTCGGTATCTGCAAGAACTTGAGCCAGTTGTGCTTCGTTGTCCATCATCCTCTCGTCGACAAAGTAGTTCAGATGATTCTTGGCTAGAACAGAATGAAAAAAGAATTAGCAACGCACGAAAAAAATTGGGATCAGCTTGTAAATATGGAAAGCAAAACTCAACTCCTCTGTTTCCATTGCCAGCTGATGCTCGATCAGGTGTTGACTCGGTATCTGCAAGAACTTGAGCCAGTTGTGCTTCGTTGTCCATCATTCTCTCGTCGACAAAGTAGTTCAAATGATTCTTGGCTAGAACTGAATGAAGAAAGAATTAGCAACGCACGAAAAAAATTAGGGTCAGCTTGTAAATATGGAAAGCAAAATTCAACTCCCCTATTTCCATTGCCAGCTGATGCTCGATCAAGTGTCGACTCGGTATCTGCAAGAACTTGAGCCAGTTGTGCTTCGTTGTCCATCATCCTCTCGTCGACAAAGTAGTTCAGATGATTCTTGGCTAGAACAGAATGAAAAAAGAATTAGCAACGCACGAAAAAAATTGGGATCAGCTTGTAAATATGGAATGCAAAATTCAACTCCTCTGTTTCCATTGCCAGCTGATGCTCGATCAAGTGTCGACTCGGTATCTGCAAGAACTTGAGCCAGTTGTGCTTCGTTGTCCATCATCCTCTCGTCGACAAAGTGGTTCAGATGATTCTTGTCTAGAACTGAATGAAGAAAGAATTAGCAACGCACGAAAAAAATTAGGGTCAGCTTGTAAATATGGAAAGCAAAACTCAACCCCTCTGTTTCCATTGCCAGCTGATGCTCGATCAAGTGTCGACTCGGTATCTGCAAGAACTTGAGCCAGTTGTGCTTCGTTGTCCATCATCCTCTCGTCGACAAAGTAGTTCAGATGATTCTTGGCTAGAACAGAATGAAAAAAGAATTAGCAACGCACGAAAAAAATTGGGATCAGCTTGTAAATATGGAAAGCAAAACTCAACTCCTCTGTTTCCATTGCCAGCTGATGCTCGATCAAGTGTCGACTCGGTATCTGCAAGAACTTGAGCCAGTTGTGCTTCGTTGTCCATCATCCTCTCGTCGACAAAGTAGTTCAGATGATTCTTGGCTAGAACAGAATGAAAAAAGAATTAGCAACGCACGAAAAAAATTGGGATCAGCTTGTAAATATGGAAAGCAAAACTCAACTCCTCTGTTTCCATTGCCAGCTGATGCTCGATCAAGTGTCGACTCGGTATCTGCAAGAACTTGAGCCAGTTGTGCTTCGTTGTCCATCATCCTCTCGTCGACAAAGTAGTTCAGATGATTCTTGGCTAGAACAGAATGAAAAAAGAATTAGCAACGCACGAAAAAAATTGGGATCAGCTTGTAAATATGGAAAGCAAAATTCAACTCCCCTGTTTCCATTGCCAGTTGATGCTCGATCAAGTGTCGACTCGGTATCTGCAAGAACTTGAGCCAGTTGTGCTTCGTTGTCCATCATTCTCTCGTCGACAAAGTAGTTCAGATGATTCTTGGCTAGAACAGAATGAAAAAAGAATTAGCAACGCACGAAAAAAATTGGGATCAGCTTGTAAATATGGAAAGCAAAACTCAACTCCTCTGTTTCCATTGCCAGCTGATGCTCGATCAAGTGTCGACTCGGTATCTGCAAGCACTTGAGCCAGTTGTGCTACGTTGTCCATCATTCTCTCGTCGACAAAGTAGTCCAGATGATTCTTGGCTAGAACAGAATGAAAAAAGAATTAGCAACGCACGAAAAAAATTGGGATCAGCTTGTAAATATGGAAAGCAAAATTCAACTCCTCTGTTTCCATTGCCAGCTGATGCTCGATCAAGTGTCGACTCGGTATCTGCAAGAACTTGAGCCAGTTGTGCTTCGTTGTCCATCATCCTCTCGTCGACAAAGTAGTTCAGATGATTCTTGGCTAGAACTGAATGAAGAAAGAATTAGCAACGCACGAAAAAAATTAGGGTCAGCTTGTAAATATGGAAAGCAAAACTCAACCCCTCTGTTTCCATTGCCAGCTGATGCTCGATCAAGTGTCGACTCGGTATCTGCAAGAACTTGAGCCAGTTGTGCTTCGTTGTCCATCATCCTCTCGTCGACAAAGTAGTTCAGATGATTCTTGGCTAGAACAGAATGAAAAAAGAATTAGCAACGCACGAAAAAAATTGGGATCAGCTTGTAAATATGGAAAGCAAAACTCAACTCCTCTGTTTCCATTGCCAGCTGATGCTCGATCAAGTGTCGACTCGGTATCTGCAAGAACTTGAGCCAGTTGTGCTTCGTTGTCCATCATCCTCTCGTCGACAAAGTAGTTCAGATGATTCTTGGCTAGAACAGAATGAAAAAAGAATTAGCAACGCACGAAAAAAATTGGGATCAGCTTGTAAATATGGAAAGCAAAACTCAACTCCTCTGTTTCCATTGCCAGCTGATGCTCGATCAAGTGTCGACTCGGTATCTGCAAGAACTTGAGCCAGTTGTGCTTCGTTGTCCATCATCCTCTCGTCGACAAAGTAGTTCAGATGATTCTTGGCTAGAACAGAATGAAAAAAGAATTAGCAACGCACGAAAAAAATTGGGATCAGCTTGTAAATATGGAAAGCAAAATTCAACTCCCCTGTTTCCATTGCCAGTTGATGCTCGATCAAGTGTCGACTCGGTATCTGCAAGAACTTGAGCCAGTTGTGCTTCGTTGTCCATCATTCTCTCGTCGACAAAGTAGTTCAGATGATTCTTGGCTAGAACAGAATGAAAAAAGAATTAGCAACGCACGAAAAAAATTGGGATCAGCTTGTAAATATGGAAAGCAAAACTCAACTCCTCTGTTTCCATTGCCAGCTGATGCTCGATCAAGTGTCGACTCGGTATCTGCAAGCACTTGAGCCAGTTGTGCTACGTTGTCCATCATTCTCTCGTCGACAAAGTAGTCCAGATGATTCTTGGCTAGAACAGAATGAAAAAAGAATTAGCAACGCACGAAAAAAATTGGGATCAGCTTGTAAATATGGAAAGCAAAATTCAACTCCTCTGTTTCCATTGCCAGCTGATGCTCGATCAAGTGTCGACTCGGTATCTGCAAGAACTTGAGCCAGTTGTGCTTCGTTGTCCATCATCCTCTCGTCGACAAAGTAGTTCAGATGATTCTTGGCTAGAACAGAATGAAAAAAGAATTAGCAACGCACGAAAAAAATTAGGATCAGCTTGTAAATATGGAAAGCAAAATTCAACTCCTCTGTTTCCATTGCCAGCTGATGCTCGATCAAGTGTCGACTCGGTATCTGCAAGAACTTGAGCCACTTGTGCTTCGTTGTCCATCATCCTCTCGTCGACAAAGTAGTTCAGATGATTCTTGGCTAGAACAGAATGAAAAAAGAATTAGCAACGCACGAAAAAAATTGGGATCAGCTTGTAAATATGGAATGCAAAATTCAACACCCCTGTTTCCATTGCTAGCTGATGCTCGATCAAGAGTCGACTCGGTATCTGCAAGAACTTGAGCCAGTTGTGCTTCGTTGTCCATCATTCTCTCGTCGACAAAGTAGTTGAGATGATTCTTGGCTAGAACAGAATGAAAAAAGAATTAGCAAAGCACGAAAAAAATTGGGATCAGCTTGTAAATATGGAAAGCAAAATTCAACTCCTCTGTTTCCATTGCCAGCTGATGCTCGATCAAGTGTCGACTCGGTATTTGCAAGAACTTGAGCCAGTTGTGCTTCGTTGTCCATCATCCTCTCGTCGACAAAGTAGTTCAGATGATTCTTGGCTAGAACAGAATGAAAAAAGAATTAGCAACGCACGAAAAAAATTGGGATCAGCTTCTAAATATGGAAAGCAAAATTCAACTCCCCTGTTTCCATTGCCAGCTGATGCTCGATCAAGTGTCGACTCGGTATCTGCAAGAACTTGAGCCAGTTGTGCTTCGTTGTCCATCATTCTCTCGTCGACAAAGTAGTTCAGATGATTCATGGCTAGAACAGAATGAAAAAAGAATTAGCAACGCACGAAAAAAATTGGGATCAGCTTGTAAATATGGAAAGCAAATTTCAACTCCCCTGTTTCCATTGCCAGCTGATGCTCGATCAAGTGTCGACTCGGTATCTGCAAGAACTTGGGCTAGTTGTGCTTCGTTGTCCATCATTCTCTCGTCGACAAAGTAGTTCAAATGATTCTTGGCTAGAACAGAATGAAAAAAGAATTAGCAACGCACGAAAAAAATTGGGATCAGCTTGTAAATATGGAAAGCAAAATTCAACCCCCCCGTTTCCGTTGCCAGCTGATGCTCGATCAAGTGTCGACTCGGTATCTGCAAGAACTTGAGCCAGTTGTGCTTCGTTGTCCATCATCCTCTCGTCGACAAAGTAGTTCAGATGATTCATGGCTAGAACAGAATGAAAAAAGAATTAGCAACGCACGAAAAAAATTGGGATCAGCTTGTAAATATGGAAAGCAAAATTCAACTCCCCTGTTTCCATTGTCAGCTGATGCTCGATCAAGTGTCGACTCGGTATCTGCAAGAACTTGAGCCAGTTGTGCTTCGTTGTCCATCATTCTCTCGTCGACAGAGTAGTTCAGATGATTCTTGGCTAGAACAGAATGAAAAAAGAATTAGCAACGCACGAAAAAAATTGGGATCAGCTTGTAAATATGGAAAGCAAATTTCAACTCCTCTGTTTCCATTGCCAGCTGATGCTCGATCAAGTGTCGACTCGGTATCTGCAAGAACTTGAGCCAGTTGTGCTTCGTTGTCCATCATCCTCTCGTCGACAAAGTAGTTCAGATGATTCTTGGCTAGAACAGAATGAAAAAAGAATTAGCAACGCACGAAAAAAATTGGGATCAGCTTGTAAATATGGAAAGCAAAATTCAACCCCCCCGTTTCCGTTGCCAGCTGATGCTCGATCAAGTGTCGACTCGGTATCTGCAAGAACTTGAGCCAGTTGTGCTTCGTTGTCCATCATCCTCTCGTCGACAAAGTAGTTCAGATGATTCTTGGCTAGAACTGAATGAAGAAAGAATTAGCAACGCACGAAAAAAATTAGGGTCAGCTTGTAAATATGGAAAGCAAAATTCAACTCCCCTATTTCCATTGCCAGCTGATGCTCGATCAAGTGTCGACTCGGTATCTGCAAGAACTTGAGCCAGTTGTGCTTCGTTGTCCATCATCCTCTCGTCGACAAAGTAGTTCAGATGATTCTTGGCTAGAACAGAATGAAAAAAGAATTAGCAACGCACGAAAAAAATTGGGATCAGCTTGTAAATATGGAAAGCAAAATTCAACTCCTCTGTTTCGATTGCCAGCTGATGCTCGATCAATTGTCGACTCGGTATCTGCAAGAACTTGAGCCAGTTGTGCTTCGTTGTCCATCATCCTCTCGTCGACAAAGTAGTTCAGATGATTCTTGGCTAGAACAGAATGAAAAAAGAATTAGCAACGCACGAAAAAAATTGGGATCAGCTTGTAAATATGGAAAGCAAAACGCAACCCCTCTGTTTCCATTGCCAGCTGATGCTCGATCAAGTGTCGACTCGGTATCTGCAAGAACTTGAGCCAGTTGTGCTTCGTTGTCCATCATCCTCTCGTCGACAAAGTAGTTCAGATGATTCTTGGCTAGAACAGAATGAAAAAAGAATTAGCAACGCACGAAAAAAATTGGGATCAGCTTGTAAATATGGAAAGCAAAACTCAACTCCTCTGTTTCCATTGCCAGCTGATGCTCGATCAAGTGTCGACTCGGTATCTGCAAGAACTTGAGCCAGTTGTGCTTCGTTGTCCATCATCCTCTCGTCGACAAAGTAGTTCAGATGATTCTTGGCTAGAACAGAATGAAAAAAGAATTAGCAACGCACGAAAAAAATTGGGATCAGCTTGTAAATATGGAAAGCAAAATTCAACCCCCCCGTTTCCGTTGCCAGCTGATGCTCGATCAAGTGTCGACTCGGTATCTGCAAGAACTTGAGCTAGTTGTGCTTCGTTGTCCATCATTCTCTCGTCGACAAAGTAGTTCAGATGATTCTTGGCTAGAACAGAATGAAAAAAGAATTAGCAACGCACGAAAAAAATTGGGATCAGCTTGTAAATATGGAAAGCAAAATTCAACCCCCCCGTTTCCGTTGCCAGCTGATGCTCGATCAAGTGTCGACTCGGTATCTGCAAGAACTTGAGCCAGTTGTGCTTCGTTGTCCATCATCCTCTCGTCGACAAAGTAGTTCAGATGATTCTTGGCTAGAACTGAATGAAGAAAGAATTAGCAACGCACGAAAAAAATTAGGGTCAGCTTGTAAATATGGAAAGCAAAATTCAACTCCCCTATTTCCATTGCCAGCTGATGCTCGATCAAGTGTCGACTCGGTATCTGCAAGAACTTGAGCCAGTTGTGCTTCGTTGTCCATCATCCTCTCGTCGACAAAGTAGTTCAGATGATTCTTGGCTAGAACAGAATGAAAAAAGAATTAGCAACGCACGAAAAAAATTGGGATCAGCTTGTAAATATGGAAAGCAAAATTCAACTCCTCTGTTTCGATTGCCAGCTGATGCTCGATCAATTGTCGACTCGGTATCTGCAAGAACTTGAGCCAGTTGTGCTTCGTTGTCCATCATCCTCTCGTCGACAAAGTAGTTCAGATGATTCTTGGCTAGAACAGAATGAAAAAAGAATTAGCAACGCACGAAAAAAATTGGGATCAGCTTGTAAATATGGAAAGCAAAACTCAACTCCTCTGTTTCCATTGCCAGCTGATGCTCGATCAAGTGTCGACTCGGTATCTGCAAGAACTTGAGCCAGTTGTGCTTCGTTGTCCATCATCCTCTCGTCGACAAAGTAGTTCAGATGATTCTTGGCTAGAACAGAATGAAAAAAGAATTAGCAACGCACGAAAAAAATTGGGATCAGCTTGTAAATATGGAAAGCAAATTTCAACTCCCCTGTTTCCATTGCCAGCTGATGCTCGATCAAGTGTCGACTCGGTATCTGCAAGAACTTGAGCTAGTTGTGCTTCGTTGTCCATCATTCTCTCGTCGACAAAGTAGTTCAGATGATTCTTGGCTAGAACAGAATGAAAAAAGAATTAGCAACGCACGAAAAAAATTGGGATCAGCTTGTAAATATGGAAAGCAAAATTCAACCCCCCCGTTTCCGTTGCCAGCTGATGCTCGATCAAGTGTCGACTCGGTATCTGCAAGAACTTGAGCCAGTTGTGCTTCGTTGTCCATCATCCTCTCGTCGACAAAGTAGTTCAGATGATTCTTGGCTAGAACTGAATGAAGAAAGAATTAGCAACGCACGAAAAAAATTAGGGTCAGCTTGTAAATATGGAAAGCAAAATTCAACTCCCCTATTTCCATTGCCAGCTGATGCTCGATCAAGTGTCGACTCGGTATCTGCAAGAACTTGAGCCAGTTGTGCTTCGTTGTCCATCATCCTCTCGTCGACAAAGTAGTTCAGATGATTCTTGGCTAGAACAGAATGAAAAAAGAATTAGCAACGCACGAAAAAAATTGGGATCAGCTTGTAAATATGGAAAGCAAAATTCAACTCCTCTGTTTCGATTGCCAGCTGATGCTCGATCAATTGTCGACTCGGTATCTGCAAGAACTTGAGCCAGTTGTGCTTCGTTGTCCATCATCCTCTCGTCGACAAAGTAGTTCAGATGATTCTTGGCTAGAACATAATGAAAAAAGAATTAGCAACGCACGAAAAAAATTGGGATCAGCTTGTAAATATGGAAAGCAAAACTCAACCCCTCTGTTTCCATTGCCAGCTGATGCTCGATCAAGTGTCGACTCGGTATCTGCAAGAACTTGAGCCAGTTGTGCTTCGTTGTCCATCATCCTCTCGTCGACAAAGTAGTTCAGATGATTCTTGGCTAGAACAGAATGAAAAAAGAATTAGCAACGCACGAAAAAAATTGGGATCAGCTTGTAAATATGGAAAGCAAAACTCAACTCCTCTGTTTCCATTGCCAGCTGATGCTCGATCAAGTGTCGACTCGGTATCTGCAAGAACTTGAGCCAGTTGTGCTTCGTTGTCCATCATCCTCTCGTCGACAAAGTAGTTCAGATGATTCTTGGCTAGAACAGAATGAAAAAAGAATTAGCAACGCACGAAAAAAATTGGGATCAGCTTGTAAATATGGAAAGCAAAATTCAACTCCTCTGTTTCCATTGCCAGCTGATGCTCGATCAAGTGTCGACTCGGTATCTGCAAGAACTTGAGCCAGTTGTGCTTCGTTGTCCATCATCCTCTCGTCGACAAAGTAGTTCAGATGATTCTTGGCTAGAACAGAATGAAAAAAGAATTAGCAACGCACGAGAAAAATTGGGATCAGCTTGTAAATATGGAAAGCAAAATTCAACTCCCCTGTTTCCATTGCCAGTTGATGCTCGATCAAGTGTCGACTCGGTATCTGCAAGAACTTGAGCCAGTTGTGCTTCGTTGTCCATCATTCTCTCGTCGACAAAGTAGTTCAGATGATTCTTGGCTAGAACAGAATGAAAAAAGAATTAGCAACGCACGAAAAAAATTGGGATCAGCTTGTAAATATGGAAAGCAAAACTCAACTCCTCTGTTTCCATTGCCAGCTGATGCTCGATCAAGTGTCGACTCGGTATCTGCAAGCACTTGAGCCAGTTGTGCTTCGTTGTCCATCATTCTCTCGTCGACAAAGTAGTCCAGATGATTCTTGGCTAGAACAGAATGAAAAAAGAATTAGCAACGCACGAAAAAAATTGGGATCAGCTTGTAAATATGGAAAGCAAAATTCAACTCCTCTGTTTCCATTGCCAGCTGATGCTCGATCAAGTGTCGACTCGGTATCTGCAAGAACTTGAGCCAGTTGTGCTTCGTTGTCCATCATCCTCTCGTCGACAAAGTAGTTCAGATGATTCTTGGCTAGAACAGAATGAAAAAAGAATTAGCAACGCACGAAAAAAATTAGGATCAGCTTGTAAATATGGAAAGCAAAATTCAACTCCTCTGTTTCCATTGCCAGCTGATGCTCGATCAAGTGTCGACTCGGTATCTGCAAGAACTTGAGCCACTTGTGCTTCGTTGTCCATCATCCTCTCGTCGACAAAGTAGTTCAGATGATTCTTGGCTAGAACAGAATGAAAAAAGAATTAGCAACGCACGAAAAAAATTGGGATCAGCTTGTAAATATGGAATGCAAAATTCAACACCCCTGTTTCCATTGCTAGCTGATGCTCGATCAAGAGTCGACTCGGTATCTGCAAGAACTTGAGCCAGTTGTGCTTCGTTGTCCATCATTCTCTCGTCGACTAAGTAGTTGAGATGATTCTTGGCTAGAACAGAATGAAAAAAGAATTAGCAAAGCACGAAAAAAATTGGGATCAGCTTGTAAATATGGAAAGCAAAATTCAACTCCTCTGTTTCCATTGCCAGCTGATGCTCGATCAAGTGTCGACTCGGTATTTGCAAGAACTTGAGCCAGTTGTGCTTCGTTGTCCATCATCCTCTCGTCGACAAAGTAGTTCAGATGATTCTTGGCTAGAACAGAATGAAAAAAGAATTAGCAACGCACGAAAAAAATTGGGATCAGCTTCTAAATATGGAAAGCAAAATTCAACTCCCCTGTTTCCATTGCCAGCTGATGCTCGATCAAGTGTCGACTCGGTATCTGCAAGAACTTGAGCCAGTTGTGCTTCGTTGTCCATCATTCTCTCGTCGACAAAGTAGTTCAGATGATTCATGGCTAGAACAGAATGAAAAAAGAATTAGCAACGCACGAAAAAAATTGGGATCAGCTTGTAAATATGGAAAGCAAATTTCAACTCCCCTGTTTCCATTGCCAGCTGATGCTCGATCAAGTGTCGACTCGGTATCTGCAAGAACTTGAGCTAGTTGTGCTTCGTTGTCCATCATTCTCTCGTCGACAAAGTAGTTCAGATGATTCATGGCTAGAACAGAATGAAAAAAGAATTAGCAACGCACGAAAAAAATTGGGATCAGCTTGTAAATATGGAAAGCAAATTTCAACTCCTCTGTTTCCATTGCCAGCTGATGCTCGATCAAGTGTCGACTCGGTATCTGCAAGAACTTGAGCCAGTTGTGCTTCGTTGTCCATCATCCTCTCGTCGACAAAGTAGTTCAGATGATTCTTGGCTAGAACAGAATGAAAAAAGAATTAGCAACGCACGAAAAAAATTGGGATCAGCTTGTAAATATGGAAAGCAAAATTCAACTCCCCTGTTTCCATTGCCAGCTGATGCTCGATCAAGTGTCGACTCGGTGTCTGCAAGAACTTGAGCCAGTTGTGCTTCGTTGTCCATCATTCTCTCGTCGACAAAGTAGTTCAGATGATTCTTGGCTAGAACAGAATGAAAAAAGAATTAGCAACGCACGAAAAAAATTGGGATCAGCTTGTAAATATGGAAAGCAAAATTCAACTCCTCTGTTTCCATTGCCAGCTGATGCTCGATCAAGTGTCGACTCGGTATCTGCAAGAACTTGATCCAGTTGTGCTTCGTTGTCCATCATCCTCTCGTCGACAAAATAGTTCAGATGATTCTTGGCTAGAACAGAATGAAAAAAGAATTAGCAACGCACGAAAAAAATTGGGATCAGCTTGTAAATATGGAAAGCAAAATTCAACTCCTTTGTTTCCATTGCCAGCTGATGCTCGATCAAGTGTCGACTCGGTATCTGCAAGAACTTGAGCCAGTTGTGCTTCGTTGTCCATCATCCTCTCGTCGACAAAGTATTTCAGATGATTCTTGGCTAGAACAGAATGAAAAAAGAATTAGCAACGCACGAAAAAAATTGGGATCAGCTTGTAAATATGGAAAGCAAAATTCAACTCCCCTGTTTCCATTGCCAGCTGATGCTCGATCAAGTGTCGACTCGGTATCTGCAAGAACTTGAGCCAGTTGTGCTTCGTTGTCCATCATTCTCTCGTCGACAAAGTAGTTCAGATGATTCTTGGCTAGAACAGAATGAAAAAAGAATTAGCAACGCACGAAAAAAATTGGGGTCAGCTTGTAAATATGGAAAGCAAAATTCAACTCCTCTGTTTCCATTGCCAGCTGATGCTCGATCACGTGTCGACTCGGTATCTGCAAGAACTTGAGCCAGTTGTGCTTCGTTGTCCATCATCCTCTCGTCGACAAAGTAGTTCAGATGATTCTTGGCTAGAACAGAATGAAAAAAGAATTAGCAACGCACGAAAAAAATTGTGATCAGCTTGTAAATATGGAAAGCAAAATTCAACTCCCCTGTTTCCATTGCCAGCTGATGCTCGATCAAGTGTCGACTCGGTATCTGCAAGAACTTGAGCCAGTTGTGCTTCGTTGTCCATCATTCTCTCGTCGACAAAGTAGTTCAGATGATTCTTGGCTAGAACAGAATGAAAAAAGAATTAGCAACGCACGAAAAAAATTGGGATCAGCTTGTAAATATGGAAAGCAAAATTCAACTCCTCTGTTTCCATTGCCAGCTGATGCTCGATCAAGTGTCGACTCGGTATCTGCAAGAACTTGATCCAGTTGTGCTTCGTTGTCCATCATCCTCTCGTCGACAAAGTAGTTCAGATGATTCTTGGCTAGAACAGAATGAAAAAAGAATTAGCAACGCACGAAAATAATTGGGATCAGCTTGTAAATATGGAAAGCAAAATTCAGCTCCTCTGTTTCCATTGCCAGCTGATGCTCGATCAAGTGTCGACTCGGTATTTGCAAGAACTTGATCCAGTTGTGCTTCGTTGTCCATCATCCTCTCGTCGACAAAGTAGTTCAGATGATTCTTGGCTAGAACAGAATGAAAAAAGAATTAGCAACGCACGAAAAAAATTGGGATCAGCTTGTAAATATGGAAAGCAAAATTCAACTCCTTTGTTTCCATTGCCAGCTGATGCTCGATCAAGTGTCGACTCGGTATCTGCAAGAACTTGAGCCAGTTGTGCTTCGTTGTCCATCATTCTCTCGTCGACAAAGTAGTTCAGATGATTCTTGGCTAGAACAGAATGAAAAAAGAATTAGCAACGCACGAAAAAAATTGGGATCAGCTTGTAAATATGGAAAGCAAAATTCAACTCCTCTGTTTCCATTGCCAGCTGATGCTCGATCACGTGTCGACTCGGTATCTGCAAGAACTTGAGCCAGTTGTGCTTCGTTGTCCATCATCCTCTCGTCGACAAAGTAGTTCAGATGATTCTTGGCTAGAACAGAATGAAAAAAGAATTAGCAACGCACGAAAAAAATTGGGATCAGCTTGTAAATATGGAAAGCAAAATTCAACTCCTCTGTTTCCATTGCCAGCTGATGCTCGATCAAGTGTCGACTCGGTATCTGCAAGAACTTGATCCAGTTGTGCTTCGTTGTCCATCATCCTCTCGTCGACAAAGTAGTTCAGATGATTCTTGGCTAGAACAGAATGAAAAAAGAATTAGCAACGCACGAAAAAAATTGGGATCAGCTTGTAAATATGGAAAGCAAAATTCAACTCCTTTGTTTCCATTGCCAGCTGATGCTCGATCAAGTGTCGACTCGGTATCTGCAAGAACTTGAGCCAGTTGTGCTTCGTTGTCCATCATCCTCTCGTCGACAAAGTATTTCAGATGATTCTTGGCTAGAACAGAATGAAAAAAGAATTAGCAACGCACGAAAAAAATTGGGATCAGCTTGTAAATATGGAAAGCAAAATTCAACTCCCCTGTTTCCATTGCCAGCTGATGCTCGATCAAGTGTCGACTCGGTATCTGCAAGAACTTGAGCCAGTTGTGCTTCGTTGTCCATCATTCTCTCGTCGACAGAGTAGTTCAGATGATTCTTGGCTAGAACAGAATGAAAAAAGAATTAGCAACGCACGAAAAAAATTGGGATCAGCTTGTAAATATGGAAAGCAAAATTCAACTCCCCTGTTTCCATTGCCAGCTGATGCTCGATCAAGTGTCGACTCGGTATCTGCAAGAACTTGAGCCAGTTGTGCTTCGTTGTCCATCATCCTCTCGTCGACAAAGTATTTCAGATGATTCTTGGCTAGAACAGAATGAAAAAAGAATTAGCAACGCACGAAAAAAATTGGGATCAGCTTGTAAATATGGAAAGCAAAATTCAACTCCCCTGTTTCCATTGCCAGCTGATGCTCGATCAAGTGTCGACTCGGTATCTGCAAGAACTTGAGCCAGTTGTGCTTCGTTGTCCATCATTCTCTCGTCGACAGAGTAGTTCAGATGATTCTTGGCTAGAACAGAATGAAAAAAGAATTAGCAACGCACGAAAAAAATTGGGATCAGCTTGTAAATATGGAAAGCAAAATTCAACTCCCCTGTTTCCGTTGCCAGCTGATGCTCGATCAAGTGTCGACTCGGTATTTGCAAGAACTTGAGCCAGTTGTGCTTCGTTGTCCATCATCCTCTCGTCGACAAAGTAGTTCAGATGATTCTTGGCTAGAACAGAATGAAAAAAGAATTAGCAACGCACGAAAAAAATTGGGATCAGCTTGTAAATATGGAAAGCAAAATTCAACTCCCCTATTTCCATTGCCAGCTGATGCTCGATCAAGTGTCGACTCGGTATCTGCAAGAACTTGAGCCAGTTGTGCTTCGTTGTCCATCATCCTCTCGTCGACAAAGTAGTTCAGATGATTCTTGGCTAGAACAGAATGAAAAAAGAATTAGCAACGCACGAAAAAAATTGGGATCAGCTTGTAAATATGGAAAGCAAAATTCAACTCCTCTGTTTCCATTGCCAGCTGATGCTCGATCAAGTGTCGACTCGGTATCTGCAAGAACTTGAGCCAGTTGTGCTTCGTTGTCCATCATCCTCTCGTCGACAAAGTAGTTCAGATGATTCTTGGCTAGAACAGAATGAAAAAAGAATTAGCAACGCACGAAAAAAATTGGGATCAGCTTGTAAATATGGAAAGCAAAATTCAACTCCTCTGTTTCCGTTGCCAGCTGATGCTCGATCAAGTGTCGACTCGGTATCTGCAAGAACTTGAGCCAGTTGTGCTTCGTTGTCCATCATTCTCTCGTCGACAAAGTAGTTCAGATGATTCTTGGCTAGAACAGAATGAAAAAAGAATTAGCAACGCACGAAAAAAATTGGGATCAGCTTGTAAATATGGAAAGCAAAATTCAACTCCTCTGTTTCCGTTGCCAGCTGATGCTCGATCAAGTGTCGACTCGGTATCTGCAAGAACTTGAGCCAGTTGTGCTTCGTTGTCCATCATTCTCTCGTCGACAAAGTAGTTCAGATGATTCTTGGCTAGAACAGAATGAAAAAAGAATTAGCAACGCACGAAAAAAATTGGGATCAGCTTGTAAATATGGAAAGCAAAATTCAACTCCCCTGTTTCCGTTGCCAGCTGATGCTCGATCAAGTGTCGACTCGGTATTTGCAAGAACTTGAGCCAGTTGTGCTTCGTTGTCCATCATCCTCTCGTCGACAAAGTAGTTCAGATGATTCTTGGCTAGAACTGAATGAAGAAAGAATTAGCAACGCACGAAAAAAATTGGGATCAGCTTGTAAATATGGAAAGCAAATTTCAACTCCTCTGTTTCCATTGCCAGCTGATGCTCGATCAAGTGTCGACTCGGTATCTGCAAGAACTTGAGCCAGTTGTGCTTCGTT
Source organism: Lasioglossum baleicum (assembly GCF_051020765.1). NCBI lineage: Eukaryota > Metazoa > Arthropoda > Insecta > Hymenoptera > Halictidae > Lasioglossum > Lasioglossum baleicum. The sequence goes on along the minus strand of NC_134929.1, from coordinate 3,889,054 downwards.
GTCCATCATTCTCTCGTCGACAAAGTAGTTCAGATGATTCTTGGCTAGAACAGAATGAAAAAAGAATTAGCAACGCACGAAAAAAATTGGGATCAGCTTGTAAATATGGAAAGCAAATTTCAACTCCTCTGTTTCCATTGCCAGCTGATGCTCGATCAAGTGTCGACTCGGTATCTGCAAGAACTTGAGCCAGTTGTGCTTCGTTGTCCATCATCCTCTCGTCGACAAAGTAGTTCAGATGATTCTTGGCTAGAACAGAATGAAAAAAGAATTAGCAACGCACGAAAAAAATTGGGATCAGCTTGTAAATATGGAAAGCAAAATTCAACTCCTCTGTTTCCATTGCCAGCTGATGCTCGATCAAGTGTCGACTCGGTATCTGCAAGAACTTGAGCCAGTTGTGCTTCGTTGTCCATCATTCTCTCGTCGACAAAGTAGTTCAAATGATTCTTGGCTAGAACAGAATGAAAAAAGAATTAGCAACGCACGAAAAAAATTGGAATCAGCTTGTAAATATGGAAAGCAAAATTCAACTCCTCTGTTTCCATTGCCAGCTGATGCTCGATCAAGTGTCGACTCGGTATCTGCAAGAACTTGAGCCAGTTGTGCTTCGTTGTCCATCATCCTCTCGTCGACAAAGTATTTCAGATGATTCTTGGCTAGAACAGAATGAAAAAAGAATTAGCAACGCACGAAAAAAATTGGGATCAGCTTGTAAATATGGAAAGCAAAATTCAACTCCCCTGTTTCCATTGCCAGCTGATGCTCGATCAAGTGTCGACTCGGTATCTGCAAGAACTTGAGCCAGTTGTGCTTCGTTGTCCATCATTCTCTCGTCGACAGAGTAGTTCAGATGATTCTTGGCTAGAACAGAATGAAAAAAGAATTAGCAACGCACGAAAAAAATTGGGATCAGCTTGTAAATATGGAAAGCAAAATTCAACTCCCCTGTTTCCGTTGCCAGCTGATGCTCGATCAAGTGTCGACTCGGTATTTGCAAGAACTTGAGCCAGTTGTGCTTCGTTGTCCATCATCCTCTCGTCGACAAAGTAGTTCAGATGATTCTTGGCTAGAACAGAATGAAAAAAGAATTAGCAACGCACGAAAAAAATTGGGATCAGCTTGTAAATATGGAAAGCAAAATTCAACTCCTCTGTTTCCATTGCCAGCTGATGCTCGATCAAGTGTCGACTCGGTATCTGCAAGAACTTGAGCCAGTTGTGCTTCGTTGTCCATCATTCTCTCGTCGACAAAGTAGTTCAGATGATTCTTGGCTAGAACTGAATGAAGAAAGAATTAGCAACGCACAAAAAAAATTAGGGTCAGCTTGTAAATATGGAAAGCAAAATTCAACTCCCCTATTTCCATTGCCAGCTGATGCTCGATCAAGTGTCGACTCGGTATCTGCAAGAACTTGAGCCAGTTGTGCTTCGTTGTCCATCATCCTCTCGTCGACAAAGTAGTTCAGATGATTCTTGGCTAGAACAGAATGAAAAAAGAATTAGCAACGCACGAAAAAAATTGGGATCAGCTTGTAAATATGGAAAGCAAAATTCAACTCCTCTGTTTCCATTGCCAGCTGATGCTCGATCAAGTGTCGACTCGGTATCTGCAAGAACTTGAGCCAGTTGTGCTTCGTTGTCCATCATCCTCTCGTCGACAAAGTAGTTCAGATGATTCTTGGCTAGAACAGAATGAAAAAAGAATTAGCAACGCACGAAAAAAATTGGGATCAGCTTGTAAATATGGAAAGCAAAATTCAACTCCTCTGTTTCCGTTGCCAGCTGATGCTCGATCAAGTGTCGACTCGGTATCTGCAAGAACTTGAGCCAGTTGTGCTTCGTTGTCCATCATTCTCTCGTCGACAAAGTAGTTCAGATGATTCTTGGCTAGAACAGAATGAAAAAAGAATTAGCAACGCACGAAAAAAATTGGGATCAGCTTGTAAATATGGAAAGCAAAATTCAACTCCCCTGTTTCCGTTGCCAGCTGATGCTCGATCAAGTGTCGACTCGGTATTTGCAAGAACTTGAGCCAGTTGTGCTTCGTTGTCCATCATCCTCTCGTCGACAAAGTAGTTCAGATGATTCTTGGCTAGAACTGAATGAAGAAAGAATTAGCAACGCACGAAAAAAATTGGGATCAGCTTGTAAATATGGAAAGCAAAATTCAACTCCCCTGTTTCCGTTGCCAGCTGATGCTCGATCAAGTGTCGACTCGGTATTTGCAAGAACTTGAGCCAGTTGTGCTTCGTTGTCCATCATCCTCTCGTCGACAAAGTAGTTCAGATGATTCTTGGCTAGAACTGAATGAAGAAAGAATTAGCAACGCACGAAAAAAATTGGGATCAGCTTGTAAATATGGAAAGCAAATTTCAACTCCTCTGTTTCCATTGCCAGCTGATGCTCGATCAAGTGTCGACTCGGTATCTGCAAGAACTTGAGCCAGTTGTGCTTCGTTGTCCATCATTCTCTCGTCGACAAAGTAGTTCAGATGATTCTTGGCTAGAACAGAATGAAAAAAGAATTAGCAACGCACGAAAAAAATTGGGATCAGCTTGTAAATATGGAAAGCAAATTTCAACTCCTCTGTTTCCATTGCCAGCTGATGCTCGATCAAGTGTCGACTCGGTATCTGCAAGAACTTGAGCCAGTTGTGCTTCGTTGTCCATCATCCTCTCGTCGACAAAGTAGTTCAGATGATTCTTGGCTAGAACAGAATGAAAAAAGAATTAGCAACGCACGAAAAAAATTGGGATCAGCTTGTAAATATGGAAAGCAAAATTCAACTCCTCTGTTTCCATTGCCAGCTGATGCTCGATCAAGTGTCGACTCGGTATCTGCAAGAACTTGAGCCAGTTGTGCTTCGTTGTCCATCATTCTCTCGTCGACAAAGTAGTTCAAATGATTCTTGGCTAGAACAGAATGAAAAAAGAATTAGCAACGCACGAAAAAAATTGGGATCAGCTTGTAAATATGGAAAGCAAAATTCAACTCCTCTGTTTCGATTGCCAGCTGATGCTCGATCAATTGTCGACTCGGTATCTGCAAGAACTTGAGCCAGTTGTGCTTCGTTGTCCATCATCCTCTCGTCGACAAAGTAGTTCAGATGATTCTTGGCTAGAACAGAATGAAAAAAGAATTAGCAACGCACGAAAAAAATTGGGATCAGCTTGTAAATATGGAAAGCAAAATTCAACTCCTCTGTTTCCATTGCCAGCTGATGCTCGATCAAGTGTCGACTCGATATCTGCAAGAACTTGAGCCAGTTGTGCTTCGTTGTCCATCATCCTCTCGTCGACAAAGTAGTTCAGATGATTCTTGGCTAGAACAGAATGAAAAAAGAATTAGCAACGCACGAAAAAAATTGGGATCAGCTTGTAAATATGGAAAGCAAAACTCAACTCCTCTGTTTCCATTGCCAGCTGATGCTCGATCAAGTGTCGACTCGGTATCTGCAAGAACTTGAGCCAGTTGTGCTTCGTTGTCCATCATTCTCTCGTCGACAAAGTAGTTCAAATGATTCTTGGCTAGAACAGAATGAAAAAAGAATTAGCAAAGCACGAAAAAAATTGGGATCAGCTTGTAAATATGGAAAGCAAAATTCAACTCCTCTGTTTCCATTGCCAGCTGATGCTCGATCAAGTGTCGACTCGGTATCTGCAAGAACTTGAGCCAGTTGTGCTTCATTGTCCATCATCCTCTCGTCGACAAAGTAGTTCAGATGATTCTTGGCTAGAACAGAATGAAAAAAGAATTAGCAACGCACGAAAAAAATTGGGATCAGCTTGTAAATATGGAAAGCAAAATTCAACTCCTCTGTTTCCATTGCCAGCTGATGCTCGATCAAGTGTCGACTCGGTATCTGCAAGAACTTGAGCCAGTTGTGCTTCGTTGTCCATCATCCTCTCGTCGACAAAGTAGTTCAGATGATTCTTGGCTAGAACAGAATGAAAAAAGAATTAGCAACGCACGAAAAAAATTGGGATCAGCTTGTAAATATGGAAAGCAAAACTCAACTCCTCTGTTTCCATTGCCAGCTGATGCTCGATCAAGTGTCGACTCGGTATCTGCAAGAACTTGAGCCAGTTGTGCTTCGTTGTCCATCATTCTCTCGTCGACAAAGTAGTTCAAATGATTCTTGGCTAGAACAGAATGAAAAAAGAATTAGCGAAGCACGAAAAAAATTGGGATCAGCTTGTAAATATGGAAAGCAAAATTCAACTCCTCTGTTTCCATTGCCAGCTGATGCTCGATCAAGTGTCGACTCGGTATCTGCAAGAACTTGAGCCAGTTGTGCTTCGTTGTCCATCATTCTCTCGTCGACAAAGTAGTTCAGATGATTCTTGGCTAGAACAGAATGAAAAAAGAATTAGCAACGCACGAAAAAAATTGGGATCAGCTTGTAAATATGGAAAGCAAAACTCAACTCCTCTGTTTCCATTGCCAGCTGATGCTCGATCAAGTGTCGACTCGGTATCTGCAAGAACTTGAGCCAGTTGTGCTTCGTTGTCCATCATCCTCTCGTCGACAAAGTAGTTCAGATGATTCTTGGCTAGAACAGAATGAAAAAAGAATTAGCAACGCACGAAAAAAATTGGGATCAGCTTGTAAATATGGAAAGCAAAATTCAACTCCTCTGTTTCCATTGCCAGCTGATGCTCGATCAAGTGTCGACTCGGTATCTGCAAGAACTTGAGCCACTTGTGCTTCGTTGTCCATCATCCTCTCGTCGACAAAGTAGTTCAAATGATTCTTGGCTAGAACAGAATGAAAAAAGAATTAGCGAAGCACGAAAAAAATTGGGATCAGCTTGTAAATATGGAAAGCAAAATTCAACTCCTCTGTTTCCATTGCCAGCTGATGCTCGATCAAGTGTCGACTCGGTATCTGCAAGAACTTGAGCCAGTTGTGCTTCGTTGTCCATCATACTCTCGTCGACAAAGGAGTTCAAACGATTCTTCGCTAGAACAGAATGAAAAAAGAATTAGCAACGCACGAAAAAAATTGGGATCAGCTTGTAAATATGGAAAGCAAAATTCAACTCCTCTGTTTCCATTGCCAGCTGATGCTCGATCAAGTGTCGACTCGGTATCTGCAAGAACTTGAGCCAGTTGTGCTTCGTTGTCCATCATCCTCTCGTCGACAAAGTAGTTCAGATGATTCTTGGCTAGAACAGAATGAAAAAAGAATTAGCAACGCACGAAAAAAATTGGGATCAGCTTGTAAATATGGAAAGCAAAACTCAACTCCTCTGTTTCCATTGCCAGCTGATGCTCGATCAAGTGTCGACTCGGTATCTGCAAGAACTTGAGCCAGTTGTGCTTCGTTGTCCATCATTCTCTCGTCGACAAAGTAGTTCAAATGATTCTTGGCTAGAACAGAATGAAAAAAGAATTAGCAAAGCACGAAAAAAATTGGGATCAGCTTGTAAATATGGAAAGCAAAATTCAACTCCTCTGTTTCCATTGCCAGCTGATGCTCGATCAAGTGTCGACTCGGTATCTGCAAGAACTTGAGCCAGTTGTGCTTCATTGTCCATCATCCTCTCGTCGACAAAGTAGTTCAGATGATTCTTGGCTAGAACAGAATGAAAAAAGAATTAGCAACGCACGAAAAAAATTGGGATCAGCTTGTAAATATGGAAAGCAAAATTCAACTCCTCTGTTTCCATTGCCAGCTGATGCTCGATCAAGTGTCGACTCGGTATCTGCAAGAACTTGAGCCAGTTGTGCTTCGTTGTCCATCATCCTCTCGTCGACAAAGTAGTTCAGATGATTCTTGGCTAGAACAGAATGAAAAAAGAATTAGCAACGCACGAAAAAAATTGGGATCAGCTTGTAAATATGGAAAGCAAAACTCAACTCCTCTGTTTCCATTGCCAGCTGATGCTCGATCAAGTGTCGACTCGGTATCTGCAAGAACTTGAGCCAGTTGTGCTTCGTTGTCCATCATTCTCTCGTCGACAAAGTAGTTCAAATGATTCTTGGCTAGAACAGAATGAAAAAAGAATTAGCGAAGCACGAAAAAAATTGGGATCAGCTTGTAAATATGGAAAGCAAAATTCAACTCCTCTGTTTCCATTGCCAGCTGATGCTCGATCAAGTGTCGACTCGGTATCTGCAAGAACTTGAGCCAGTTGTGCTTCGTTGTCCATCATTCTCTCGTCGACAAAGTAGTTCAGATGATTCTTGGCTAGAACAGAATGAAAAAAGAATTAGCAACGCACGAAAAAAATTGGGATCAGCTTGTAAATATGGAAAGCAAAACTCAACTCCTCTGTTTCCATTGCCAGCTGATGCTCGATCAAGTGTCGACTCGGTATCTGCAAGAACTTGAGCCAGTTGTGCTTCGTTGTCCATCATCCTCTCGTCGACAAAGTAGTTCAGATGATTCTTGGCTAGAACAGAATGAAAAAAGAATTAGCAACGCACGAAAAAAATTGGGATCAGCTTGTAAATATGGAAAGCAAAATTCAACTCCTCTGTTTCCATTGCCAGCTGATGCTCGATCAAGTGTCGACTCGGTATCTGCAAGAACTTGAGCCACTTGTGCTTCGTTGTCCATCATCCTCTCGTCGACAAAGTAGTTCAAATGATTCTTGGCTAGAACAGAATGAAAAAAGAATTAGCGAAGCACGAAAAAAATTGGGATCAGCTTGTAAATATGGAAAGCAAAATTCAACTCCTCTGTTTCCATTGCCAGCTGATGCTCGATCAAGTGTCGACTCGGTATCTGCAAGAACTTGAGCCAGTTGTGCTTCGTTGTCCATCATACTCTCGTCGACAAAGGAGTTCAAACGATTCTTCGCTAGAACAGAATGAAAAAAGAATTAGCAACGCACGAAAAAAATTGGGATCAGCTTGTAAATATGGAAAGCAAAATTCAACTCCTCTGTTTCCATTGCCAGCTGATGCTCGATCAAGTGTCGACTCGGTATCTGCAAGAACTTGAGCCAGTTGTGCTTCGTTGTCCATCATCCTCTCGTCGACAAAGTAGTTCAGATGATTCTTGGCTAGAACAGAATGAAAAAAGAAATAGCAACGCACGAAAAAAATTGGGATCAGCTTGTAAATATGGAAAGCAAAATTCAACTCCCCTGTTTCCATTGCCAGCTGATGCTCGATCAAGTGTCGACTCGGTATTTGCAAGAACTTGAGCCAGTTGTGCTTCGTTGTCCATCATCCTCTCGTCGACAAAGTAGTTCAGATGATTCTTGGCTAGAACAGAATGAAAAAAGAATTAGCAAAGCACGAAAAAATTTGGGATCAGCTTGTAAATATGGAAAGCAAAATTCAACTCCTCTGTTTCCATTGCCAGCTGATGCTCGATCAAGTGTCGACTCGGTATCTGCAAGAACTTGAGCCAGTTGTGCTTCGTTGTCCATCATCCTCTCGTCGACAAAGTAGTTCAGATGATTCTTGGCTAGAACAGAATGAAAAAAGAATTAGCAACGCACGAAAAAAATTGGGATCAGCTTGTAAATATGGAAAGCAAAATTCAACTCCTCTGTTTCCATTGCCAGCTGATGCTCGATCAAGTGTCGACGCGGTATCTGCAAGAACTTGAGCCAGTTGTGCTTCGTTGTCCATCATCCTCTCGTCGACAAAGTAGTTCAGATGATTCTTGGCTAGAACAGAATGAAAAAAGAATTAGCAACATACGAAAAAAATTAGGATCAGCTTGTAAATATGGAAAGCAAAATTCAACTCCTCTGTTTCCATTGCCAGCTGATGCTCGATCAAGTGTCGACTCGGTATCTGCAAGAACTTGAGCCACTTGTGCTTCGTTGTCCATCATCCTCTCGTCGACAAAGTAGTTCAGATGATTCTTGGCTAGAACAGAATGAAAAAAGAATTAGCAACGCACGAAAAAAATTGGGATCAGCTTGTAAATATGGAATGCAAAATTCAACACCCCTGTTTCCATTGCTAGCTGATGCTCGTTCAAGAGTCGACTCGGTATCTGCAAGAACTTGTGCCAGTTGTGCTTCGTTGTCCATCATTCTCTCGTCGACAAAGTAGTTGAGATGATTCTTGGCTAGAACAGAATGAAAAAAGAGTTAGCAAAGCACGAAAAAAATTGGGATCAGCTTGTAAATATGGAAAGCAAAATTCAACTCCTCTGTTTCCATTGCCAGCTGATGCTCGATCAAGTGTCGACTCGGTATTTGCAAGAACTTGAGCCAGTTGTGCTTCGTTGTCCATCATCCTCTCGTCGACAAAGTAGTTCAGATGATTCTTGGCTAGAACAGAATGAAAAAAGAATTAGCAACGCACGAAAAAAATTGGGATCAGCTTCTAAATATGGAAAGCAAAATTCAACTCCCCTGTTTCCATTGCCAGCTGATGCTCGATCAAGTGTCGACTCGGTATCTGCAAGAACTTGAGCCAGTTGTGCTTCGTTGTCCATCATTCTCTCGTCGACAAAGTAGTTCAGATGATTCATGGCTAGAACAGAATGAAAAAAGAATTAGCAACGCACGAAAAAAATTGGGATCAGCTTGTAAATATGGAAAGCAAATTTCAACTCCCCTGTTTCCATTGCCAGCTGATGCTCGATCAAGTGTCGACTCGGTATCTGCAAGAACTTGAGCTAGTTGTGCTTCGTTGTCCATCATTCTCTCGTCGACAAAGTAGTTCAGATGATTCATGGCTAGAACAGAATGAAAAAAGAATTAGCAACGCACGAAAAAAATTGGGATCAGCTTGTAAATATGGAAAGCAAATTTCAACTCCTCTGTTTCCATTGCCAGCTGATGCTCGATCAAGTGTCGACTCGGTATCTGCAAGAACTTGAGCCAGTTGTGCTTCGTTGTCCATCATTCTCTCGTCGACAAAGTAGTTCAAATGATTCTTGGCTAGAACAGAATGAAAAAAGAATTAGCAACGCACGAAAAAAATTGGGATCAGCTTGTAAATATGGAAAGCAAAATTCAACCCCCCCGTTTCCGTTGCCAGCTGATGCTCGATCAAGTGTCGACTCGGTATCTGCAAGAACTTGAGCCAGTTGTGCTTCGTTGTCCATCATCCTCTCGTCGACAAAGTAGTTCAGATGAATCTTGGCTAGAACTGAATGAAGAAAGAATTAGCAACGCACGAAAAAAATTAGGGTCAGCTTGTAAATATGGAAAGCAAAATTCAACTCCCCTATTTCCATTGCCAGCTGATGCTCGATCAAGTGTCGACTCGGTATCTGCAAGAACTTGAGCCAGTTGTGCTTCGTTGTCCATCATCCTCTCGTCGACAAAGTAGTTCAGATGATTCTTGGCTAGAACAGAATGAAAAAAGAATTAGCAACGCACGAAAAAAATTGGGATCAGCTTGTAAATATGGAAAGCAAAATTCAACTCCCCTGTTTCCATTGCCAGCTGATGCTCGATCAAGTGTCGACTCGGTATCTGCAAGAACTTGAGCCAGTTGTGCTTCGTTGTCCATCATTCTCTCGTCGACAAAGTAGTTCAGATGATTCTTGGCTAGAACAGAATGAAAAAAGAATTAGCAACGCACGAAAAAAATTGGGATCAGCTTGTAAATATGGAAAGCAAAATTCAACTCCTCTGTTTCCATTGCCAGCTGATGCTCGATCAAGTGTCGACTCGGTATCTGCAAGAACTTGATCCAGTTGTGCTTCGTTGTCCATCATCCTCTCGTCGACAAAGTAGTTCAGATGATTCTTGGCTAGAACAGAATGAAAAAAGAATTAGCAACGCACGAAAATAATTGGGATCAGCTTGTAAATATGGAATGCAAAATTCAACACCCCTGTTTCCATTGCTAGCTGATGCTCGATCAAGAGTCGACTCGGTATCTGCAAGAACTTGAGCCAGTTGTGCTTCGTTGTCCATCATTCTCTCGTCGACAAAGTAGTTGAGATGATTCTTGGCTAGAACAGAATGAAAAAAGAATTAGCAAAGCACGAAAAAAATTGGGATCAGCTTGTAAATATGGAAAGCAAAATTCAGCTCCTCTGTTTCCATTGCCAGCTGATGCTCGATCAAGTGTCGACTCGGTATTTGCAAGAACTTGATCCAGTTGTGCTTCGTTGTCCATCATCCTCTCGTCGACAAAGTAGTTCAGATGATTCTTGGCTAGAACAGAATGAAAAAAGAATTAGCAACGCACGAAAAAAATTGGGATCAGCTTGTAAATATGGAAAGCAAAATTCAACTCCTTTGTTTCCATTGCCAGCTGATGCTCGATCAAGTGTCGACTCGGTATCTGCAAGAACTTGAGCCAGTTGTGCTTCGTTGTCCATCATTCTCTCGTCGACAAAGTAGTTCAGATGATTCTTGGCTAGAACAGAATGAAAAAAGAATTAGCAACGCACGAAAAAAATTGGGATCAGCTTGTAAATATGGAAAGCAAAATTCAACTCCTCTGTTTCCATTGCCAGCTGATGCTCGATCACGTGTCGACTCGGTATCTGCAAGAACTTGAGCCAGTTGTGCTTCGTTGTCCATCATCCTCTCGTCGACAAAGTAGTTCAGATGATTCTTGGCTAGAACAGAATGAAAAAAGAATTAGCAACGCACGAAAAAAATTGGGATCAGCTTGTAAATATGGAAAGCAAAATTCAACTCCTCTGTTTCCATTGCCAGCTGATGCTCGATCAAGTGTCGACTCGGTATCTGCAAGAACTTGATCCAGTTGTGCTTCGTTGTCCATCATCCTCTCGTCGACAAAGTAGTTCAGATGATTCTTGGCTAGAACAGAATGAAAAAAGAATTAGCAACGCACGAAAAAAATTGGGATCAGCTTGTAAATATGGAAAGCAAAATTCAACTCCTTTGTTTCCATTGCCAGCTGATGCTCGATCAAGTGTCGACTCGGTATCTGCAAGAACTTGAGCCAGTTGTGCTTCGTTGTCCATCATCCTCTCGTCGACAAAGTATTTCAGATGATTCTTGGCTAGAACAGAATGAAAAAAGAATTAGCAACGCACGAAAAAAATTGGGATCAGCTTGTAAATATGGAAAGCAAAATTCAACTCCCCTGTTTCCATTGCCAGCTGATGCTCGATCAAGTGTCGACTCGGTATCTGCAAGAACTTGAGCCAGTTGTGCTTCGTTGTCCATCATTCTCTCGTCGACAGAGTAGTTCAGATGATTCTTGGCTAGAACAGAATGAAAAAAGAATTAGCAACGCACGAAAAAAATTGGGATCAGCTTGTAAATATGGAAAGCAAAATTCAACTCCCCTGTTTCCATTGCCAGCTGATGCTCGATCAAGTGTCGACTCGGTATCTGCAAGAACTTGAGCCAGTTGTGCTTCGTTGTCCATCATCCTCTCGTCGACAAAGTATTTCAGATGATTCTTGGCTAGAACAGAATGAAAAAAGAATTAGCAACGCACGAAAAAAATTGGGATCAGCTTGTAAATATGGAAAGCAAAATTCAACTCCCCTGTTTCCATTGCCAGCTGATGCTCGATCAAGTGTCGACTCGGTATCTGCAAGAACTTGAGCCAGTTGTGCTTCGTTGTCCATCATTCTCTCGTCGACAGAGTAGTTCAGATGATTCTTGGCTAGAACAGAATGAAAAAAGAATTAGCAACGCACGAAAAAAATTGGGATCAGCTTGTAAATATGGAAAGCAAAATTCAACTCCCCTGTTTCCGTTGCCAGCTGATGCTCGATCAAGTGTCGACTCGGTATTTGCAAGAACTTGAGCCAGTTGTGCTTCGTTGTCCATCATCCTCTCGTCGACAAAGTAGTTCAGATGATTCTTGGCTAGAACAGAATGAAAAAAGAATTAGCAACGCACGAAAAAAATTGGGATCAGCTTGTAAATATGGAAAGCAAAATTCAACTCCTCTGTTTCCATTGCCAGCTGATGCTCGATCAAGTGTCGACTCGGTATCTGCAAGAACTTGAGCCAGTTGTGCTTCGTTGTCCATCATTCTCTCGTCGACAAAGTAGTTCAGATGATTCTTGGCTAGAACTGAATGAAGAAAGAATTAGCAACGCACAAAAAAAATTAGGGTCAGCTTGTAAATATGGAAAGCAAAATTCAACTCCCCTATTTCCATTGCCAGCTGATGCTCGATCAAGTGTCGACTCGGTATCTGCAAGAACTTGAGCCAGTTGTGCTTCGTTGTCCATCATCCTCTCGTCGACAAAGTAGTTCAGATGATTCTTGGCTAGAACAGAATGAAAAAAGAATTAGCAACATACGAAAAAAATTAGGATCAGCTTGTAAATATGGAAAGCAAAATTCAACTCCTCTGTTTCCATTGCCAGCTGATGCTCGATCAAGTGTCGACTCGGTATCTGCAAGAACTTGAGCCACTTGTGCTTCGTTGTCCATCATCCTCTCGTCGACAAAGTAGTTCAGATGATTCTTGGCTAGAACAGAATGAAAAAAGAATTAGCAACGCACGAAAAAAATTGGGATCAGCTTGTAAATATGGAATGCAAAATTCAACACCCCTGTTTCCATTGCTAGCTGATGCTCGTTCAAGAGTCGACTCGGTATCTGCAAGAACTTGTGCCAGTTGTGCTTCGTTGTCCATCATTCTCTCGTCGACAAAGTAGTTGAGATGATTCTTGGCTAGAACAGAATGAAAAAAGAGTTAGCAAAGCACGAAAAAAATTGGGATCAGCTTGTAAATATGGAAAGCAAAATTCAACTCCTCTGTTTCCATTGCCAGCTGATGCTCGATCAAGTGTCGACTCGGTATTTGCAAGAACTTGAGCCAGTTGTGCTTCGTTGTCCATCATCCTCTCGTCGACAAAGTAGTTCAGATGATTCTTGGCTAGAACAGAATGAAAAAAGAGTTAGCAAAGCACGAAAAAAATTGGGATCAGCTTGTAAATATGGAAAGCAAAATTCAACTCCTCTGTTTCCATTGCCAGCTGATGCTCGATCAAGTGTCGACTCGGTATCTGCAAGAACTTGATCCAGTTGTGCTTCGTTGTCCATCATCCTCTCGTCGACAAAGTAGTTCAGATGATTCTTGGCTAGAACAGAATGAAAAAAGAATTAGCAACGCACGAAAATAATTGGGATCAGCTTGTAAATATGGAATGCAAAATTCAACACCCCTGTTTCCATTGCTAGCTGATGCTCGATCAAGAGTCGACTCGGTATCTGCAAGAACTTGAGCCAGTTGTGCTTCGTTGTCCATCATTCTCTCGTCGACAAAGTAGTTGAGATGATTCTTGGCTAGAACAGAATGAAAAAAGAATTAGCAAAGCACGAAAAAAATTGGGATCAGCTTGTAAATATGGAAAGCAAAATTCAGCTCCTCTGTTTCCATTGCCAGCTGATGCTCGATCAAGTGTCGACTCGGTATTTGCAAGAACTTGATCCAGTTGTGCTTCGTTGTCCATCATCCTCTCGTCGACAAAGTAGTTCAGATGATTCTTGGCTAGAACAGAATGAAAAAAGAATTAGCAACGCACGAAAAAAATTGGGATCAGCTTGTAAATATGGAAAGCAAAATTCAACTCCTTTGTTTCCATTGCCAGCTGATGCTCGATCAAGTGTCGACTCGGTATCTGCAAGAACTTGAGCCAGTTGTGCTTCGTTGTCCATCATTCTCTCGTCGACAAAGTAGTTCAGATGATTCTTGGCTAGAACAGAATGAAAAAAGAATTAGCAACGCACGAAAAAAATTGGGATCAGCTTGTAAATATGGAAAGCAAAATTCAACTCCTCTGTTTCCATTGCCAGCTGATGCTCGATCAAGTGTCGACTCGGTATCTGCAAGAACTTGATCCAGTTGTGCTTCGTTGTCCATCATCCTCTCGTCGACAAAGTAGTTCAGATGATTCTTGGCTAGAACAGAATGAAAAAAGAATTAGCAACGCACGAAAAAAATTGGGATCAGCTTGTAAATATGGAAAGCAAAATTCAACTCCTTTGTTTCCATTGCCAGCTGATGCTCGATCAAGTGTCGACTCGGTATCTGCAAGAACTTGAGCCAGTTGTGCTTCGTTGTCCATCATCCTCTCGTCGACAAAGTATTTCAGATGATTCTTGGCTAGAACAGAATGAAAAAAGAATTAGCAACGCACGAAAAAAATTGGGATCAGCTTGTAAATATGGAAAGCAAAATTCAACTCCCCTGTTTCCATTGCCAGCTGATGCTCGATCAAGTGTCGACTCGGTATCTGCAAGAACTTGAGCCAGTTGTGCTTCGTTGTCCATCATTCTCTCGTCGACAGAGTAGTTCAGATGATTCTTGGCTAGAACAGAATGAAAAAAGAATTAGCAACGCACGAAAAAAATTGGGATCAGCTTGTAAATATGGAAAGCAAAATTCAACTCCCCTGTTTCCATTGCCAGCTGATGCTCGATCAAGTGTCGACTCGGTATCTGCAAGAACTTGAGCCAGTTGTGCTTCGTTGTCCATCATCCTCTCGTCGACAAAGTATTTCAGATGATTCTTGGCTAGAACAGAATGAAAAAAGAATTAGCAACGCACGAAAAAAATTGGGATCAGCTTGTAAATATGGAAAGCAAAATTCAACTCCCCTGTTTCCATTGCCAGCTGATGCTCGATCAAGTGTCGACTCGGTATCTGCAAGAACTTGAGCCAGTTGTGCTTCGTTGTCCATCATTCTCTCGTCGACAGAGTAGTTCAGATGATTCTTGGCTAGAACAGAATGAAAAAAGAATTAGCAACGCACGAAAAAAATTGGGATCAGCTTGTAAATATGGAAAGCAAAATTCAACTCCCCTGTTTCCGTTGCCAGCTGATGCTCGATCAAGTGTCGACTCGGTATTTGCAAGAACTTGAGCCAGTTGTGCTTCGTTGTCCATCATCCTCTCGTCGACAAAGTAGTTCAGATGATTCTTGGCTAGAACAGAATGAAAAAAGAATTAGCAACGCACGAAAAAAATTGGGATCAGCTTGTAAATATGGAAAGCAAAATTCAACTCCTCTGTTTCCATTGCCAGCTGATGCTCGATCAAGTGTCGACTCGGTATCTGCAAGAACTTGAGCCAGTTGTGCTTCGTTGTCCATCATTCTCTCGTCGACAAAGTAGTTCAGATGATTCTTGGCTAGAACTGAATGAAGAAAGAATTAGCAACGCACAAAAAAAATTAGGGTCAGCTTGTAAATATGGAAAGCAAAATTCAACTCCCCTATTTCCATTGCCAGCTGATGCTCGATCAAGTGTCGACTCGGTATCTGCAAGAACTTGAGCCAGTTGTGCTTCGTTGTCCATCATCCTCTCGTCGACAAAGTAGTTCAGATGATTCTTGGCTAGAACAGAATGAAAAAAGAATTAGCAACGCACGAAAAAAATTGGGATCAGCTTGTAAATATGGAAAGCAAAATTCAACTCCTCTGTTTCCATTGCCAGCTGATGCTCGATCAAGTGTCGACTCGGTATCTGCAAGAACTTGAGCCAGTTGTGCTTCGTTGTCCATCATCCTCTCGTCGACAAAGTAGTTCAGATGATTCTTGGCTAGAACAGAATGAAAAAAGAATTAGCAACGCACGAAAAAAATTGGGATCAGCTTGTAAATATGGAAAGCAAAATTCAACTCCTCTGTTTCCGTTGCCAGCTGATGCTCGATCAAGTGTCGACTCGGTATCTGCAAGAACTTGAGCCAGTTGTGCTTCGTTGTCCATCATTCTCTCGTCGACAAAGTAGTTCAGATGATTCTTGGCTAGAACAGAATGAAAAAAGAATTAGCAACGCACGAAAAAAATTGGGATCAGCTTGTAAATATGGAAAGCAAAATTCAACTCCCCTGTTTCCGTTGCCAGCTGATGCTCGATCAAGTGTCGACTCGGTATTTGCAAGAACTTGAGCCAGTTGTGCTTCGTTGTCCATCATCCTCTCGTCGACAAAGTAGTTCAGATGATCCTTGGCTAGAACTGAATGAAGAAAGAATTAGCAACGCACGAAAAAAATTGGGATCAGCTTGTAAATATGGAAAGCAAAATTCAACTCCCCTGTTTCCGTTGCCAGCTGATGCTCGATCAAGTGTCGACTCGGTATTTGCAAGAACTTGAGCCAGTTGTGCTTCGTTGTCCATCATCCTCTCGTCGACAAAGTAGTTCAGATGATTCTTGGCTAGAACTGAATGAAGAAAGAATTAGCAACGCACGAAAAAAATTGGGATCAGCTTGTAAATATGGAAAGCAAATTTCAACTCCTCTGTTTCCATTGCCAGCTGATGCTCGATCAAGTGTCGACTCGGTATCTGCAAGAACTTGAGCCAGTTGTGCTTCGTTGTCCATCATTCTCTCGTCGACAAAGTAGTTCAGATGATTCTTGGCTAGAACAGAATGAAAAAAGAATTAGCAACGCACGAAAAAAATTGGGATCAGCTTGTAAATATGGAAAGCAAATTTCAACTCCTCTGTTTCCATTGCCAGCTGATGCTCGATCAAGTGTCGACTCGGTATCTGCAAGAACTTGAGCCAGTTGTGCTTCGTTGTCCATCATCCTCTCGTCGACAAAGTAGTTCAGATGATTCTTGGCTAGAACAGAATGAAAAAAGAATTAGCAACGCACGAAAAAAATTGGGATCAGCTTGTAAATATGGAAAGCAAAATTCAACTCCTCTGTTTCCATTGCCAGCTGATGCTCGATCAAGTGTCGACTCGGTATCTGCGAGAACTTGAGCCAGTTGTGCTTCGTTGTCCATCATTCTCTCGTCGACAAAGTAGTTCAAATGATTCTTGGCTAGAACAGAATGAAAAAAGAATTAGCAACGCACGAAAAAAATTGGGATCAGCTTGTAAATATGGAAAGCAAAATTCAACTCCTCTGTTTCGATTGCCAGCTGATGCTCGATCAATTGTCGACTCGGTATCTGCAAGAACTTGAGCCAGTTGTGCTTCGTTGTCCATCATCCTCTCGTCGACAAAGTAGTTCAGATGATTCTTGGCTAGAACAGAATGAAAAAAGAATTAGCAACGCACGAAAAAAATTGGGATCAGCTTGTAAATATGGAAAGCAAAATTCAACTCCTCTGTTTCCATTGCCAGCTGATGCTCGATCAAGTGTCGACTCGATATCTGCAAGAACTTGAGCCAGTTGTGCTTCGTTGTCCATCATCCTCTCGTCGACAAAGTAGTTCAGATGATTCTTGGCTAGAACAGAATGAAAAAAGAATTAGCAACGCACGAAAAAAATTGGGATCAGCTTGTAAATATGGAAAGCAAAACTCAACTCCTCTGTTTCCATTGCCAGCTGATGCTCGATCAAGTGTCGACTCGGTATCTGCAAGAACTTGAGCCAGTTGTGCTTCGTTGTCCATCATTCTCTCGTCGACAAAGTAGTTCAAATGATTCTTGGCTAGAACAGAATGAAAAAAGAATTAGCAAAGCACGAAAAAAATTGGGATCAGCTTGTAAATATGGAAAGCAAAATTCAACTCCTCTGTTTCCATTGCCAGCTGATGCTCGATCAAGTGTCGACTCGGTATCTGCAAGAACTTGAGCCAGTTGTGCTTCATTGTCCATCATCCTCTCGTCGACAAAGTAGTTCAGATGATTCTTGGCTAGAACAGAATGAAAAAAGAATTAGCAACGCACGAAAAAAATTGGGATCAGCTTGTAAATATGGAAAGCAAAATTCAACTCCTCTGTTTCCATTGCCAGCTGATGCTCGATCAAGTGTCGACTCGGTATCTGCAAGAACTTGAGCCAGTTGTGCTTCGTTGTCCATCATCCTCTCGTCGACAAAGTAGTTCAGATGATTCTGGGCTAGAACAGAATGAAAAAAGAATTAGCAACGCACGAAAAAAATTGGGATCAGCTTGTAAATATGGAAAGCAAAACTCAACTCCTCTGTTTCCATTGCCAGCTGATGCTCGATCAAGTGTCGACTCGGTATCTGCAAGAACTTGAGCCAGTTGTGCTTCGTTGTCCATCATTCTCTCGTCGACAAAGTAGTTCAAATGATT